>NC_081422.1:36695414-36997414 GCF_949786415.1 Peromyscus eremicus | reverse complement strand
CCCACTGCCCAGAACCAAAAGGACCAACTTCTGGGACCTTCGAGATGGCTCAGCAGGCTGAAGTGCTTACCAACAAACATGACAACCTGAGCTTGAACCTCGGGGCCTGAATAGTGGAAAAAGAATTGACTCTGGAAAGTGTTCTTTAACCTTCACATGAGCATGTGTGTGCACATGCGTGTGAACACACACACACACACATACAAACAAAATACAAAATTAATTTCAAACCTTTTTTTTTTTTTAATAAGTATCATGTTTTTGGATTTTCAGAATCAGAGATTCCCTGAGCTGGAAATACATCCCTTTTTTTCTCTTTCCGATTCCCATCCGTGGTTTAATTCCCTAGACAGTGGTCCACAAAAGGGCCTTCCCAGGGCTTCTTTGCCTCCAGCGATGGGGAGTTGAACTGCCACATGCAGTCCATTGCATCTTGAGACAGAGAAGTGGAAGATGCTTCCCTAGTGTGAGCAAGCCTGTCTCCCTGTGGTGTGTAACCCCTTACAGCCCCGAGGCTTCCAGGACCAAGTCTGTCTTCTGATTGCCTTCCCCGATGCCACACTCCTGCCTTCACGATGCTTGCTTGGTGACAGTGTGACAGGTCTTTCCAGGCACTGCTGCTCCCCTGGCCTCAGCATTACTTCCCCCTAGTTGCTAACTGAGTCCAGTTCAACAAGTGTGGTGCATCTGCCCTTACTGGAGCTATGCAGAGATGTTTGGAAGAGTTCCCCTGCCTTTGCTGAGGGAAATCATTCAGGTGGATAGTATTGTAATTGGACGGTCCCAAGTTACACGATCTAACTTACATTTTCCTACCTGCACCATTGTGCAAAAGCAACACGCCGTCAGCGGAAACATTCTTAAGGCGTTTGAAATGGCCACACGTGCATGAAGACCTGAGTTTGGATTCCCAGCACATAAAAACTTGGGAGTAGTGCCATGTGCTTTGCAATCTCAGGGCTGGAGAGGTAAAAACAGGGCGTGTCAGGCATCAGCCTAGCTGAACCGGTGAGCTTCTGGTCCAGGGAGAGGCTCTGTCTCAACAACTGAGGCAGAAAACGATTGAGGAAAACACTTGACATCCCCCCCCCCCCCCCCCGCAAACACACACATTTACCATACTTGAAATTATGATTTGGCTCCCTTTCCTGGCTAAGGGTATTAGGTCCTACATTTTCTTGGGACACTGGGCAGTGACAGATCATATGATCACAAGGGGGAACCCCCACACTAGTGCAGTGTGTGGCCTTGCTAAGCCACAGACAGTGTTCCAGTGGCAATGTGTGCAATGGGTTTTCAGATTAGGGTAGTTCCAGCTGACAATGGCCTTATCAGGATAGGACGCCTTGAAAATTCAGGGGACTATGGATGCTGGCAAATATTTTATGTGATCGATCAGCAGGGGCTATGTTTTAGGGGCTGGGTGATTGTTCCTGCAAGTGTTGGGCAAGGGAGAAAATGGGTGAAGATAGAGAAAGGAAAGATGTGTTCGGAAGGAGAGGCAGGAAATCGCAATGAGAGGCTAACAAGGTTCGCAGTGCCCCTTCTGGGTGACCGATGTCTTCATGCTGCTTTACTAACTCCATATGATATCCTTTCCCCTGGTTTTCCAGGCATGGCGGCAGAGTGGGCTGGGGACATTGTCCAGTGACTCCCTGGCCATGTTTGAGCCCTGTGCAAGCCTCAATATTGTGTTCATTTTTGCCGCTCCAGGTACCACTTAGGTGGGGGAAGGGCTAACTTTCTGATGGGTGCTGGGGGGGGTGCACACCTGTAGGGGTGCTCACTCCCCTGGTCTCTAGTCCTCCCTCTTAGTGCACAGAATGTGGGGTGAAGTAGAGGCAATGTCCTGTTCTTGTTTACAGAGCAGTCAAGGAGTCAGTGGCCATGGATTGATTGGAGCAGGGGCTCTGGTGCGTCAGTGGCTTGGGGAGCTCTTTCCCCAAGAGCCCAGTTCACCTGCCAGGATGAAGGGATGAAGGGTCCCTGAGCTGCCTTTGTCCAGCCATCCCCATTCTGCCCACAATCCTGCTGTTTCCCCTTGGGCTTCCTGGTCTCACTGCACTGAATGGCATTGCCCAGCTGATGCATTCTGGGTTGGCGGGCGGTTAGCCTCTTTGTAGCCAGGCTCCAAAGATTTACAGACCAGGCCTGTGGGGTTCACTCGACTTCTGAATTTTGATCCCTCTGGCACCAGTGATCACCCCATGCCCAGGACCTGGCCAAGACTCTGAAGAGCCATCTCTGTGTCCTCTACCCTGACCACCTGGTGAAAATGGTGCCTTGTGGGTCAAGTCAAGTCCTTGTCAGGTGGGGGATTGCCTCTGACATCACCTCAGAGGAAGGTGCAGTACCTCCTCTCTCCATCTTGGAGCTGGGACAAAAGGAGACTACTCCCAGAGAACTCCAAATCCATCCAGGCCACTAAACAAAACAGGAAGTGACAATTTCACTCTCCCCTTGACTGACTTTGTCCAGCCATCCCCATTCTGCCCACAATCCTACTGTCTCCCCTTGGGCTTCCTGGTCTCACTGCACTGAATGGCATTGCCCAGCTGATGCATTCTGGGTTGGCGGGCGGTTAGCAGGATTTAGTATGTCCGTCTGCTGTTTGTCTACATAGAGTCCCCTGGTGACACACTTCCTCCAATAAGGCCACACCTCTCAATCTTTCCAAAGCCTATGTGGGCCATTCTCTTTCAAATCACCACATACCATGTGGCCCTCATTTGTGAAGCAAGTTGTTCCAGCTCTCCCCATCTCTCACCAGGCAGACCCCAGCTCCCTGGAGGACTTTCTGAAGACAGGAGCAGTAAATGGGTGGGCTAGACCTTCCCAGACTTCTTCCTCCATCATACAGGCCCTCAAACTCCCACTCTGGTTGCTTGTTTCCAAATAAAATAAAAGCACTCATTCTTGTTGTTAAAACACACACACACACCAAGTGTTGTCTTCTCTCACGTAAGTCCCCAGATGCATGCCCATGTCTTGGGGGTGGGGTGGGGGGCTGTGTAGACACAGTACCCACGGCCACTTGCTTTGTCCCAAGAGGAAACATGGTCTCTTGTGTAAAGGGTTGGGTGGGGATCAGAAAGTGGGAAATCTAGTCCAGCTGTGTCCCTCCCATGTGTGACTGGGCAAGTCACAACATCTGTCCGTGACACAAAGTGGGGATGGCTGCTCTTCAGTGCCACCTCTGAATTATGTCAGTTGTCTATGAACCTCAGAAGGGTACAGGAGAGAATCTTCATGGGTTGTATTGATGGCATCTCTGAATTGAATACTTTGTTGGTCAGGGCCGAAGCTGGCAGCACAGGGAACCTGGAGTGGTAGAAAAATCAGCCCTCTCTTGCCACCCACAGCATGAGGTGTGTTCCTTACCTCCCTGCCTCCCTCCTCCTTGGAATCTGGGGGATTTTAGTACTTCATAGTATTGTTATGAAGACTTGCATAAGAAAAGCCATGTAAAAGTTTCAATGCATTATCTAGTGCATGATGAGGTTTGATAAATGTTATTCCTGTCTCTGCTTTGTGAGCAAACGCCTGCAGGTATCTTTCCACCAGACTCAAGACAGCTGGCTCAGAGGAGATGGCCCTCCTGTCACACATCTGTCCTCCCCATGGCCTTGCCTTGGCAGGGACAGCCAGAATTAGACCCCTCTAATCTCAGTGACGCTGTTCTGGATTGTTTCTTCCCACCAAGACCCCTGGCATCCACTTGCTGGGGGTGGGAGGGAGGAGGAGAATCCTTAGCTCGGGGTCCCCCTTGGCCATTTGTTTTGGAGCCCAGGTTTGCTGCTGTTCGATGCCTTTTCTTTTATGATCATGATAATGCCTTGTCTTGGAGCAGCCATGGGGCTCTGAGGAGTTCAAAGAGGTTTGCTAGGACTCCTTCCTGGGCCTCGGGATCTTGAGGGCACTGCTTCACCACTGTCAAAATGGAAACAAAGGCTTCTCTTGGTGGGGTTTGACGGACCACGTCTAGATCCTCCTGAGTACCCGGGAGCTTTACAGAGCACATTAAACACTTGCACAGCCCTGCAAGCTGCCTGCTGTTGGGGTTTGTCCTGCTTACAGAAGGGACTGCGCCCTAGACATCTGGCTACGTGGGAAGGTTCTAGAAGTGGCAGAAGAGACTCAGTGCTGGTGCTCTCTGATCAAGGTCTCAGTTACTGGGCACAGTGCTTCAAGGGAAGCCTGGGGGTGGGGGTGGGGCTCTCTTACCTTGTGCCGCATTCCTGAAGGGGCCACATGTTCTATTCTGAAAGTAGAGGTCTACTAGGGATCTGATGGAAGCTTTTGAGTGTTCCTTATAGTTAGATGGCATAACTGAAGCCCAAGAGGCAGGGAAACCTGCTTGGGGTTTAGGGACCCCCCAACACTGAGTCTGAGCCGCCTCCAGCCTGAGTCACCATGTGCCCGAGCATCTGTAGAGGCAGGCTCTGCAGACCCTCAGGGGCTTCCTCCTTTCCCCGCTCCAGGCCTTTTAAACCTGGAGAAGCTGCTCCGGCAATTCCTTATCTCCAAGGACACGCTCTCAGTCCGGATGCTGGATGACACTCGGGATCCTACTCCGCTCCTCAAGGAGATCCGGGACGACAAGACAGCTACCATCATCATCCATGCCAACGCCTCCATGTCCCACACCATCCTCCTGAAGGTGGGAGCCTGGCTGGGGTGGGTACTGGGGAGTGTAGTGCACCTTTCCCCTCTTCCCTGATTTGAACCATGGCTGTCCCTTGGTCCTGGGCTGGATCTGAATGCTGAATCCCCTCTGTCTACTTCTGTTTCCATGGACACCAGCCCCTCCAAAGAGAAAGCGGGATGATGATGCTGCCACTCAGAAACACTTAGCACCTGGTGGGGCTGAGAGACCAGTCGGACCTAGAGTCAGGCTTGAGAGGCTCCAGTGGAGGCCACCTGTCAGACAGTGTACACACACAGCTCCACTCCTGTGTGGTGCCGAGGGTCAGTCTGTCCTCAGCCCTGACAGTGTTTCAGCAGTCTGCCACGTGCCTCTCTGTCATTTCGCAGCACAGCCCTCTCCAAGGTGATGTGAGATAGGTATGTTGTTGTCTTCATCGTGCAGGTGAGGAAGCTGAGGCCCTGGGAGGGTAGCAGCTGCCCGAGGCCAGCCCTGTGGGAACCGGGCTGAACACACTAGCTTGCTCTCTCCCCAGGGCAGGCACTTTCTACTAGGGCTCATGACAACCTAGAGTGATGGCCAAGCAGACGTAGGCATGTGGACATGGAACTTTGCCAGAGAGAGAAAAAGAGAAGTCAGGTGATTTGGGTCTCCTGGACAGCTGCAAACAGCTGGGCAGCTGAGGTGCCACCTTGCACCAGTCCTTGAGCTAAGCATGCGTTTTAGAGAGAAGACTTGTTCTAGGCTCTTCCCTCACTCCTTAGCAGTCCCTATAACTGCTCAGGCACATTGACCTCTCTTAATGCTATTTTAATTGCACATTTAAACACACCCTGCCATCTTCCACTGGGGTAGCCAGACTCCTCATTAACCTCTGCCTGGCTGGGCTGAGCCTGAAAACACTTAATATCTGTCTCTTTCTCTCCTTCCTTTTCTGCCTCTTTCCTCCCATCTTCTCCTGCCTAGGTCTTTTTTTTTTTTTTTCTAAATCTGAAAGTTAATAAGAGATTTGAATGAATTCTCTCAGTACCCAGGCTGTCCCTTCAGCCTGTTGCTATAGTAATTTTCTACAGCACCAAAACCACATCTGTCTATGAGTACTCAACTTACGAAAGAGTACTCGAACACACACACACACACACACACACACACACACACACACAGAGAGAGAGAGGGACACTAACCACACAGACTTGAACACACAGAAAATACTGAGAGACACCAACACAAACAGACACACTTACACACACACACACACACACACACACACACACACACACACACCATACACACAGAGGGACACAAACCACACAGACTTGCACACACCTCTTTTTGTCCTTTTCCTCTTCCTTCTCACATCTGGAGATATTATCAGTAATGTCACTAAGAATGAAAGGGCTCCTGTAGGTTTCAGGGGACTAGAGAAGCAGGCTAAGGGGTCATTGTAGAGATAAGAGCTGCAGCTGAGTAAGCAGATGTCCTTCCAGATCCCTATGAAGAGCAGAGGCTGGAGATGGGGTTGTTCTTTCCAAAAATGTTCTGTGAATCCTGGCATATAAAATGATGTCCCCCAGTCCCCCACCTTACCCCTAACCTGCCAATGTTCTGAGTTCATTGCTGAGATTTTCAAAAAAGTACAGAGAAGAAAATAAATGTCACTCACAACCCATTGCCCAGCCTTAACCTTTCCTAAAATTTTAATGTCTATTCTTTCTGTTTCAGACATCCTCCAATTATCCCCACACTGCTTAAAACTTTCTAAGGAGCTATTCTCTTTGCTCAACTATGTGTCATGCATTTTTCCACGTCGTTAAATATTCCTCTACAAATATTTTAGTGGCTGTATCATTTCCTATCATGCCGATGTCCCATAATTTATTTAACCACCCCTTCATCCTTGTAGAAACAGGTTGTTTCCAATCTTTTGCTATGATAAATAATGTGAGGGCACACATCTTCATACATAAATCTTTCTGCACGTGCATTCATGCATATTTCTTTAGCATATGCTTCTCAAAGTGGAATGCCAAGTTCAAGCAATACACGCTCTGAAGGAGTTTGAGATGACTCGCCACTCTTAACCATTTACATGCTCGGAAGTGGCATACAGTGTGCTTTTGCCAATACTGGGAAGTTCCTTTAAACATACCTTGTGTTTTCCCATTTCTTGGGGCTTTTCTGCAGGAGGAGGAGGCTCTGGGGTGTATGTATGTATTTACTTATTGCATCATGCTTTTGGAGGCAACTGTCTATAATGATCCTCATTAGCAGACAGCTGTTCTGCTTGCCCCGTGGCCATCCTTCCTAACCCCCCTTTCTATCTACACTCTTCCATCTTTACAGCCAAACTGATCGATGAGCAGGGAGGCCTTGGGGAAACCTCTTCCCTTGCTTCCCACCTGACATCCTGGTAGCCACAGGCAGGCAGTCTCTCCAACAAACCTAGCCTTTATCCTTGGGCTTCCATGGGGCTCCATGTCCCTCTCTCTGGGGGCTCACAGGGGCTTTCTGGAGCCCCGCTGTACACATGGGAGCCATCCTCTGGTTGGCAGCTCTCGGCAGCTTCTTGATTTTAGGAGGCTTTGCACAGTAATCCCCTGCTTTATTGAGTGGCTGTTCCAGCAACGAATTCTATGTTTACCCAGAATTCATGTCTTAAAAACCCAGGATCTCTTGTCTTTTATCTTTAGGACAGCAGGTTTCACAAAATGGATTTTAACTACAGACTATGCCCCTTAGCCTGCCCCTGGCTGGATGCCTGTCAGCAGTAGTTTGTGTGAGTCTAGGCAGTATTCTAGGCAGTGGTCCTCTCATAGTAAAGATATGAGTGTGTGTGGTGGGGTGTGGATGGAGGGTGGCATCCTGCCTGTTTTGAGAATGGGGAAGGAAGTGTTAAAAGGACAAGGAGCCCCATGGAAACCTTGTATTCCCCTGCAGCCCCACATGATCTGATCTTGTCACCAAGCCCTTCTGTACTTCAGGTGCCCGTTGGGACCATAGTGATATCAGTGCATCCTGAACCTCAAGCAGCTTGGGAGATACAAAGTTAAGAAAGCTCGCAAAGTTATTTGAGTTCTAGAGAGAGAAAGAGGAAAATGCAATTATCCTGGTCTTGTTTCTCCCCTCCTCCACCACAGTAGTCATGACAAGCGCCATCTCCCAGTGGCCCGGGGCTGCAGGATATATTATGAAAATCTAACGGACTGTCAGGAGGGATGAGGGCCCTGGAGAAAGCCAGGCTCATTACTTACCTGATCTCCTTGTCGGTTTCTATACTACCTGTCACACTCGAAGCCAGGCACACTGACAGGGAAGGTTGGTTAGGGGTGTTTAGGATGGCTACAGAGATCAGACAAAAGGGAAGCGGTTTCAAAGCCGCATTTCTCAGCTGTGGGGTGACACCGCACTACTGTACGGTGATCAAGGGTGAGGCGTGTCACAGGCAACTTGCTCCTCAGCAGAAATAAAGGAATCAAGTTTGCAAATGACTCACTTGATCTCCACATGGCTGCAGATACAGCCTACTCAGGTCTCACCTGCATTCTGACAGAGGCAGGGTTCATTTGGGCATGCTTCATAATCCTACTCACAGTCTCTCAGAGTGCTCTGTGTACACTTCCATCAAGCTTGTGGTCCTTGAGGGGAGTATGGTTTGGTTAAAAGCTTTGGAATTCCAATACTCTCATACAATTCCAATGTGCTCTCATACAAGTAACATAGTCACTGTTTGCCAGTTTCCTCTGCTGAAAAATGGGAGTAGAGGAAGAAAAATTATGCTTGTCCCCTTTGGCTAAGCCATGTGGAAATCTTTAGCGTACCTGGCACAGACTGAACAATAGGTAAACCTTAGCCAATACTGTTGTTTTGAAGTCATGGAGATTATTCTAGTATGTTTCCTATTTGCTTCATTTCCCTTAAATCCATTCTGGTTCCTGTAATACTCAGTCCTATTTATGGGAGTGTGTTATCCATGATAACACCAGATATACAAGTGCCACTCGGGGTGGGGAGCGGGGTGAGGTGGATAGAACGTGTTCTAGAGGCTAATGCTTCTGTCTTCCATCCTCTAATAGCCAGGGCCACTTGAGAACCAGTCAAGATGTTCTGCTCTGCTTTGTGCTGAGGGTCAGTGGGCCAGATAAATAGTAGACTTGGCACCCTACTGCTCCTGTGCTTCTGGTGAGTGTCTGGTCTCTAATGGCCTTCTCTTTGCCTTGCAGGCAGCTGAGCTGGGGATGGTGTCAGCCTATTATACATACATCTTCACTAATCTGGTAAGACATTTTCACAGCTCTCCTCCTCGGCATAGTGTTGGCCAGGGTTAGTGGGTCACGAGGGGATGATGTCTAGAAGATGGCTTGTGGGGAAAGGGAGGCAAAAAGAGCAGAAACTGTAGTGTCTGAGTGTCATGAAGACACAGGACCCAGAAGCCCAGTTGGCTCCTCATGCCAACACCTTTAGCCCTTTGAGAATGGGAGTTTGGAGGTTCTGATGTCCCCTCCGAGTGACACTAGTTATATAGCATGGATTCCTCAGGGGCAGCTGTGTAATGGCTAAACCTCCTTGGTGGGTACAGTTTCTGGCCTGTAGTAGAGTTCCCCTGAACCACCATCCTAACTCAGAAAGAGGAAAGCTAGGGCACAAGATGTATACATGTCTAATGGTATAACTGCATGTATCACCCCAGGTCATCTTAGCTAAAGTCCTTATTTTACAGGTGAGAAAACTGGAATTTTATTGTATTTATTGATTTAAGTACTAGCTTTGCCAAAATACTAGTCATGCGCCTTCAACAAAGCACTGAGCAGTCAGATAGGGATGTGAACAGCTGCATCACTGGGTTGTTGTCAAGGTGTATGACAATGTATGTGGAAGCATTTTGAAATTGTAAAGCATTAAGAAATGTGAAAATTTTCTAAGAAAGCGCCATATTGATTTCCAAAGTGGTTATACAAGTTTGCATTCCCACCAACAGTGTAGGAGTGTTCCCCTTGCTCCACATCCTCTCCAGTATAAGCTGTCTTCAGTGTTTTTATCTTAGCCATTCTGATGGGTGTAAGGTGGTATCTCAGAGTCATTTTGATTTGCATTTCCCTGATGATTAAGGATGTTGAGCAATTCCTTAAATGTCTTTCAGCCACTTGAGCTTCTTCTGTTGAGAATTCTCTGTTTAGCTCTATAGCCCATTTTTTAATTGGACTGTTGGTTATTTTGATGTCTAATTTCTTGAGTTCTTTATATATTCTGGATATCAGCCCTCTGTCAGATGTGTTAGGAGGCCCCCAGGCAGTGGGACCGGGACCTGTCCTTAGTGCATGAGATGGCTTTTTGGAATCTAGGGCCTATGCTGAGACATTTTGCTCAGCCTTGGTGTAGGAAGGAGGGGACTGGACCTGCCTCAACTGAATCTACCAGGCTGAGCTGAATCCCCAGGGGAGACCTTGCCTTGAGGAGGTGGGAATGGGGGTGGATTTGGGGGAAGGCTGGGGGTGGGAGGAGGGAGGACAGGGTAATCTGTGGCTGATATGTAAAATTAAATTAATTATAAAATAAAATAAATTTTTAAACAAAAGAAAAAAATAAAGAAAAAAAAGAAATGTGAAAATTATTGTGGTATGTAGACATACCCCAAGTTTGGTTCCTAGTACCTACATGGGTCACATGGGTGGCTCATAACCACCTGTAACTCCAGCTCCAGGAGCTCTGATGCTCTTCTGGTCTGTGCAGGCACCTGTACTCACATGCTCACACTAACACACAAATAGATATAATTAAAATTAAGATCTTTAAAAATGTATAGTTTTTAATTTAGGGATAATTGTAAGATTTCTAGGAAGTTGCAAAGATAGCTACATATATTTGTTGGCTGAACCTGAAGCCCTCAAGGCTTTCCTTATGCCACATTCCTCTGTAGTCACACCTGCCCCACTCCTCTGTAGTCACACCTGCCCCACTCCTCTGTAGTCACACCTGCCCCACTCCTCTGTAGTCACACCTGCCCCACTCCTCTCTAGTCACACCTGCCCCACTCCTCTGTAGTCACACCTGCCCCACTCCTCTGTAGTCACACCTGCCACACTCCTCCCTGCTCTCTCCAGCCCTCAGCAACCACTGACCTGTGCCCCATTTATCTAACTTTATAGTTTAAGGAAAGTGATACAATGTGTGACCTTCTGTGGCTGACATGTTCGTGTGGTGGGGAGCCCTGGGGACCCACCTGGGTTGTTGCATCCTTACTGCTGTGTAGGCTTCAGGGTTTAGTTGTGCCCCAGTTTGCTCAGTTAACTCTTCACAGGCTGGGAGATGCTCTGGTTATCTTCAATATGCTACTATATATAGCTCATCATTCAGAGATGTTTGTTTTATTTTATTAATCGCTTGACTGGGGGTAGTCATTACTTTTCTCATTGCTGTGACCAAATATCTGATAAGCAGCAGCTTAACAAGGAAAGGGTTTGTCATGGCTCACTGTTGGAGGGGACAGTCCATCATGGTGGGGAGGCATGGTGTTTGGGACTCATGCCGGAGGGGTGGAGCTTGCAACATAGCCTGTTTTTCCAAAGATCAATAAGCAGAGTGGGATGGAAAAGGAAAGGATGAGTGCTCCAGGATAAGGAACGGAGCCCTCAATTACTTGGACATGAGATGGTTCGTGGCATGTTCAGGAAACAACAGGGACCTTTAAACTTATGCACTCCCAGGGATATGAACTTACTAGTTTCCTAGTCACTATCTGTTGACACTCTTCTTTGAAAATATCCAGGGAGTCCAAATAGTCTTGCTAAGTGAAGGAACAGAATTCAGCCTCACAGCTTGGACTCTTCAGCCTTACAAAGAGAAAGGTTGCTTGTTAGCAGGACCTTCTTGCTGACGGTGTGCATAGGATGGTTTAGAAGGCCATGCAGTCTCCCTCCTGGGACCCAGGGGCCAGGTCTCTTCAGTGGTCCTGTATTGTTTAAGAGATGCTTGCCTGCAGAGACAGGCCTGGATTCACTGTAGGACATGTGACATTCACTGTAGGATTCATCCGTCTCTTGGGGCTGCTGTGGAATTGTTAACCCCCGATACACTGGTGACCCAAGTTCCCAGAGTTGAAAGCCTGCAAAAGACCGAAACAATTCCTTCCTTCTGGTGTAGGGTCTCCCTCCACAAGGCCTTGGCAGGAAGTCATTCCCCATGGCTTGAACTTGTGAGTACATGGTTGGCTCATCAAACTATCTGACTTACAGTTAACGTTGGGGCTCGCTCTATCAGTTTTTACTTATTTCGCACAGGCTGGCCTCAGAACTCCCGATAATAATCCTCCTGTCTCAGCCTCCTGAGTGTTGGGATTACAGGTGTGTGCTACCACATCTAGCCCGTGGGATTGTTTATTGAAGTCTGGTGTGCTTACAGAATGCCATGCATGTTATATGTGCATAGAACAAAGAGCTGTCTCCAAGTGAGCACACCTGTGTAAGCAGCCTCTACATCCAGAAATAGAATATCACCAGCACCCCAGAATTACCTCCCCCCCACAACCTCCTCAAAATGTAAAATAGAACGAACTGAATTCCTTTGTTTGCCGTGTTTGGGTTTTTTTTTTTTCCTTTTTTCTTTCTTTCTATCTAACACTGCAGCTGTAAATCAGAGAATTAACATGTAAAAGGAGAGAGGAGGATTAGGTTATTCCCATCGCAATGCAAATGGGTTTGCTTAAGGTGAGGAGGCATCTGGGGCAGCCTGGGCAGGTTGGCAGGAGAGGGAAGAGATTCAAGTACAGCCATGGGGGTAGGAACAGAGAGGGGAGGGAAGCAAGGCAGGTGGATGGAGGTGAGGTTGCCTGCACTGTGCCAGCCTGCCAGGGAGGCACCTTGCACCAGGCAGCAACAGAGCTAAGGATGGAGCTGGGCATCTCCATGTCTGGAGGCACTCAGCAGATGGAGGGAAGGAGTTCCCTCCAGCAGGAGTCTGAAATAGATGGAGTTGCTGGCTTGGGCGTTTAGGAAGACAGCATCCACCATACTGTGTATCATCCCTCTCTCTTCTTGGAGGGTGGCAATATACTCTAGTGGGAAAAAATGCACTGTTTAGGAAGACAGCATCCACCATACTGTGTATCATCCTTCTCTCTTCTTGGAGGGTGACAATATACTCTAGTGGGAAAAAATACACTGTCAAGTCAGGAGCCACAGGTACCAAGTCCTCTTTCTTCCTTGTCTTCTTGGGGTGACTTTAGGTGAGCCACACAGACTCTCAGGGCCCCTGTTGTCTCATTTTGGAGATAACAAAACCTTGTCATGCTGCTGTGAAGATGCAGTGAACTGTATGTGCAAAGCCTTCTGTGTCCCTAAGGAGCTGTATTGTTTTACGTAGCAGGCAGATGACTTGGCTCTTCAGCGCTTCCATTCTTGTTGGTGGGCACGGGTGGGCAAGAGAAGCTCTGTGCTCACCTCAGCCAGAGTCCTTTGCACCTGGAATTAACAGGACTCCTTGAAAACTCACAAGCACAGAGCTCACCACTTGAGTGACGCTACCTGGGAAACAGTCAAGAAGGCAGAAGCAGGAACACTGCAGAAATCAGTCAGTGAGAGGATGTTCTGGAAGCTTCTCATCAGTGCGTTGGCTTTCCAGCAGGAGCAAGATCCAGCAGGAGTAAAATGTTGTTTGAGGGCCAGCCATGCTGCCTGGAGTTTTCGGAGTTTGGAAGCAGAGCAGAAGGGCTTCGCAGCAGAGAAGCTATCTTCTGCATTCTCCAGCTCCATCCTCCACACTGATGCACCTGGCTTGCCTTCCTCCCCAGTCCCTCTCAGGTCCCCAGAAACCCCATCTTGTCCCTACTCTCTGGCTTCTGCTGCAGCGATGTGAGTTCTCAGATCTGTCTCTTGAAAACCAGCACAGAGAGCTGGAAAAGACCCAGACCTGGGCATTTGATAGACAGGCCTTTAACCTTCCAGTTGGAGTAGTTACCAGCTGTGCAGACTACTTAACCTCCAAGCTCTGGTGACCTCTTCTGTCACTGGGCCCTGTACCTAGCTCAAGAGAGCAATTGGCTCAAAATATGAGTTTAATAAAGGGGAGTTATTATGGTAGAGAGTCTTGGCTTTGCTTCTGGTGGATTAAAAGGAACAGGAAGCACATATTTTGCTCCCCAAAGAATGATTCCTAAAATACCATTTTATTTATTTCCAGAGAATGAACACAACCCAGTAGTTCAGTTACTATGCATGAGCAAACTTGTCATTGCAGGACGTTTGTGTGTGTGTGTGTGTGTGTGTGTGTGTGTGTGTGTGTGTGTAATTACAGAGTATTGACCAGGTCCCTGCACCTCAGTCCCATCCAGGTGTTAAGAACACTGATTGACGTAGGGCATCTGTAATAAATGAATTAAACTGACAGCTCTGGGTTCAATCTGTTGATTACCTATAGCAAGAGTTGGGACGAGATGACCAATCATAAATTAAACATTCAGCCATCAATTCATTGAACTCTGTTCATGCTACATAAAGCACAGTTTCTTTCTCAGTCAGGGCCTGGGCACTGGGGAGAGTATGCATGTCAACCTTCAACTTTGAATGACATGGGGAATTGATGTAAGAAGTGTTGATGAGCCAAGGGGGAAAAAGTCAGGCTGCTCCTGGGTCCATCAGAGCGAGTCTATGGTTTAGAAACTGGGCTGGTGAACCCAGGGGAAGCCTAGGTCAGTGACAGAGGGACAGGAAGGTGAAAAAGGTCATGGGACAGACACTTCAGCAGGAGGAGATAGACCTGTGTTTGGGACAGTGCCCCTGTTCTGGCCAGAATAACAGCTTAGTGAATAGAAGTATTTGGATGCTACAATGCTCATTCACAACACACAGCAAGGGGACTTTCATTCTACTATATATTTCAAGATGGATTTGGGGGTGCTCGTATTAGTGGTTTGATTGATCAGTGAAGCGACTTCTTGTCCCCATTCGTGGTTCTAATGAGTCAAGAGTTAGTTTCAGTGGAGTCTTTGATCAGTGGCTGAAACTGGTACTTGGGTGATGTGGGAGCTCTGGGGCAGAGGCCTGGCCCACGCGGCTCAAATCACAAAATATGAGAAGTCACAGGAAGCCTGGGGTGCATGTGGCCAGAGGTTAGGATTGTGGAAGGTGAAGTCACAGGAAGCCAGGGGTGCACATGGCCAGAGGTCAGGATCGTGGAAGGTGACAGGAGGAAGCAAGGCCTGGCCAGAAGAACAGGAAAGGGTTGGTCTGAAGTGAGCAATCATGGACCAAGGCAGGGACAAATCAGAGCAAATGAAATCACTGTGCCAAGTCATAAGGCCACACAGGCACAGCCCAGAGAACTGGTTCCTGCCCTGGTTCCGAAGTCACTCATCAACCTTCCTTCTCTTTCTTCTATGCTTCCTTCCTTCATACTTCCTGTTCTTGAATTTTTTTCCTTGTGAAAAAGTATATATAACATCAAATTTTGCATTTTAAACATTTTTAAGTTTACAGTTCAGCAATGTTGACATATTCCCACATATAAACCATCACCACCAATTCTAAAACTCAAGGAAATCCAAAAATAATAGCTCCTGTTCCTTGTCCCTCAGCCCCTGGCAACCTGTGCTCTTCTTTCCTCTGTGTGAATTCACTTCTTGTATGGTGATTTACACCAGTGAGGCTGTACCATATTACTTAGTGTCTGGCTTATTTCACCCAATGCAATATTTTCTAGGTGCATCCATATTGTACCATGTATCACCAGAATTTCATTTCTTTTGTTTTAACAAAAGATTCTTTCTATACGATAAAAAATACCCATAATAAAATTGACCATTTTTGCCACCTCCCGTGTGTCCTTCAGTGGCATTTTTGCATTGTTGTACCACCGTTATCACCTTCCATTTCTAGAGTGCCTTCCATCTTCCCAACCCAGAACTCTGTGCTTACTACACAGGTGCTCTGGTCTCCTCTTCCCCCCAGCCCTCCCCTGCCCCTGAACCACACGTCCACATTCTTTCTGTGAACATGACTGTGCTGATGAAGATGAAATCATACAATGTGTATCCTTCTTTGTCTGGCTCGTTTTATGGAGATTAATGTCTTTAAGGTTTATCTTTCTCCAAGCTGAATGATATACCACGGTATATGTATACTACATTTTACATATCCATTAAAACCCATCAGTGAGTACGAGCATTGTTTGGTATTGTGGCTAATAGTCCCGTGAATGTGAGTGTGCAAATATCTATCCCAGTTTTGGCTCTTCCTCCTCCCGCGTACATTCCTAAGGAGGGAACTCACTGAGCTAGATGGTCATCACATTTTAATGTACTGGGAGATCGCCAAACTGTTGTCTAGAATGACTGTAGCATGTTTCATTCCCACCAGCAGTGTGCAAGGCTTTGACTTTCGCTACAACCTTGTCAATGCTTCTCATTTTTCATTTTTTAATAAGAGCCATTCAGGTGGGTGGGGAGTGTTACATGCCTCTTCTCTCTAGTGACAGTTTGCAGACTGGAAGAGTCAAGACCTCACAGGTGTAGTCGAGGGCCCTTCGAATGAAGACGCTTAGTAATAAGAGAAAGTAGCTGGTATTTAAGAGCCCACCCCTGATGGACAGGGGAGAAGCCCTGCTTCTGGAGCTTTCAGGGACTTGCGTGGACCTGGAGGCTCTTGGGAGTTTGGTTTCTTCATCAGTTAAGATGTGAATAGTGGCAGTGCCTGTCTTTAAAGGCTCTTAGTAGGAATGTAAAAATAACCGGTGATGGCATTGTAGCCAGTAAGCAGTGCTAACTGCTACAGCTAATTAACCCCCAAACCCCACAAATTCACACAGTGCCAAGCACAATAGTCCCTTCCTATGGGGAGGGATGGGTTCTAGACCATTTGTGAATAAAAAACATTATGCAGATGTTCAAGTCTCTCCTTTAAATGGTGCAGCATTTTCTCCCATATACTTTAAACCATCTCTAGATGAATACTTACTATAATGTAAATGCTAATAGTTATTATATGGCATCATTTAGGGAACAGTGACAAGGAAAGTATCTGTACATGCTCAGCACAGACCTAATTGTCCCCTGACTATTGTCAGCCAGCTGTTGGGTGAATCCACAGTGTCAAACCCACAGATATAGAAGGCAGACTGTACATTTCTTACTGGAAGTTCCACAAGGGTGCCCCTGATAGTAATGGCCTCAAATAAGGGCATCTAGGGTCCCATTTAGGGTCCCAGGCATCTTCTAGCTTATAAATGTGCTTCCTAGAGGTCAGGGGTGGGAAAAACATGGAGGCTCACACACAGAGTAATGTATGGGTCGAGCCTAGAAGCAGTGCAGATAACGTCTTACAATTCTGTTGGCTCTATCTCACCATGTGGCCACACATCCCTGCAAAGGTGTCTGGGAAATGTAGTTTAGCTCTGTGCCTAGGAAGAAAGGGAAATAGGTTTTGTCATTAGCCAGGAATCTCTGCCACGTTACTGAATTACTGATTGCCACTGTGCATCTCTTTTGTGTATGCTGCAAGAGCAATTGGTGCCAGGATCCTGACGTGTCTGTTTAGAGGATAACTGATCCTAAGAGTGGACGTTAACACCTGTTGGCTCCCTGGTAACCAAGATTGCTGGGGGGCTTAAAGTGTGCCTGCCTGCATGAGGTGCACACAGGCCAGATATGGATATAACTTCATTTGGCCGCTGAATGGAACAGAATGGAGTCTCTGTCCTCCAGCCTGCCTTTGGCTGTGGTTGGAGGAACCTTTGTCTCACAAGACACTTGCGAGTTAGATACAAGACATGAAGAATTAGGGCCCTGGGCAAAGCCCTGCCTGTTATTGTGGCGGATGTGCCTGAAAAGAAGAGGTGATGGAGGAAGCTAGATTTGAGCTAATAAATCTGGAGGGTTCTCTGGCTGCTAATGAACCCAGCAAGAGCTGCAATCACTCCCTAATAGGAAAGATAAGATCACCCTAATCTACTGTCAGAGAGCTCAGGCAGGCGAGGTGCCAGAGGGGGGAGCTGCTTCCTTGGTAGGGAGAAGTGGGGAAATTTAGGAGTAAAGTCAAAAGTCTTGTAGGACATCAATGAAAAGCGGGAAATCACAGGCACCAGGAGCCTGGGCTGCCTCCAGTCTTGCAAGCAGCCTGGATTTCCGTGTTGGTTTTGTTGCAGCAGTAGTACCTCACACTTATTCCTGGGGTGGGGGGTGGATCTAGAGAGGAGCAGTTATGCCAGCAGGAGGCTCTGGGTTGGCAGCGAAGCCACTGGGACACCAAGGGCTAGTCCTGCCACTGATGCTGGGTAACAGTGACAGCTAGCTGTACTTGCTGTTTATTGAATGACTTCTCTGTGCGGGGCTCTGTAAACACTACGCCATGGTTCTTTCCTCATGTAAGCTTCACATCAGCTCCGGCAGAAACAACTATTTTGTTCCCATTTACAAGAGCCGAGGCTGCTAATGCCTCGCTCTCTTGCTTGTAGTGGCGCCAGATCATAAAGCCAGACAGTTAGCGCTTAACCGCCTCGCTCAGTCATTCCTTTGTCTCCACAAGCCATTCTCTCTTGCTGAGCTTCAGCTCTCCATCTGCACATTATGGGGCTGCATGGGGTGTGATCTCCGAGGGTCCTTCTAAGCCTTGGACTTGTTTCTCCGTACATTGTTGGGGAGCAATCCAATGCCTGACATCCTGGGGGACGGGACTGTTTTCCTGTAAAGAGGGGAGAATGACACCTTGGACGGAAGCCCCGCGTGGCCCGCCGAAGCACCTTCTGTTTAGGGCTTTTCTGTCACAAACTGTAGCCAGGCCCCAGCAAGCCTTGCGGGAATCACCCTTCCGCATCCCAGGCTCTACCTGTCTCAGCAGGGTAGACGGGCACAGCCGGCCTTCCTCCTCTGTTTGTTTTATTGCCAAGCAGACCCAAGTTTGTATTTATTTTTCAAAGGTTTATCAGCGAGATTAGCCATAAGTAATTGAAATTGCTAAAATTATTGCGGGAAGGGGAGCCAGGGCAGACACACAGAGAGAAAAAGGCAATTAATTTCAGGAGGAAGGGTGAATGCCATTATCCCAATCTTCTGCTCCTATCTTTGGCAAGCCAGCCCTGCCTATCTTCCAGGTGTTATTTAAATGTCACTCTCCCACTGAAGTCATCCTGACAGATCACTAGGTTGAGTGTGTTGTCACTTTCACAGTTGAGTGTGTGTGTGTGCACATGTGATATGCACATGCACACACACACACACACACACACACACACACACGTATACATGGATGCACTCATGTTCACATATGGAGGCCAGAGAAGGACATCAGATGTCTTGGTCTGTTGTCCTTCACCTTATTCTCTCAAGGCAGGGTCTCCCTCACTGAATCTGGAGCTTGCCATTTTCAGCTAGGCTGGCTGGCCAGCCAGCTCCCAAGATCTGCCTAGCTCAACCTCTGCACATGGAGGTTCAGGCATACGAGATCCATCTCACCAGCCCCACTCACAATTCTTTATCCTTCTCCAGGCTCTAAGCTTCATAAAGTCCAGACCTAGTCTGTCTGGTCCGTCTCTGTAACCCTAGCAGCTGACTGGAGCATAAGAGATGTTCAACCAGGGTTTATTGGGTGGATGAATGGATTATTTCTTCACATTGTAGAGTTCTGGGCCTGGGAGTGCTGGCTAGAGGGAGATAGCTCGTCTCCTTACACCCAAATGAATTCAGTTCATCCCACAAAAGCTCCCCAGCTAAAAGGAGCCTGGGGGTTGGCTGCAGTCCAGCCTGGGAGGGCTGGTCTCGCCTCCCTATCCCACACAGTCACTGCTGAGTCTCAAATGCCGCTCCTCTCATCCTAGCCTGGACAGATTTGGATGTAAGGATATGAGGACCTGGCAGACGGCTTATTTAGGACCCAAGAGGCCGGAGTTGGAACTCTGCTGAGGGTGGGAGATGTCAAAACCTGAGGCCTGGGTTGGCACTGAGAATGATCAAGGCAGAAGGAAAATGGAATTAAAGGCTAGCCATGATTGATTGTGCTGAGTGGCTTTCCTGTCTTCAAGAGGTTCTGATGGCCACACTGTGCCCTGGTGATTTGGGGTTTGTGATTGTGATTTCTCGAGGCCTGAATCTAGCACCTGACTCATGGAGTGAGAACCCATGGGTCTTCAGAAGAAATCCCCTCCTTCAGAGCTGAAAGGTCGTTTTTAGACAACTCATTTTCCCTTCCCCTATGCTGGGCACAAGAGGTTGGGGAGCCTGCTCTCTGTGTTGTATGACAGCACGGATGGAAGAACTGTTTCCTAGAAGCAGGCAGGGCCTCAGATCAGAGGGAACGTAAATTTAATCTATCTATGTTCTGTTTTACGTGAGATGCTCATGTGGCAGCTACTTTACCTATCAGACTCTGTGTTAGTTACTTTTCTCATTGCTGTGACGAAATGTCCAAGGAAAGTAACTCAGGAATCATGGGTTTATTTTGGTGAAGTGTGACAAGATGGAGTCCATCATGACAGGAAGTCATGGGGGTGGGAGCATAAAGGACTGGTCGAGTTGTATTTATAACCAGGAAGCAGAGAGAGATGAACACTTGAACATTCATGCTCTGCTCCCCTTCTCCTTTTCACACAGCCCAGGACCTGGTACTGGGGATGCTATCATCCCCATCCAGAGTGGTGGATTGTCTCACCTCTCACCTCAGTTCAAGTTTCCCCAAAGCGCCCTCACAGGCACACCCCAGGGCTTGTCTCCTACACAATTCTTACCCCATCAAACTGACAATCAAGATTAATCATCACAGACCCTTTGGCAAAGTGGGATAATAATGCTTTGTGAGGAGCGGTGAAGGTTTCTAGTCCTCAGTTGATGCCTGGTTAATTGTTCCTTCTCCCTGTCCCCAAGCCCTTCTTCCCAGTCAAATATTTCCACCCTGAGACCTCATTTTTCTGATTACTGCCTCTGGGTTACCTCAACTCTGGAGCTCTCATCAGAAAAAAATGTTAAAACTGGCCTTGCCTAGTTAGAACTATAGTTTCTGAGATGTCTGAATTTTTTCCAAATTGTTTGCACTTTCATTGAAAGAATACAACACACATACACACACACACACACACACACACACACACACACACACACACGCCAGCCAGCCAGCCAGCCAGCCAGCCAGCCAGAACTACAATCTATCAGTCGGACAACTTTCTTGGTGCCAGAGCAATTGATTCTAAAGTGTAGTTTATTGTAAAATTATTAAGAGTCCCCACATATTTCAGCTTTATTGAGCCCTTTAGGAGAGCCATTCTGCATATTCCAGTATGCTTTGGTGAATAAATAAGTATTTATTTCAACTCAGGGTAGAATAATGAAGTGAAAGCTCCCTGTGAGTCTGTCTGAGCTGGGAATGTCTCACCCCACCCCCACCCCCACCCACCCTGCCAAATGCAAGCCTGAGAGGTGGCAGGTGCTGCCGTGACAGATGTCTGCTGGGCCCACACAGCCCCTAAAGGAGGAGCCGTGACTCCAGCATGGTGTTCTGCAAAGAACCTACTCTCCTGCATGTGTGCTCTGAATCACTGCTTGGGAAATGTGGGTGCATTTGTAAAGAGCAATGGCAGGGAGAACCAGAAGGGGGTTCCAGAGGCGTTAGCTAAGGTTTTGTGTTTTGGTTTATTTTTTTCCTTTAATTTTTCTTTTCTTTTTTTTCTTTTTTCTTTTTTCTTTTCTTTTCTTTTTTTTTTTTTTTTTTTTTGAGAATTGGAGTTGGGGTTTTAGCTCAGTGGTAGAGTACTGGCCTACCAAGTGCAAGGCCCTGGGTTCAGTCCTCAGCTCCAAGAAAAACAAAACAAAATACAAAACAAAAACCAGACAAAATTATTTTTTAAAAAAGCCCCCCCTCCCCAAGGTAACTGGCACATACAGTCTTTGCTGGGCATTGTGGTGCATGCCTTTAATCCCAGTGCTTGGTAGGCAGAGGCAGGCAGATTTCTGTGAGTTCAAGGCCAGCCTAGTTTACATAGTGAGTTTCAGGACAGTCAGAACTAGGTAGCAAGACTCTGTCTCATGATGGTTAACAGAACCTATACAGCTCTTGGTCTAAGTTACAGGGTTATAAAATGGTTAGCCAGCCATGATTAAGCAATTTCCCCATGGAAAACAGGAAATCAACTAGTGCTTGTTAGTTTTAACTAACACCTTGACACACCCTAGAATCACCTGGGAAGAGAGTCTTAATGAGGAATTATTTAGATCACATTGGCCTGTGGGCAATTGTCTTGATTATTCATTGGTGTAGGATGACCCAGCCCAATGTGGGTGGCACCATTCTCTAGGCAGGGGTTTCTGAAAGAAAGGAGAAACCTAAGAACAAGCAAACAAGCAAGGACATGTGCATTCATTTCTTCCTGCTTTTGACTATGGGCCTGCTTCTTCTTCCTGCCTTGATTTCCCCTCAACGATAGACTGTGACCTGGAATTGTAAGTCAAACAAACCCCTTCCTTCTTGAAGTTGCTCATCGTCAGGGTATTTATCACAGCAACAGAAATGAAACTAGAACACAACTATGTTCATTGGGCTGGAGTCTATTATGTGCCTGGTGTCTGGTTGGAAATACAAGGGCCAGTTTGATGTGGCCCAGTGGGATGAGTCCCACCAAGACCTTAGTTTAGTAATGTAAGGTGTGGGCATCTAGAAGTCCAGAGAAGGGAGTATTGTGTGCTTCTTGGGGAGCTTGGAGAAAGACTTCCAAACATGACTTCTTTATAGGATGGGCTGGAGATGAGAACCAGAGAGTGACTGGGCAGAGTGAGCTACAATACGGGTGGTGGCCAGAGCAA
The DNA here is from genome assembly GCF_949786415.1 of Peromyscus eremicus. Taxonomy (NCBI): domain Eukaryota; kingdom Metazoa; phylum Chordata; class Mammalia; order Rodentia; family Cricetidae; genus Peromyscus; species Peromyscus eremicus. The sequence goes on along the minus strand of NC_081422.1, from coordinate 36,975,002 downwards.
AGAATGTGATGGAAAGAGGCAGAGGCAGAGCCAACACGGAAGGTTCTGTTGTTTGGTAGCCCCTCTGCATTGCATATGGCTTTTCTAGCACTCAGTTGGAATCGGCAGCCAGAAGTTGTGTCTTGGTTGTGCCTGAAAGCAAATTGTGTATGATCCTAGACAAGTCCTGCTGCCTCCGGAGAGAGGCTAGATCACCAAAAACCTCTCAGTTACCTTTGTTTTTGTTTTTCAAGACAGGGTTTTGTCGTGCAGCCCTGGCTGTCCTGGAATTCGCTGTGTAGACCAGGCTGGCCTTGAAATTAGAGATCTGCCTGCCTCTGCCTCCCGAGTGCTGGGATTAAAGGCCTGTGCCACCACGGCCTGGCCAACCTCTCACTTCTGAAATGCAGTTGACTTTATGAATTTGGACACATGTCTGGATGGGTTTTCCCGGCCAGTCCGTTTTGTGCCAAAGCAAGTGACTTTCAAGACCAGGGTCTTCCAGTGTCCTCATCTGGCTTGCTTGTCCCTCCTGTTCCTTCAGGGGACCAGAGCCCTCCGGGGCTGGGAAACCCTATCTTGATCGCTCACACTCTGTTGCCCAGAAGTTCCTGTCCTGTGTTTCTCAGAGCCCTTCAAACCCACCTCAAGCAGAGGTGACGGTGACTAGTGATGGCACTGAGTGTCTTTGGTCACCAAGAGCACCCAACTAAGCCTAGTCATTGTGAAGTTAAATAAACAACTAGAGAGCCAAAGTGATTTGCCGACATTCTTACAAAGAGCTTGAGTCTTGAGAGGAGGCTTTCTCACTGGTGGCTCCCATCGGTCTAGGTCAGCATTAGCAGAGCACTGACTGTGCCCTGTTGATGTCTGACAAGCAGGGTGACAGCAAAGGGGGCATAACAATGACTAAAGGCTTGATCTCTGAGGAGGCCACGCTGGGGCAGGAGAGGAACCCAAGCAGACGATTGTAAATCAACGGGGCAGAGTCCAGGGCTAAACGCAGCACAGGGTGTGGTGGGGCTATCGGAGAAGAGCCCCTAGGTTGTCTGGCATGTTTTCAGGATGCTTCTCCATGGAGACAGCACCCAACGGGCCTTGAAGAATCAATAGGAGTGAGCCTGGTGGAAGGGGGAACTGGAGGATGCCTGCAGTTAATGTCTTTCTTGTTCAGACAACTCTGCATTTGGAACAAAACCCTAAGAGTGTAGGGAATTGTGCACTCATGAAGAACGCATTTGGGAGTGGGAAGGACCTTCCCAAGCCTCATGCTCTTTCACAAGGATAGCCTGTCCTGTGTAAGGCTGGGAAGTTGGAAAAGCACGAGTCCCCAGTGGACCCAAGTCAGCGCCTTTGTCACAAGTATCTGTCCCAGGCCAATTGTCACAAACACAGGCCTGAAGACTATCAATTGGACAATGGCTAAACAATTTTCTTCATCCAAAGTGATGAGTACCACTGTCATAAAAAGAGACCAAAATCTTGAGCTGCCTCAGGACACAAGCAGGGGGGAATTTGACTGATCTCAAAGCTGGTGCAGTCTGCTCAGAATGCTGCTCAGAAATGTCTGACAGGAGAACTCTGGCCCAGGGGTAGGCCCTCATTCCTGATCATGGGAGCTTCTAACCCTGAGACATGAAGAAGGAGGAACACCATGGCTAGGGAGCTGTGGCAGCCTTTGTGAGCAGAAGAGGCCAGTGGGCACATGTACTGACCTGTCTCTACGATGCCACATGCCCTGGGCTTGCTTCAGCTGAAATCCTGCTCAGGGGATCCAGAGCGACCTGCCCACTTTTCATATCCCTAGCTTTCTAGATGGCTCCTTCCTTCTCAGAACTTCTAGACTTTGCTGTGTAGAGCCTAGTGCATGCCCTGGATTGGGAGACGTTGGAATACAGGAACTGCTTCACTTGGCTGGCAGGAATGTGGCTGCTCACAGGTCTTTCTCGGGAGGAGAGATGAAGACCTCAGGGATGGGACACTTCCCTTGGTGAGCACAGATAACCGGTTGCCTCAAGCTGCGCAGAAGTTTAAGAACTGCGGTACTTGAGACATTCTACTTAGTCCCTCTAATTGTTTTCTCCCCATGGTGAGAGTCGGGGGTCCATGAGGACTGATGAATCAGAATGTCCAGTGAGTAGGGGGATGAGGTATGAGGTGAATTACCCTAAAGTAAAAGCAGCCCTGAACCCAGGACTACAGTCTCATTGAACATGGATATCAGCCAGTTAGTCCTTCATCCTTCCCAGAGCTGGAGTGTAAGGAGGAGCCTGCTCTGGGGCCTCACAGGGTCACCACCACACACCTGGGCATCACTGTGCTATCTGGTTACCAAAGTGAGACAGGTATGTCTGCAGGAGTCAGGGGGTTCCTCCGCAGGTGGGGCAGGGGTGTGAGAGAGCAGATGTGGGGTGCCTAGGGTAGCAACTGGAAAAGCCTTCTGAAAGGTACTATGGCTCTGGGCGGCAGTGCTGTGGTGGTTCAGAGCAGCCAATTATCAGACAAACACCTTTGTCGATGTTGATGTTTGACAAACAGGCTGACAGCAAAGAGCAGTCCCTCCGAGATCCCAGATCCCAGTTAGAGATACTTGTGTCTCATCCATTTAATAAAAGTTGGAACTCACGCCTCGTCTTTGCTTTCAGCTCTCGGGCACACACTTTTGAGTTTCTCCTGAGCCCAAGTGAACTTGTTACTGGGTGCATCCAGCTGCTCATAGGAGATAAATCACGTTGAAATAAGAACCAGTCTCTGGGGACTTCTCTGGCTTAGTATCTCAGGAAACATAATGGAAATGTCCCCTCTGACTGCCCAGGCCCTCTGTCTGATAAGGCTTAGGGAGAGAGGGAGATGGCTTTGACCCTTGGCACAGAGTTCTCAAACATTCAGAAGTCCCATTAATTCAGGGAGAGACACCTCACCACCTCTACCGTGTCTTAATCTAGCAATCTCAAGGTGTCTATCTTCCAGAAGATCTATTAATAAAAATCTATCCATTTCCATTCTCACAAGCTGGAGGAGTAGCAATGATTGTCTCTGTTTCTGGGTGTGGTAATATGCTACATGTCACTCCAAGTACTTATATCAAGATCTTTGTATGTAAGGGGTGAACATATGCATGTGTGTAGAAACCAGAGGTCATGCTTTGGTGTTGCTCCCCAGGCACCATTTTGTTTTCTGAGATGATCTTCCTGGCCTGGAGCTCACCAAGTAGGCTCTGCTGGCTAACCATCAAACCCCAGGGATCCACCTATCTCCCTTTCCCCCGTGACATGATTACGACTTCATGCCACCATGGCCAGGATTTTCGTGTGGGTCCTAAGGATTGGACTTGAGGCTTCATACTAGTATGACAAGCACTTTACCGACTGACCAAGCTGTCTCCCCAGGCCCTATATTTAAGATCTTTAAACAGTGACCCTGCAAAATAGAGGTTTTGATCCTGGAAAGTGGGGCTCAGGGGAGGTTGAGTCTTGTCTAGGTGTCTCCAGCCACATAGTATATGAGGGAATCTGCCGTTTGCCTCCCAGGCAGCTCCTTCCCCTTGTTGCTCTGTGTATGACATTGGTGCACTGTATTAGTTTTCTTTCACTGTGTAAGAAATTCCCACAAAGTTAGCAGCCAATGTAGGTCGTCAGTTTGGCTTAGCATGATGAGGACTCTGCTCAGGCTGGCTGTGTTGAACCCAGGACCCTCATCCCAACTCATTCCTGTCACTGGTGGAATTCACTTCATTGAGGCTAGAGGGCTGACATCTCTGTTTCTTGCTGATTCTTGGCTTGGGTAAGCACTGGGCTTCTGGAGCAGGTCTCCAGCCTTTGTCCAGGCCTGCTCCATCTCATCAGCAGGAGACTTCACTCTAGCCCTGTGCCTTACTTCTTAGATCTCTTTGGCTTCTGTCTCACAACCATCCAGGGAGGACTCTGCTTTTAAAGCACCTATGGGTGACTTGGATAAAGTTTGTCATGTGATATAAACTAGTCCCAAAATAGTCCCAGTTGCAGGGATGGGGTGTGTGTGTGTGTGTGTGTGTGTGTGTGTGTGTGTGTGTGTGTGCCGATGTGCACTTGTGTGCATGCAGGGAGGTGGGGAGTCCTAAGTGTCACTTAGAATCATCCCTACAGTGCATTCTGATTGTGTAAATCAGCTGATTCCTTCTACTTTTCTTGTTACCACCAGTGAGAGCCAGACAAGGCAAAAGGTAGCCAGGGAACAAGGAAGAGTCACTGGAGACAGCTGTGGCAGGAAATCAGTCCACTGCCCATGTAGCGGGTAATGCCTGCCTCCAGGCAGAGCACATGTCTGGGCCTCAGACGATGCTATGTAAACAGGGTCCTTGAGGGAAGACAGAGAGCAGAGTAAAAGGGGAAACTGAGGCCCTCTGAGACTTCTGAAGCTGTCAGGACTGCTTTCTACCCTGAGGAATTCTGGTCCTGCTGAGAGGAGTGTTTGGGATTAATGACTGTTTGGGCAGCACAAGGAGAATGAGATGAAAACACACCATGGCAAATCATACTATTATTATTATTATTACATTATAAGTGCTATTGTATTACAAGCACCATTAGGAGTAGCGAGTGCTGTTATTATTAAGCAATCCAGCTTCTCCATCCTCCACTCAGTGTCAAAGGCATCCACAGCTCAATTAATCACCATTGGAGGCATCCTGCATACTGGCTCTGAGATGCTGGCGGCTTTCATTCACAGCCCAAGGGTAACAGGGTGCCTGTCATCTTGTCAGAAACTTCACCTTGTGACACCTCTTGTAAATTCCAAAGACCTGCTTTTTATCTTGGCCGGAAAGTTAAAATCTTCCTAAACCCTTCCTGATCTTACCACTCTTGAAGATCCTCTGGGGGCTCCCCATTACCCTAGAGTGAAGCCCACACTCCTGAAGCCACTTACAGACTTGACCCTTGGCTTCCTCTTGTCTCGCTCCCCACTGCTCCCCACCTCTGGGCCATCTGCTGTGTGTGCTTCTGACTATTGTTGAAACCTATCTGAGAACCTTGTGGCCTGGGACACATTGTAGTCAGGAAGCTGCTCACCTGCTGCAGAGGTGGGGCGAGGAGAGTCAGTGAAGAGGCGGAGACCACTGATTGATAGCATCACACATCTTCCCAAACAACTGTACCATGGTGAGGAGGGAGGCGCCTTTGGTGTGTGTCTCCATACCTGAAGGTAATGCATTGGGACCAGGAGAAGGAGATGCCGACCTTCTGATGTGGAGATAAGAGGGCTCCTGAGTGCAGAGGACCCCAGATGCAAGGACTTGGTGCCTGATAAAGGGAGCAAGCTTGCATAAAAGCAGTAACTCTCCTGAGCCCGTCGGCGGGAGCACAAGGTGGCCACCATTTTTCATGTCAGTTTAAGCCGCACAGCTAACGACATTGTTAACAATTACTTATTTAGCAGCCCAAAGACAGAACAGTCTTCTCAATGCAAAACCAAGACAGTCCCAGCTGCTGCAGAGGAGGAAGGAGGGCTTTCCACCTGGCCTCTGTCTTCCTCTTCGTGGGAGCAAATGATGGACGTCTTTGTAAAGGTGGTTACACTCCGAGAGTGTGTTTCCAGGAGAACATTAATTCATTTAATGAATACCTTGAACACTTGCTGAGCACAAGCACGGGGTGCAGGGCGGGAGGCAGAGCCATGAGCGAGATGGAATATACTCTGCCCGTGAAGTCCTGTTTGTGGGCTCACACTGAGAAGGCAAAGCCAAGAAGGGACAAGGTTCCCGGGAAGAATAGATATGCATGTCTGGGTCATGGGAGCAAATGAATAGGAAACATGCAGGGAGAAGAATCCAGGAGAGCTGGGAGCTGGGAGGTTTGGGGCCAAATCTTCCATTAAACAGGACTTACTGACAGGTATGAATTAGCCTCCCAGCTGCCACCGTCTTCAAAGGCCTATTACACAAAAAGCAATCTTCCAGCCTGCAGAGAGCACTGGCTTTGATGCAGATAAATAGACTGGCAGGTACCACAGTTAGGTGGCCTCTGGAGGGAGGGAAGGAAGGAGAGTTGAGGATGCCAAGGTGCCCCGAAGATCCTGAACTTCTGCTAGTTGTAGAGCCTTGCTCAGAAAGGCTAAGGTGGGATTTGTAAGGCAGAGGTCAGGGGCCAGGCCTCTGTCGTGTGTCAGGTCCTGAAGAGAAGTGGATAAATATGGCCATAAAGAAGAGTTTCAGGAAGTCTCAAGACCCCGACTGCCCATGTGAGATGGCAGGCGTGTGCAGATGGCTCTCAATATGTATCCACCCGAGTGGGTACATCGAGTAGATGGAGTGTAAATGCACGTGCTTTATGCTGCAACCGGGCTTGGGGGTGGTAGCTTTTTACAGACTTACGTGATGAAAAGCTCTAATAGGACAATAGAGGTACCATGATGGCACACTTGAGTGGCCCTGTTCCAAATTGCATGTGATGGAGGAGGTCAAAGTGGGGACCATCAAAAAGGTGGGCGGGAATCATTCAAAGACTTGTGTGTCTAAGTGCATCTCGTGTGCAACTGGGGCAGGTGGTAGTACTGGAAGTTCACGATCACGTTTGTGTTCCAGAAACATCCCCTGAGCAATAGCATGGCCAAGGCAGTTGGTGAATTACAAGACCAGAGGAAGGGTAGGCACAAGCTGCTGGGGACCAGAAGCGAGGTAGAGGTGGTAGGGATGGAGGGCAGAGGACAGAGTCAAGAGGTGGAGAGAAGAGAAAATGGTCTCAAGAACAAGCCAATGAATGCACACAGGCTTGCAGAGCCAGGGTGTGGCTGGCGAGAGAACGAGGGAAGCGGAGGGTGACTTCCAAACTCTAGCTTGAAAGATTGGTGGTAATGGTGACATTCACAGATAGGGCACCAAGGGAGAGGAGCCGAGTGGGGTGGGGAGGAGATAAAGAGTTCAAGTTGAGGGGTGACATGATCTCAGGATTCCTTCCATCATCCCCGCTTCGTAATAACAGGTTGGGAAATTGGAGTCTTTGGTGTTCTTGGGACTCCTGGGGTGACAGCATTTTAAGTTGTCAGTCATTAACAACCTCAGTGAGGAGGCGTGCATGACTGCATCTCCTGGTGGCCTTGCCCAGTGCCGAGTGTGCCGTGAGAATAAAAGAGGCTCTGATCTCGTATGCAGCGGGATTGCTTGCCATTTCTGCCTTTTGGGGAAAACACTTGCCTCCTGGCACTTGGCTTCTTCGTTCTCTAAGTGGGAATGTGTAGAAACCCCATCCTGTGTTAGTGTGGTGTTACACCAGAAAGTACCCTTCCAGCCGTGTAGAGCCACACCAGGAGGAGCAGGTACAGGCATACTCAAGAGTACATGGATGTTTAGTAAATCCCTTGTGTTTGAGGTGACATAAGGTGGCAGCCTCCTCTCCCAGGCAGCTCAGGGGCTGAGGCTGAATGTGGTACAGTGGGGACCAAAGGCCAAGACTTGTGGAAAAGAAGACCCTGCTGAGAAGGGGGTTGACTGGTAAGAAACGTGACGTGTTCTGGAATGAAGGACCATAAGGACAGTCACAACCCAGTCGGGTCCAGGTGGCTAAACTGAGAAGATTCCAGAAGCCGTAGCGGTGCTGAGATAATTCACTTTATAGGTTGCCTGTGGCCCTGGCAGGGAGCTGAGCCGGCTCAGCAGATAGATGGAGGCACTTGACATCAGGCTCAGCATGGGTTTGATCCCTGAAACCCACACGGTAGAAGGAATGAACTGACTCCTGCAAGTCATGCCTCTAACTTCCACACACATACTGTGACACATGTGTAACACACACACACACTCTAAATAAATTAATGTCAAAAAATTAAAGGAGCCAGGTGTGGTGGCGCACATTCCATTACTCAGGAGGCGGAAGCAGATAAATCTCTGTAAGTTCAAGGTCAGCCTGTTCCACATAGCAAGTTCTAGGTCTGCCAGAGCTACATGATAGGACCCTATCTCAATAAAAATTAAAAACAGTAAGGTTCCAGGGCCAACAGGAGCAAATGGCCACCTTTGCAGCAGGCACACTGTGCTTCATAAAGGTTCCCTGTCCACCTTGTTTTCCTTAATGCCTATTAATGACACTTGAAAGCACATGACAAATATGGTAATAATTCAGAGAGTCTGTATCCTATTTCCTGAACACACACAGTTTTCCTATACACTGCCTCCCCTGAACCTCAACAACAGCACTCTGAACTATCGTATCTGTGATTTTAGAATGAGGAAACATACCTAGTTAGAAGAAAAAAAGAGAAAAGAACAAAGAATTTTAAAAATTGGTTTCCGAAGTGTCGGGTTTCAGAGATGAAACTATAGGACCCAAGAGCAATGGAGAACGCAAGGTTACAAAGCTCTTGTCCAGCTCCATGCCTGTTCTCCTGTGCAAGCATTGTGGTTGTTCACCAAACCGAAGTGGCAGTGTTTGTTTATGAGTGTGTTTGTGTGTACATGCCTGCGTATGTGGAGGCTAGAGGTCAACTTGAACTGTTTTTTCTCAGGAGCCTTCACCTTGTCTTTGAGATGGACCATTTCAGTGGTTGGGTTTAAGCTGGTTGGCCAGTGAACCCTGCGATCTACCAGTCTTGGCTCCACCCCACACCCTCAATGCTGGGATTTTAAGTGTACATATATATGTATGTATGTATGTATGTATTTTTTAATGTGGGTTCTAGAAATTGAATTCAGGTCCTTATGCTGTGTGATAAGCACTTTACTGACTGGGACATCTCCGCAGCTCCCCGTGCCCTCCTCCCCGACCCAAAGAGGTAGTTTATATTTTCAACAGTTTCCTTGAGGTGCCAGGGGCACAGAAGAGAACACGCCAGCCCTAAGCAACAGGAGCTCATGGGCCATCAGGGCACATGGTTGCCAGGCAAATGGCTCCTGAATAGTACACCAATGAAGGCCGCTGCTAGACCTGACCAGCTCTCTGCAGGAGCTGGCCAAGTTCATGAAGCTGAGCCAACACATCCTGCTCCATACCAGTTCTCCAGTATCCATTCCCAATTCTTCCTCCACCTCCTCATATCTAATGTTGCTCTTACTCCAACGGGCTCCTCATGCTGAGCAGAGGATGAAGAACAGCCACAGCTTTCCCAAATCCCTACAATCCATTGCCATCCAGGTGCCCAATCTGGAGCCTCTACAAAGCCCCAGGTCCCTTTTTAAGAAAACTCCCTGTCAGGAAGCCTCTCCCTCCCTCAGACCATTGGGTTTGTAGTTGCCACGTGTGTGTTCTGAGATTAGCTTTGACTCAGTGTCTGTGGTCATTTTATAGTCTTGCCCCAATGAAATCCCAGTACTTCTGACTCTATGGTATGTACATCGTGTGTTCACACAGAGCACTGTTTTTGAGGTCAGCAGGACCCGAGTTTGAATTCATGACTCCCTTTTACGAGCTGTGTGGCCTTGGGAAAGCCACTTGGATGCTCAGTCTTGGAAGCCGTGAGATGTCAAGATTAACTCCCCCACCACAAGGCTTGCGCTAAGGATACATAGAGGTCCTGGGTGAAATGCACTCAGTTCTGACTGGCACACAGTTGGTGGCCAGTAGACTGTAGCAGTTAGTACTATAATCGTTGCTTTGTTAAAGTTATTTAGGGTTGAAAGAGTCCAGAACTTGAACTCCACCCTTCCTATTCGGACACAAATAGCCTCACCAAGCAATTAACACCTTATGGCAACCTGGCTAAGTGATCTCATTTGACAAGGAGCTAAGAATAGCTTCTTGCAGAGGGATGTGGAAGAGAAGCGGGTGTGGAGAAACACTCGGGTCAGATGCAGCTCAGGGTCGCCAGGAGGAGGGGAGAAGGGTGTTGCTCAGGCCCTCTTTGTTTAAAGTCGCAGCACGGAGACTGACTGCACTTGGAGACGAGAGAACTCACGTGTCTGGGGGTTCCTGTGTGCCGGGCGCTGTTGTACGAGGTGGATGACGTTTCCATCTACTATAGGTAAAGGAATCAACACTGCAAAGACAGACCGCCGTGGATCACCTGGCTAGGATCTGTGCGAATGAGCATTAAACCCCAAACCTGTCTGTTCTTTCTAACACAAGTGTTTTGTTTTCCAATGAGACTGTCACATTGCACAATGGCAGTAGGCCCTATTTGCACTGCCATCAGGAAAAAAATAGAGTTGTACAATTTAGTGGCCTTGTCTCCCGAGATCAGCTGCATGATATGCATTAAATAGGCTGCCCTCACAGGAGAGAGATGATGACGGCATATACCAGTGTGCTTGGAAAGGAAGGGACAAATTCAAGGGAGATTTAGGAGGCAGATTTGGTGGAATCATCAAGGAATTGGGCATAGAGTTTCAAAAAGAGGGAACTGAGGCTACAGTCTCTAGTTTATGTACCAGGGACTAGGATGCATATCTGGCCTAAGAATGTAGAGGAGAAGGGTGGCATGGGCTATAAAATGGTCTTGACTTGGTGTCTTGCTTTTCTCTTAAAGCCAGACACAGGCAGAATCAGTCATTAAGAGCTCTTATACTCACAACTCCATTTGAAAAACCTTGGCCTGTTCCTGGGTCGACTAATAGACTTGGCTGGTTAGCGCAGGCACGAGGTCCGCAGAGAGGACATCTTCCCCTCCCCGGCCCTGTACAGAAGCTGCCCACAAGCACAGATTTGTTCTCCACCCACTGTCCTGAGGCCCTGGCACCCAAGCTGTGGGTTTCTTGATATTTGGACCCTGAGTAGGATGAGGCATGTGGCTAGCAAATCTTTTCTCATTTGAAAAATAGCCCAGAACGGCTTCTTGCAGTGGGAGAAGGAGGCAGACAGAACAATGGTAACCTCAGTCTCCCTGCCCCTCTTTCCCTTCTCCCTTAAACATCCCCCCTTCCCTAGACCCTGTCCCCCACTCAGTGCTCTACCCATAGCCTGCCCTTGTTTCCTGGCCTAGGTCTTTTCCTACAGTCCAGGGAGCTTCGTGCAGTCAACGCATGAATGGATGACTATGTAAACCAAGACCTGGGAAATGTCACATCTTCAAGAGAAAGGGAGGGCGCTCCATTGAGCTCTACCATCTGTGGTAACCATTCCACATAGCCCTCACCCATGAGAATTCTTTCATGCCATTGAAACATTCCCTGTATTCACCTTCAGCTGTAGTTATTTGGATTTTACACACCATAACATGCACAAGCGTGTGCACACACACATGGGGCGGCATACAAACATTTTAAAGTTTATTGTGATGACAGAACCCAGTGGCAAGAAAGCAAGCAGTCAGGGGCTGGCACAACCTGGGTTCATGTTCTTGTATCTTCCGTGGGTGTAAGATTGTGCTTAGTGACAGAGATGGCTACAGTGAGGACCTTAAGGTACTGGGATGCCTTCAATCACTGGTCCTTGCACTAACATTAGCCAATCAGATTCTAGGAAGTAGGCACTCCTCTAGGTGCAGTGAGTGAGGTTCGCAGTGAGAGTTGTTTATCTTTCTCTATGGGGGACATACAGCCCTTTGGAGAGAGTCTACATTGTACAGAGGGCTGTCACACAGCCATGCCCATGAGGAGGCATGGAAGATTGCGTCTCGGACTCTGTTTCCTGATGTGGTCTTACCACTCGCCATTTGCCCTTACTGGGAGACTGAAATGCCCCAGTTCTGTCTGGATCCCCCATGAAAACCTACCCACTCCTGAGGACCTCCCCTAGCCCTGTCTGTCACTTTATGAAAGTGTCCGTCAGTCAGGCTGGATGGAGGACAGTGGGACAGGAAGGCTACGGAAACTCGAATGGTCCACATTTGCATTCACAGTTAAAGCTGGAGATGGGAAACAAACGTCAGATGAGCCTGCCTCCTTCCCAAGCCTGAATTTTGTTAATTTCATGGAATATCTGTCTTGGCACAGCATCTCCTCCACCTGATTTGGGGTTTATAATGTTTCTCTGAATGTATTTAAGGTAGCAGTACCCAAATTGTGTTCTGCAGAACGCTGCCGTGAGACACAGATTTGAAGGGGGAAATACATTTTCTGTAGTCAATGTGTTTGAAAAATTTGAGATTAAACAAAATTAAGCCAGCCGCTTCACTGCAGGACTGCTTTCAACCTTCAGCACGCAAGGGTGTGCTGTGAATCTTAAAGAGGCAGATAGAATAAGTGGCCGTTTCTAACGTTATCTGAACATGGAACCTTGTTTTAGTGAAATTTCTGTCCACTTCTCTTGGGAAGCTAATGTCTACAGGAACAGACTTTGAGAAATACTGCCTTCGAAGGTTTTCATTGTATGCAAATGGGTCGCTGTTGGAGGTTTCCTGGACCCTCAGGAAGTTTGCTTCAGAAACAGCAGGAGATTCTAAGTTCGTTCTCTCTCTCTCTCTCTCTCTCTCTCTCTCTCTCTCTCTCTCTCTCTCTCTCTATCTCTCTCTATCTCTCTCTCTCTCTCTCTCTCCCTCTCTCCCCTAACAGTCCAGATAGTGGCAGAGTCAAATCCTGCCTTGTCCCGGGAATTGCAGTAAAGGGACCCGCCATCTCTTTCTTGTCCTTCTGCAAGCTCTCCAATGAGTCGTCCTAAATAGCACGAATCACCAAGGAGGCCCGTGAAATCGTTTTATCTTAAGAGGCCTTTGAAACTAGGAAATAGAATAGAGTCAGGTAGGGATTGAAAGGCGGCAAGCCAGACGGGCTGACTTCTGGGGAGACTGCCTCTGAGTGTCTGCAATTAACCCATTCATTCTGACTCCACCAAGAGCATGCTGAAGGAGGTACTTCCTCCCTCAGGCTTCCAAGTGGAACTAAGGAAGGAGAGGGCCAGATGCTACTCAAATCTCACAGGAGTATTTCAGTAACTGTTATCCACTGAGTACTTCTCCCTTGCCAGACGATGATGATGAGCCTGCCTTATATCTGGATTGTTTCTTCTTTTCTTCACTTGTTTATTTACTAGTGTGTGGGGAATGGGTGGGTGGGTGAGTGTACATCATGCCATGTGTATGCCACAGTGTTCCTATAGAGGAATCAGAGAACAACCTGGCTTGAGTTGGTTCTCGCCTGCTATATGTGGGTCCAGGGGAATCAAACTCTGATCCTCAGCCTTTGTGGATCAGAGTTTTACCCACTGGTAGGCCATTTCTCAGGAACCTTGATTGTTTCTTGGAACAACATAGGAGGTTTCTTTTTTTTTTTTTTTTTTTTTTTTTTAAGATTTATTTATTTATTAGGTATACAGCATGTGTCCCTGCAGGCCAGAAGAGGGCACCAGATCTCATTACAGATGGTTGTGAGCCACCATGTGGTTGCTGGGAATTGAACTCAGGACCTCTGGAAGAACAGTCAGTGCTCTTAACCTCTGAGCCATCTCTCCAGCCCCCAGGAGGTTTCTTTTTTATTATTAATTTTTTTTATTGAAAATAGATTCTTTTCTCATATAATACACCCTGACCACAGTTTCTCCTCCCTCCACTCCTTCCAGTTCCCCACCTCCCCTCTCCCCTTAATCCACACTCCCTCTCTGTTACCTCTTCAGAAAGGGGCAGGCCTCCAAAAGATTTACAGCCAAACAGGACAAAGCAACATACAACAAGACAAGACAAAAGCCCTAATATTGAGGCTGGACAAAGCAACCCAATAGGAGGAAAAGAGTCTCAAGAGCAGACAAAGAGTCAGAGACCCACCTGCCACTGCTGTTAGGAGTCCCACAATACCACAAAGCTAGCAGCCATAACACATGCACAGAGGACCTGGTGTGGACCCGTGCAGGCCCTGGGTTTGCTGCTTCAGTCTCTGGGCACTTATGTGCCATGCTTAGCTGATTCTGTGGGCCGTGTTCTCGTAGGAGGTTTCTCATAGTATCCCTCCTACTTTACAAAGAGTGGCTGCAAAGGCCAGAAAAGTGAAAGTCCTTGCTCAAGGTCATACACCCAGGATGGGGAGGAAGCTGGATTTGACCTGGAAGCTGTTATCTATTCTGTACTCTCTAGTGCCATTATGGATATGGACATCCAAGATATCAGGGCTTCTGTGAAATGGGCCTTCATTTGTCAGGCTGTAGGTATGGATAGGCACAGAGGTGGGGTGGTTTGTCTGCCCATATTGATAAGGAGGCCAGAATAAGCGGATATCCCTAACCTTCACCATCCATGGCCAGCAAAGCCCCTTGGCTTCCAAACAACAGCTTGGCTCTGTGCCTTAGTCACCTCGTCCCTGCCAAATACATCTTTTCTCATTAGCCATCTGCCCCCTCGTGCCTGCTGCTAGCCCACAGTGGCTGGGCAGCTGCCCTGTTAGAGAGACAGGACATAATACCAGCTTATGAATCAGTACATTCTCTGGCACGTCTGTGATCCCCTAATGGGAGGGTGGCAGAGTCCAAAACACACTTCATCCTCATCCAAATCTGCTCTGCTGGGGTTGGTGGCTCCAAAGGAGTCTTTGTAACTCCAGTATGCAAATGAAAGCTGACAAGGCTGGGATCTGGGTACATAAGCTCAGGCCTGCAGCCTAAGGTCCTGGCAGTGGCTGGAGGTGGGGGTAAGAGACAAGTGGGAGTACCATGGGCTAGGAGAGCAATGTCATCAGCAAAGGAGACCACCAAAAGGAAAGCAGTGTGTCCACCTGGCCAGGAAGCAAGCCCAAGGCACCCTCCATCTGTCAATCATGCGGAGTAACTGATGGGTCATTTCTAGTGGCTGTAAATACTGTGTGCCCATGGGCCAGGGAGCGTGTGTGAGGCACTCAGAATGAGCATGCAATGGATATAGCTTCAGTCTGAGAGGATGGCCTGCTCCGCATCTGAAGGCACTTTTGCAGGAACAGACCAGTGAGCTGAAGAAGCTGCATACTTTCCCATGGTTTCCTTGTATGGGGCCAAAGTTGGTCCAGGGCAGAGACTGGGTGATGGGGCAAAGACCATGTGTTTTAGTTACCTAGCACATTTTAGGGATAAAATACCAGGCCAAATCAAATTAAAGGAGAAAGAGTTCATTTTGGCTCATAGTTGAAGATTACAATCTATCATAACCGGGAAGTAGGTCATAGAGGGAGGAGCTTAAGAAGGCTGCTCACATTGTATCCATAATCAAGAAGCTGAGTGCAATGAATGCTTGTGCAGGGCCATCTTCCACCTCTTTGTGCAGTCCAGTGCCACCTACTTTTGGTGTGTGTCTTCCTACATGAATTAACCTGCTCAAGATAGCCTTCCCAGGTGTGGCCAGAGGACAATATAACTGAAGTAATTCCCCACAGATGCGCCCAGAGACTTAGCTCTTGGGTAATTCAAGATCCTGTCAAAATGGCATCCATCATTGACCATCAGAGCATGGATGACTGGATGAACACCCTTGAACTTCTAGATGTCACTGCCCCAGATTCCCCAGTTCTCTGATGGCAGAAGCCCCTGCTCCCACACCCATAACTGTCTGAAATGATAATGAATTCAGCTCCTGTAAGGCCCTTGAGTACAAGGACATCCCCCTATGCAAGTCCTCTCTGGCTAGATCAGCGTCTAGCGCGTAAGAAATGCTTGCATATGTATGAAACGACTGAAAACCATACTGACAAATGAAGATACAGCCTTGCCTGCATACCTTCAGGTTGACATTTCTAGAAAGCAAATGACTTTCACATTCCGCTAACACTCCTCCCCCATCCCCTTACAGGACTAGTCTGGGATCCTCCCTCTTATTCAGACCTGTGGGCTCTGACCCCAGCAGACCCCTCCATCTTCCCCAGGCTTCATGTATCCTAAATGTTAATTCAGTGCTTCTGGAACTTTGGTGTACAGGAGACTTAGGGACCTAGTGATTATTCCACTTTGGATACAGCTCCAGGCATACAGACACAGGCAGTATGGTGATGGTGGTCCGTTTTGAGAAAGACCTCTGGGGTGGTTTTGATGGTAGAACCATACTTCAAGGAGGAGCTCATGCCTTTATCAAAGTACCAATGGCCACATCCTTTCTCCCCTCAGAACCTTTGTATGATGACTTCTGGAGGGAATAACCTTTGTCGACCCACATTCTCTGTGCAGAAATTGCCTTCAGGCCTGGCTCCAGATATGATCTGCAGAGGACGTGACCTTCCTTCCACCAGCCCCACATATTCTGTGCGTCTCTCTTCACTTGGCATGTCTTGTATTTACCTTGCTTAGGGGCTAATCCACTGAACTCTCTTTTTCTCTCCAAACCTCAGCACTGCAGATCCTAGAAGAACCACTCTTAGTTATTCTGTATACTGAGCACTCAGTGGAGCACCTCATGTGTCTAAAGCTGGCTCATAGCCCTACGTGTGCTCCATTGTGTTCGTTCCTCTCCGCCTCCATCCTAACTGTACTCTGTCTTTCTAATTGTCCCATCTTCCCAGGAGTTCTCCCTCCAGAGAATGGACAGCCTTGTGGACGACAGAGTCAACATCTTAGGATTTTCCATTTTCAACCAATCCCATGCTTTCTTCCAAGAGTTCTCCCAGAGCCTCAACCAATCCTGGCAGGAGAACTGTGACCATGTGCCCTTCACTGGCCCTGCGGTAAGTGTCCTCTAGATGCTCTTGGGCCCTAACACTCTCTGTGGTCTCCCACATATTCCATACAATGAGGCAGGGCCAAAGTCATTGGCCTCCAAGATACACCATGGCAGGGGAGGGTGAGCCACTCTACATCTGGAAGAATGGCTTCTGGAGGTCCAATAATGCTGCTGAAAGCCGAGAGGAGGCCTGCAGAGGTTAGAGAAGGCCTTCTTGAAGGTGGGAGGCAAACACAGTCAGGAGCTGAATCACAATGGTTTGGTCAGTAAAGGACCACACAGCAAGCAGTGATTTCAGATGAATGTTTTGCCTGGGACTTCATGGTCATCATCGTTGGTGTAAGCGTATGCTGATATTTGTCCAATGATATAGTGGACTAAAGCACATACTCCCTGGAGTATCCCTGTTATTAATTGGTGTGAGACTTGCCATCCGTGCTTTATGTACAAGACCTGGAGGAGGAGATGGGTCTGGTTCCCCTGAGTAGAGTAGGAGCATGTTCTGTCTCATTCTTAAGACCACGTGGAAGCCACCTACAGCAGGTATTCCCATGAGTCACCTTCCTAGCCAGCTTCAGGGTCTTAGGCTCCCCGGGATCTGGGGAGCAGACAGTGTTCTGCTGGCATGCAAACAAGCTGAACCCCAGACTCAGGTCAGTCTCCGTGTGACGTCACAGGTCCTGCTCCTCCTTAAATCTACTTTCCCCGTCTCTGGCCCCTTTGGCCTTCTTGCCAGCGTGAAGGGCATCTGTTTTTACTCAGGTTTACTTCTGCCTAGGCACTGTAACACATCCCATAATATTACCTGCCTTGGACTTTTTCCTTCCTCATGCATGCTACTAACAGTTCAAAGATGGCCACCCCTTCTGACAATGAGAAAACAAGCCCAGAAGAGCTGGCTGACAGGTGGGGGTCTCCGGGGGCCTCTTTTTAGCACAGTCAGGGCTAGAGCCTACATCGGCTTCTCCCTGTAGGGAACTTTGCCGCCATCCTCTCTGCAATGGTCTCTGAGAAGAAAGGAAGGTGTCACAAACATTGTCACCTCCAGAGCCTGGAGGGGAAGCTGGCAGCAGGGACTAGAGCACATACCTCTAAGCCTTCTCACTTCTGCAGCATACCTTTTCAAGGGCCGCCTCTTCCCGCCTCTCTGGAGGCCCAGGAATTCTCACCACAGACAGCCCAGCTTTTCATGGCAGTGAGCCAGAAGGTGAGGGAGTAGGTTCCAGGAAGCCACAGCATGAGCTGTGCTGAGTTACAGAAAGGCTGCCTGGGCCCCTGCCTCTGCGGGATGTCTTTTCTCTTCCTCTTCTCTCCCAGACTTTGTCTTCTCCTCCATTCTCTCTCTAACCTCCCCCTTCCCTTCCCTCCATTTAACTGCCTTTCTATTTCCCTCTCTTTCCTATACAGCATCTCTCCACTCTCGACTCCCCTCTCTTTTCCTCTTTAGACTTGTATGAGAGGCTGCCCGGTTTCCCCGCCTTCTCATAATCCCAGGTGGGGCTCCTCAAATGCGGAGTCTGGATTGTGGGGTTTCAAAGGAAGGACTGGGCTAAAGATATCCAGGAGAAAGCTTGGTGCACCTTCCCTGGCCAAGAAGCTTCCAGGTGGCCAGTGGTATGCCGCAGATGCGCTTCCTGCCTGAGACAAAGCCAGCGTAGAGGGACTGTTGGGAAGGGACACACACACCCACTAGTTTCATATGCCATTCCCATTAATCATGCCGCAAAGAACAAAAATCGTGGGAAATCATTAAAATTACAGATGGCTAGATTAAGTAATTAGAATTTAGGCTAAAGCAGATGTTTGTAATTAAGTGTTTATTTTGTTGAATAAAATCCAGATTGTAAGAACTAGTCCATGGGATCTTAATGGTCCCTGCCCTCATATTATTTTGGGGAGCAGAGTTGAAGCTTACAGAGGTTCATCTGCAAATGGGCCTCTAGGAGGATTCTGCGAATCCACTACTTCCTGCTGTGGGGATGGTGTGGGTTACAGGTGTGTGTCTAGAAGATATTCTTGTTTTCATTTCAGGGAGGGAAGGGAACCTAGCCACAGCTCCCTGAGTCAGAATTGATTCATCTTAATTTCTACAGAGTCTTTCATTCCCCGAAACAATTTGCAAAACCAGCTCAAAAGAAAATAACAATGAAGACCCAAATGAAAATATGAAAACAAGAGAATAGAGGATTCCTTGCCAAACAGCTTGTTGGTGCCAAGAAAGAAGAGGGGATTTCAAATGAGGACTGAGCCAGTGAGGGGATTTACAATTTAGACGAGACAGGGATGGCAGAAACAGAGACAAAACCAAGAGGCGGACATGCACCCACACAGATGGGCAGCGGAGGCCTCAGAAAGATGGAGGAGTCAATCACGGGAGAAATGAGAAATGGAGAGGAAGGAGAAGGGGCAGAAGAAACGTCTTCCTTCCCTTCCCAATGGACTCAGAAGTAGAGACGGGGACAAAGCCTTTCATGACACAAGCCACTTTTCACTGACTATGGCCCAAATGCTTTCCAGCATGGAATTAGTCGGTAATAGCAGAGGGAGAAGGCAATTAGGCCAATGAAGAGATGGTTTGGCATGGACAGCTGAACCACGAGGGCACTGACGGACTGGCAGGGATGGCAGAGTCTTACTCCCTGGCAGCTGGGATTTGCAAAAGAGAATTGAAAAGGAAAGAGATGGGCAAGTGGGGCAGACTAGCAAGAGGAATGAGGGGTAGGAAGTAAATTCTCAGGAGGGAGCAAGATGAGATGAGTGTCCTAGGTAGATGGCCAGGAGCCTATAGAAGCACATAGGCTTCTATATGACAGACGAAGGGCCCCAAGGAGACTGTCCTGGGGGTGGAATATGTTCCAGTATACAGGGTATTAACTTGAATTAGTCCAGGCTCAACAGAGAAGACCTAGGAAGTACAGTATCCTTGGGGACACTTTACCCATGTCACTCTCTGAAGGCCATATGTAGATAGAGATGAGATAGGAACCTTGGTAATTTCCCACCCACTTGGTCCCTATCCCAATGTCCCCAGCTTGAATTGTAATGACAAGAATTATCTGAGGGATCACGAAGGCCCTGGAGTCAGAGATGACAAAGGACATTGGGAACAGGCACACTGACCTCCTAGCATTTGGATAATGTACTAATAAGAGTCAGCTGGGGCTAGGGAGATGGGTGTGTGGGCATGCAAGCATATGAACCCAAGTTTCAATCCTCAGCACCCACATAAAAGCTGGCTTGGAACTGCTCACTAGTGACCCCAGTACTATGAGGAGTAGAGGCAAGAGGAACCCCAGAGCTTGCTGGACATCTAGTCTAGCTAATTGATGAGTCTCAGGCTCAGGGAGAGACCCCTGTCTCAAAAAACAAGGAAAGAAGAGAGAAATAGAGGAAGGCACACTTGTGAACATGGGTGCGCATGCACTCACACATTTGTGCATATATATGTATACACATACATATGAACACATACACATGTATACAGAACACACACATGGTGGGCGGGCAGCAGGCAGACATACAGACAGGCAGACAAAGACAGAAATCATCAGCCAAGGAAGCCTCATCTCAGCCAGAGTGGGACTAGCAGCAGCCCTGTGCTAGGAGGGAGCAATAGTGTGACCAGCTTCCTCTGAAATCATGTGTGGTCCCTCAGGAACCAATGTCCAGCCTCCAGAGGAGGAAGGGGGCCTCAAGAGGGCATGGGTTGCAGGCCTGTCTTGGGACCTTGAGCAGCACTGCCTTGAGAGATGGGGGAATCCCTGGGTCCCCTATACTGATTAGGATGCTCTTAGTTGCTAGTAGCAGGAACCCAATTAAAATGCAATGAGGTGTCTCACAGCATAGCAAGACTTGAGGGAAAGGTAACTGGAGCCCCAGACCTGCTCATTCTCTATTCAGTCATCTTTGGTGTCAACTCTGTACTTAACCCAGAGCTAAGCTGACTACAGTGGGTCCAGGCATTGTGTCCAGAAACAGTCTTATCTAGAAAGAGAAGAAAGACGGTATCTTCTAGGAGAGAGAATACACTCCCGAGAATCACAGCCCTCTGCTCAGGTTCATGGGTCAGATATAGTCTACTTTGTGCTACACATTAGCAGAGGATGAATGACTCAGTTGGCCCAGACATAGCTGGACCAGAAGTTGATGACAATATGAGGGGACAGAGAACACAAACAAAATGGGAGGAAGCAGGAGAATACGGTCTAGGCAGGCAACACTGGCTAATGGTTCACATCTTAATTGGCACAAGGACAGCCAACCAACAAGGCCAGGAGGTGAACTGGGTATGGCGGTGTGTGTGTGTGTGTGTGTGTGTGCGCGCGCTGCAGACCCTGGGTATCAGATTCATAACAGTAACCAAATTACAGTTATGAAGTAGCAATGAAATAATTTTATGACCTAGAAGCCAAAAGCAAAAAGCTCACAGCACTGGTCTACACTCAGGTAGATGCTAGTCAGAGCTGGAAAGGACATCTACAGCATCCATCATTTTTACACATTCTTTCAGCAAGGAAATGTGAGCAGCCTTTAATGAGGGGGCCACATGTGCTCTGTGGGGAATGAGGTACAAGGGACAGGACAGTTGTAAGCTTGAGGAGGAGCAGCAGATGCTAAGC
Organism: Peromyscus eremicus; assembly: GCF_949786415.1. NCBI lineage: Eukaryota > Metazoa > Chordata > Mammalia > Rodentia > Cricetidae > Peromyscus > Peromyscus eremicus. Next base: position 36,953,961 of record NC_081422.1, on the reverse strand, counting down.
AGGTGAGCCTCGACTCCCTGGAAGGAGCCGGGTGACTAGGACAAGGGCAGTGGGTGGAGGAGAGCAGGGGCAGTGGCAGGGCAGAGGGGCCTCGGAGCAGTGAGGATGCTCAGCCAGTTCAGCAGCGCTGCAGAGTTTTCCGCTCTTGGATGGAACCTGGGGGCTGGGATTTGGGTACCCTTACCTGCTCAGACTTCAGGTTACAGATGGCCCCAAGGCCACGGCCCAGAGACGAAGTCAGATGGAACTGGGAAGGCAGGAGACTTGATGGAGGCAGCAGGGACTCTGTGGCTTTTCTGCGTGTGTCTGCATAGACTGGGGAGGATGTTAACATACGCAGATGGGACCTGATAAATGGCAGGGTCTGAATAAGATTAGAAAGAAGCAGCAAGGAAAGGAAGGAAGGGAGGGAGGGAGGAACGAAGGAGATGGGGGAAGGAGGAGGGGATACAATGGCTAGGTGGCTTTGCAAGGCAGGTCACTTTTGGCTGTGGGCTGCTCTTCCCTGCGGTTGTGCTTGGAAAGATTATCAGAAGTCAGCACACTCAGTGCCTACTAGAGACCACAGCCCTTTATGTAATCATGCATCTGTCCAGTCTGCTTTTTGGCTTTTGTAGCATCCTACTTCTCCTGTTCCCCATCACCTTCTCCTGAGCACCGCTAACTCCCTGGATATGAGATTATACAGACGCCCCTGTAATGCTCACCCCTGTACCTGATGACATTTACAGGCTCGTGAGGCTGGGATGCTGCCTCTTTTATAGATAAGAGCGATCCCTGCTTGGCATTCAGCAAGGTGTCCAGGGTCACTCAGCATCTAAAGGAAGACCTAGAGTCGAACTGTGCTCCCCAGTCCTTCCCTCTACACCTTGCTCTCTTGTGCTCTGTGTCCTCTGACTGGAGGGCTGTGTCCTCCCTCCCTCCCTCCAACCTTGGAGGGGCCAGTGTCCTAGAGCCCGGCCAGACAGAAGGTAGGAGCAAGTACTCTGTCACACAGGACATGCTCTCCAGATCCTCCCAAAGGTGTGTTCTGATGAGCAAGCTGGATGGGAAGAGAAAGAACTGATTGCCAGGGGTAGACATCATGCTACCAGTGGAGGAACTGCCCCCTGGCACCTCAGTGTCTTCCTCCACGGAATTCTGCCTGCCTTTCTTGCCCCACCCTCAACCTATACACCGAGTCATTAGTCACATCATCCCTTCCAGGAGTGCTCCTCAATTCCACCACCTAGCATGTGCTCCTGTGTTTTCATCCTCTGAACTGTCCCCCAACTCCCTCTAAACAGTGCTGACCACAGAGGCATCTGTATGGAGCAGGACTTTTTTCCTTGTGCAGGCTCTGTATGTTTACAGCTCCTCCTGGATGGTACATTCCCCCGGCACAAGAGTCAGCTGTGTTTCTACTGTCTCCAGCCACCCAGTCCTCTGGGCCTTCCCCACTACAAAACCTGCTAACATTGACTTCACTCATCAGGCAGATGTCAGTCAAGACTTAATTCAAATCAAGATATATCTTGAGGGCTGGAGAGCTGGCCTAGAGGTTAAGAGCACTGGTTACTCTTTCCAGAGGTCTGAGATTTGCGTCCCAGCACCCACATGGCAGCTCATAACTATCTGTAATTCCTGTTCCAGGGGATCTGGAAACTTCTTCTGGCCTTCTTGGGTGCTGCACACATAGGGTACACAGATATACATGCAGTCAAAATACCCATCCACATAAAATAAAGTTTTAAAAAAGTTTAAGAAGAAGTATGTCTTTGGGGCCAACCAAGAAGGCCTTATGCTAGGTGCCAGCGGCACATGGACACAGATGCCTCTTGCCTAATGGAAGCTGCTTAACAGGAAAGATAAAAACATGAGCGTAGCTCATGACCTCCTCCTGGTGTTTCCAGAGTGGTGAGGGTCAGAGCCTGGGCTCCGGCAGCTCTAATGAACTAGGTCCCACCACCCATCCTCAACGGACCAATTAAGCAGACAAGAAAAAGTGAAGAGAAGAGGAAGATGTACTCGATGTGACCACACTGGCAAGAGGAACAAAGAAAGCCAGCAGCCCCCCTGCGAGTCCATGGGGGTCCTGACATGAGGTTTAGGTTTCAGTAGACACAGGCATGTATAACTAAGCAGTCCTGATCACGGTGTGGTCCACCCATCTTCATTGTCCGGGCTCCAGTCCCTCCTGCATGGTGGTAGTCTGACAAGTTGTCAAACTGTGTGAAATCTCCTCCTAGGAGACACGTTCCTCCACTGGCTGGCACCAGGCTTCAGTCGTCTCTCCTGCTTCTAGCGTGAGCGTGAGATTCTTGGGAAAATTCCAATTTCTTAGAGGCCCTGGTTTGAATAATCTGGTAGCCAAAGAGAGAGACACAAAGGTCTCCTTAGAGTCTCTCTATTCTTGGTGGGGCAGGTTGAGGCCCACCAGGGCATGGCACCTGCCTGTGTGCAGAGTCACTGTCTCTCCGTGGCCTCCAGGCACGCTCCTCATTTTCCACCACTGAGCCTTTGCTCCGGAGCTCCCATCCTCTGAACTTCCTACCTCTTCCCCACCTCCATGTCCGATACCATATCTACTCAGATCCTTCTGCTCTCAGTTCCAATGTGTTGTCTTCCATGAAATACTTTCTTGGGTGCCCCACTAGACGGTTCTCTATGTAGACCCCCACAGACCATTGTGGTTTTAGATCTGCCCCGACTCCTGTTACCCTGATTGGTGTCCTGCTATCTTTATACCCACCTGTCATCTGTCATAGCAATGGAATTTTACTAAATTTTAGACTTTAAGCTTACCATGCATTTCACACATATTATTCCACGTGGAACGGTACAGCTAGATTGCAGTCCTAGGTACATATAGGAAGGAACAGTTTCATGGGTGACTTCAGGGAGGAAGTGACCTATGCCTGAGCCTGGTAGTGTGGCCAAGTTCCTTCTGGTCTCCTGAGATTAGCAGCTTTGCCTCCTGTCCTGTGGATTTACTCCTGGGAGTGATGGAAGAGGCTATTTCAGAGAGAGAGAGAGAGAGAGAGAGAGAGAGAGAGAGAGAGAGAGAGAGAGAGAGAGAGAGAGAAGAGAGAGAGAGAGAGAGAGAGAGACAGACAGACAGACAGACAGACAGACAGAATTTGAAGTCCAAAGGTGTATCTTGCTGCTTTAACCCAGAGCAGCCTTTGTCAGAAGGATGCAGGTTGCAAAGCTCTTGAAAGCAGACTTGGTCCCGGATGTGGGTGGGACCAGAGGAAGGCGCGGGCAGAAGCCAGTGAATGTGCCCCCTTATTTGCCTTTGGGTACTCTCCCTCTTGGTCCTCTTTTTTCTCCTCCTTCTCTTCCTTTCTGTACCCCCTACCACTTGCCCTCTCTGCTTCCCCCAGCTGTCCTCAGCCCTGCTGTTTGACGCCGTCTATGCTGTGGTGACAGCAGTACAGGAACTGAACCGGAGCCAGGAGATTGGTGTGAAGCCCCTGTCCTGCGGCTCGGCCCAGATCTGGCAGCATGGCACCAGCCTCATGAACTACCTGCGCATGGTGAGGGGCGCCTGAAGGCCTGCTTGTGCCCAGCCTCGGGGATGGGGTGCTGGGGACCAGGCTTTCCTGATGGGTTACAGCCCTGGCTAAAACATCACCTGAATGGAGCGGGTCCTGGGTCCAGTTTGTTCCCCAGTTCTTAACACACTTGGCAAGAATCCATGGCCAGCTTATTCCCAAGGCAACAGTCCTTGGATCTTGAGCTAGAAAGGGGTTTCAGAACCCCTTTCCAGGCTTGCAATCTGGCCCCTGCCCAGGGGTAGCTAGCCCTTGCACAACTCAGCACAGCTGGGAGATGACCATGCTGCTGGAAACTACCGTCCCTCAGGGGACTCAGTCTGCAGACTTCTAGCTTGATGCTTGTTTTCCCCAGAGTTCTCTCTCCAGCCATGTTTTTCTCCCATGAAAAAGACATTTCTCATTAGAGAGAGAAGGTGGGGGGGGGTTCTTAAACGTTTGGAAGGAGTTGGGAGTATCCTGACTTCCTGCAGACCCAGGGTCAGCAGATTCCCCAAAAGGAAAAATGCTGGTAACAGTCCCCCGCATGACTGGAGGCAGGGAGAGCTGAATCTGGGCTCCAGTCATCGTGGTGGCCCCTTTTGGCTTACACGTTTTGGGGTTACTGGATGTGGGCCCCCTCTTCCTCCACTCAGATTCTGCGGTTTCAGGATGGATGGAACGGGGTTTCCAAACACTGTGAAGTAGCGTGTAAGAGGGATGCTTGCTTGGGGCCAGATAGGGTGGGGCCTATTTGGTGCTGTAACTCACTCTCTCTTGGACAGGTAGAATTGGAAGGTCTCACCGGCCACATTGAATTCAACAGCAAAGGCCAGAGGTCCAACTATGCCTTGAAAATCTTACAGTTCACCAGGAATGGTTTTCGGCAGGTAAGCCTCCCTATGCTGCCAAGGTGACAGATGCCTTCTCTTTGTCCTTTTCCGTGTCCCTAGTTCCAGTGGCCTCCAGCTGTCAAGTGTCCTGTCTCCACCCCCACCCCACCCCCAGAGAGCAGGCTCCCAAATTTCACTTACCTCATCCTATCTGGTCCCTGATCAGCCCATGAGGAGACAAAGGGGTGTTGCTTAGAAAGGAATGCTCAGCTTCTCTTTGCTATTGGGTTATTCTTTTTCTGGGAGCAATGAAAAGCGTTAGGGATTTCCCCCAACCCTTGAACTCTGCTGGCGTCCAGGGGCACCACCGATGGGGCAAAGGGTGGATCCCATGTGGGCAAGGACAGCTGTTCGCATTGGGATGGACTGCCCCTTCTGTCCTGCTCTTCTCCAGTCCAGCCCTCCCCCGCCCTCCTGTCTGCTGCTGTTCCCATCACCTTAGGGATGCTCTGCCCTTCAGAGCACTTTGGTCCTCTGTGTGCTTCTTCCTTCTCCATTAAGCCCTCTTGTTCCCTTTTCTCTGATCCTCGCTCAGAGGAAACATACTCTGACAACCACTTCAAGCATCTCTCTCAAAGTCTCTATCCTTGCCATCCCCTAATAATCAACTCCCTTTATTTAGAGGCCTCTCTGACTCAGGAAAGGCTGGAAAGACCAAATCAGTTGCTAATTAGAGCAGGTAGTTGGCATATTAAAGATCTCCTAACTGTCGTAGTGGTTGGGTGAGGGAATGTCCCTCTGTACAGCTTCAATAGCCACCCTTCCAGCAAATTAGAAAGAACCATTATCTTCACCTTCACCACCGTCATGGTGGTGGCTCTTTTATGTTAAACGCTTACCATAAGCTTTATGCCAGGGTGAGTGTAGCACGTGTTTGCTGATATAAGCCTACAAAGTAGATGATTTCATTTATTTTCTGCCCTAAAAGCATAGGTACTCTGCATGACGTGTATGTGTTCATGTATATGCGCATATGTGTGCTCATCTGTATACACATGTATGTGCAGAAGTTGGTTTTGAGTATCTACCTCTAAAGTCCCCTGGTGCTGGGATTGTAGCCACACACCACTGTGCCCGACTCTTTATGTGAATACTGGGCATCTGAACTCAGGTTCTCAAGGCTGTAGGGAAATCATTTTACTCACTTATCCTCTTTCTAGCTCACAAATAGGTACTTTTTTTTTAATCAATGTCCTCACTTGTGAGTTTTATGACTGATTTGTCCTTGAACAACTAAGTCATGGCAGAACTGGTTTGGGATCTATATACGCCCTGCCTAAAGTCCAGTCCTTAACTATTATGATAAATTATGTATAAAACTCACCTTGGTAATTATTAAAAGTTCTGTTTTAGATTTTTATCCCATGGGAGTCTGGGAAAGAAGGCCCAGGACAGGACCTAGGAACAGACCTAGTCAACAGGTATCCTAGGTGATCCTCATGGAATCCACAACATAGAAGCCTGTCACATCTGTCTTTTGCCACACTATCCCTGCATCCAAGAGGGGACCCTTGACCTTTACATGTGTCCCAGGGAATTAGCTCTTTCTAGATGATCAGTGACTTTTTGGAGGGTCATTCTTAGAGGAGAACAGAGAAGGAAGGAAGGAGTCCCAGGAACAAGGAGGTGGCCTGCGGCTGAATGTCAGCGGCACCTCCAGCTCTGGATGGGAGCTGCATAGGACGGTGGCACTTCCCACATCTTCTCAGATAGGCACATGGTCAGGTGGGTAGTTGGAACCATGGGTGGCTCCTTCATTTATCTATGGAGTCTTTCACTGAGGATCTGCTATGTGTCAGACATCACACTGGACCCAGGAAAGCAGACATAGCCCTTACACTGAGAGAGCTCACAGTCTGGCGAGAGTAAGTGATATAGAAAAAAAAAATAGGAAGAGAATGAGAGCTGCAATTTAGGACTATTAAACTCAAATCATGCCCTGTGGCTCATCATCCCCGAATGAGTAGGCTGCCAGCCTCTAGGAAAATTGTCAGGGAGACTTTTCCCTGAGCCCCAATCTTCTCGGGGGATCTGAAGTAAAGAGCATTCATTCACTCAAGTTGATACCTGTTGAGCATCTCCTACTGCGGTCTCCCTTCTAGGTATAGGTTTAAGATGAGGAAGATCTGCTTTTGTGCAACATATGCTCTAGCAGGGGACAGATGACAGGCAAAAAAAATACATATGTGACATTATGCCAGCCTGCTAAGTTCCCTGAAGAAAAATACAACTGGGTAAGGAATATGAGTGGGATGAACACAGCGTTGGAGGAATGGTTAGAACATACTGCTCAGGCAACCCCAGACCTACTCCAGAGAGCCCCAGCCCAGCCTTTGCCAACCTCCACCTGGACGTCAGTCCTTCCCTATAATGATCCAAGAAAGCCCACTTCCTGTGCCTCCTTCGTGGCACTTCCTATCCCCCGGTCCACCCTCCAGTTGACAGACAGCTGCTGGGGCTCATTCCCTCTCTCTGTCTTCATTCTCCTCCTATCTTAGCTGCCACTCAAGCTGGCTTTGGGGAGGAGCTGGGGGGGGGGAGGGTGAATACAGTCAAACCACACTGTATGAATTTCTCAAAGAACAAATAAAATGTATCTTTAAAAACGGACGGAAATCGATATTAAAACTATATGAAGGGAGGGAGGGAGGCAGAGGTCAGTGGTAGAATAGCCTTTTTTGCTTGATTCCCAAGATCACAGACCAACATGACAGAGATGCATGAACTGGGCCCTAAACAAGCATCCTGTTCAAATTGACACTACACACAGATCAAAGCAATGCACACTTACTAACTTCATTGGTGAAAGCCCCTTCAAGATGGCTTTCGGAAATGCATTGAAAAAGCAAAGGAACTTGAAATAGTGTATCTTTTTAGAGATTGTAAAAGCAAAAATGGTAAGTAGAGGAAGTTCACATGGGGCTCAGAGATGGAGATGACATTCATTATACAATAAAAAATAAGGAAGATGATTTTAATAAAGATTTTCTTTGTTTGTTTGTTTGTGTGGCTCTAGGGATCAAACTCAGAGCCTCACATATACTAGATACTAGGCAAGCAATCTACCACTAAGCTATAACCCCGACCTATGAAGGCTTTTTTTTTTTCTGTTAAAATGTTTTTCAGTAATGAACTTTTACAGTGCGTAGTTTATAACATGGGAAGGAATTAACATCATTAGCCCCTCCCCCAAGGTACCATTTCCAGCCCAGGAGTCTGCCCTAGGGCTTTCTTCACAGTGGTGGCTACCTCTGCGTCAACAGCGCCCACTAGCGGTGAACAGCAGGTTCTCAAACACAGGTGCATCCCCAGACTCCCCAGCTTTGTGTTTTCATTAGTGTGCCCTAGGAATCCGTTAGGTTAACTAGCAGCTACATGGGTGGTTAGAATGGTGGGCTCACCACAGGCTATCCATAGAAGCGTGTTCCACGAACAGAGCTGTTTTGTTTATTTGAACTCTCTGTACCCTACCCCATTGTTTTGAGTTAACATTGAATGGAATCTGCCACACAAGTGACCATTAAGTGACCTTCGGCTACCCTAAGGGACACTTAGTCCTGACTGGACTTAGAAAGTGGATGGTGAGAATCTTCCTTGAGACCTCGGCTTTTCAACAAGTCTGGCGACCGTCCAGCTGCTGTCTGGTTTAGGTGCTGTGAGTACCAACTGGAAGCTAAGTGTGATGTGTCACATGCACAGATGCAGCTTCCTAGCGCCAGTCCCCAGGTCCCATCCCAATCACCACCCAGTCTTTGCCTCTTGACAGGTGTCCTTCCCTGCTTATTGTAGGATGAAGAAATGGTTTAAGGAGGGACAACTAATTAGGTGTCTCTCCCGGGGTGGGAGGAATGTCAGGACCTCTGCTGTGATATTCTCGCAGTTCCATCCAAGGTGATGTCAGTGCAGGAAGGGAACTGACAAGGAGCAGAAGAAAGGTCCATGGGAATCTTCTGTGTAGCCGACTCCACATGGTGCTTTGCTCAGGTCGCTCCTCCTCTTGAGGAGCAGGTAGACTAGCTCATCAATAAGAAACTGCAAACTCAGTGGGAAAAAAAAAAAGCACTTGCTCTGCAAGCATGAGGACCCAAGGCCCTGAGTTCAAGTCCATAATACCCACATAAAAGGCCGGGTATGTCTATGCAAGACTCTAATCCCAGCACTGGGGGACGGAGACAAGTAAATCACTTGAGCTCCCTGACTGGTCAGCCTGGCCGTAATGTGAAAGGGACTTCAGATTCTGCGAGAGGTCATATCTCAAGGTAGTAAAGCAGAGATCTACAGAGAAAGTCCCTGATGTATGTATCAATATGTGCATGGGGGTACACACAGCTGTGCTCACATGCATGCAATACACACACACACACACACACACACACACACACACACACACACACACACACACTGTCCAAATCTTACTGTCTCCAAGAACTTGGGAAGACTGGATTTCATACTCTAGTTTGTCTAACTCGAAAACCCATGTTCTGGACTGCTCTCGCAGTTTTCCCTTCCTGCTCTGGGGCCCCTGACATTCTCCAATCGGAGCCCCTACTTCTGGTCTCTTGCTCTGCCACCAGCTGCCACCATTCAGAATGGCGCTTGGTTCTAACACCCCGCTGGGATGGGCTTTCTCTATGACAACTTCTCATTTGGATTTGGTTCTGTTCTTTTCTCCCCTGTCTGGGTGAACTACTATTAAGAGCTGGTTTTGATTATTTAGAAAGCATCACGCAGGGACCCAGTGGGCTATAATTGGTAAAATGTCTGAACGAAACACCATATTTCCTGCCGGTAGCTGATTAAAGGATTTTTACCATTTTAAAAATAGTCTTTCAGAATTCAGAGTTAGTTGTTTTTACCATTTTAAAAAAATGACTATTTTGATTCTACATGGGGAGTGTTTGCCATCTTGGGAACCTCCACTACAGTACGCTTGGAAGAATGTGTTTCCTATGTTGTCCTATAGGGGACATTCTGAACCATCTCTCCGTTATAGGCATAGGAGTCAATAGCACTGGCTGAGTCCATTCCTCCTCGTCTCAAACCACAGTGTTCTTTCTCCTCGTCGTCCCCCGAACCCCACAGATGTCCTGGGGAGGGTTACAATAGCTTTGTCTCCCTTACTGTCTGGGAGAACCCCCCTTGAAAGAAGCTAGAAGGAGAGGAAGGATGCCTTTAGAAGGCTGTAATTTCCTTCATTTAACTTAGTCGAAAGATCAGAGACTGTGAGCATCCCCTGAGCGATGTTGTTAGCGTTATAATAAGATGAGCACACCTTTCATCTGAGGATCGGAAATGGCTTAACAGGGTCTAATTAAGCCTTCGGGGTTTGACATCCCTAACTAAAGATGCAGACCTGCCTTTCCCCCACTGGTTCACTGTGTATCCCGAGCCGAGTGGGCTCCGTTTTCTTTCCGGGTGCAGGCATGATGGTAACCCCTCATATTTGGTCTCACAAGATCCAAAGATGATTGAAAATAGCTCTGCCTGGCACCATGTTTGACTGGATATACTTATGTGCAAAGCTGGCTCTCCTGACATCATAATAATAGCTAACATTTATTGTCGCCTACATGATGTACTGTGCTGGGTGGTGTACGTATATATTTAAATTTTTACATCCTTTTATCAGCCTGGCATGGAAGCTGTTCTCTCATCTTGTAGGTAGAAAGACTAAAGTGGAGAGATAAAGAAATGTATCCCTCTTCGCCTAGGTGGGAAGTGGCAAGCTCAAGAACCCAGTCTGGGTCCAGCTTCCTCAGAACCCAGGGCCTTTCCATTATGCAGTGTTTACCCAGAACATGGAGGCAGAGAACACCCTTCACCTTCTCGGTCAGTCTTCTAATCCAATGCAAGAGCAGTTTGCACTGGACACAAAGGAGACGCCTGCAGCCTTTCTGTGAGCCCATCCCGGGCTGGAGAATTAGCCAGAGATACATTTCAGATTCCTCCAGGTCTGGGTCAACCTCTGCCTCCTAACTCTGCCCTATGGAACATTCCAGAATAGTCTGCTTTCTCTTTCTTGCCAGCTCTTCAGATATGTAAAAGCAGACTGCTTTTACTTCACTCATTCATTTCTCCATTCCTGAATTAGCCTAAAATTTTCTTAAGATCTACTCTTTGTCAGAGGCCGGGAATGCAGGATAAAAGAGCCATACTCCATTTAAGAGCTGGCGATCTTAGGGGGTGAAATTGCAGCCCGCAATTGCCTTAGAGTACTCTGATTATACACCACTTATTTTATCCTTCACTGAGCAGTGGGCTGTACCTGTTCCCAACAGAATATGGCTTACCACTCTCTCACCAAGAAGGCATTGGTGGCTGTCAGCTCTCTACAATGCACGAGACTACAGACAGAATGCAGAGACCATGGGAGACTGTCACCTTAGACTGAATCCTCAGCTCTCCTTTACCACATTAGCCTGCTTACTGGAGTTTATTTTTCAAATGTCCCATTCCTTCTGAATTCTGGGCTTCGGGGCCATTTAGTTACTTTACTTGCTGTATTCCTTAGCAATGCACTCCGCTTTTTGTGTGTACACTTTTCATAGAAACTAGACCCGAGCCAGCCTTCCCTGGGACAGCTGATCCATTTGACTGTTTCTATAGAAATGGAGAAACCGACAGGGTTGGCCTGGAGAGTGCCAAGAAAGTAGTATTGTGGGCTGATAGCCTTATTTTCCCAAACAGACACACAAGCTCAGAATTCAAAGGGCTTATTTCAGGAATGATTTCAACACTTTTCTAACCAGAGGCAGGAGGGTGGATGAGATAGCTTATCCAAGGCACTCTTGCAAGCAGGCTAACTAGGGGTCTTTAGAAGGAAACCCAGAGCCAAGCTCCTGAAGATCCTGCAGGTCACCACTCAATGCCACAAAGGTCAGGCTTCCTCCATTCCTCTCTCTAGCTGCCATCTTTGCTGAGAGCAGCCCCTGCAGAGGTGGGTCTGCCCCCTTTCCTGGGAAGTCTGGGGTCCCCCAGTGCTGGCAGTTGAGCCAGCTCTGCAGCACCCCTGGGGGTGCAGAAGCAACAGAATTTCTTATGACAGCCATCAGCAGCAGAGGCGACTAGGAAGTGGTTTCTGTTCCTCTGAGAGGACCTGATGGGGTTCACAACCTCCCCCCACCTCCTGACCCCATCTCCCACTTCAAAAGCAATCAAATGTAGAGCAACAGAAAACCCTACTACGCCTCGCCTGTCAGTGAGTGTGCACACACACTGCCCGTGAGTGGCAGCTGAGGAACAATACAGAGGGTGTTCTGGTCTCAGAGAGAGGTCCTGCTCAGGTCTACACCTTTGTCCCCAGCCCCTCCTACTCTGAGCAGCCTCTGGGACAGCTCCAGTCCTTTCTGTCCTTAAGTGAACAGCCATCGCTCAGAGGGCTTGCCAGTGGAAGAAGCAGCTCTGAGAATCCCGTGATTGTCACTGTCTAATACATTTTCAATTTGAGGAAGGAGTTTACCATAAATATGCAGATCCTTTGAAGCTGTCTTTGCTGAGACCTGGCTCAGGGCGCTGGAGCTGGGTTTGATTGCTGGAAATCAGCAGCCCCGAGTGCCAGCTCCCCAGCACGGGGGGATAGACCTGGGAGAGCAGGCCAGCTGGGGAGCTGGCAGGGGCTGCCATCCCCCAGAGCCAGCCCTGCCTTTGATAAGGAAACTCAGGCTGCAGCTCCTCATAGAGGGAGGTGGCTTGGGGATGCTTTGAAGGTGACTGAGAAGTCACATATGTCTTCTTTTTAATTAAGGAACGAGGAGAGGGAGAATTGGCATGGAGTTGGAAGCAGTCGACACCATCTCTTAGAACGGCATCAGTTCTTAGAGCTGCAGGTCACTTAGGCCAGCTCTCCAGAAAGCCAGTGATGTATGAGCGTTTCACTGGGCTTGGAAGCCCTTAGTGACCCCATTTGCATGTAGAGTGATGGGTGTGGTCCTTCCAGTGAGTCATCTGTCCTGTCCTCTCCTACTTTGCCTTCTGCCCCTGTAGTGATGGGTGATGGGGGCCTTGGACGTATAGGCTGCCTCAGAATCCCACCTGTGCCTACGTCATTTCTGACGCGGTCACTCCGACTCCTGTCTCCGACACTGAACTCAGAAGGCTAGCCCTGCCACTTCTGCTGTCAGTATTCTCTGCTATGGCGTCTCCTCACCACCATCCTTCCGGGACTAGGGACTTGTGGGCCTGACCCAGTCAGCCTAGCAGAGAGTGGGTATGGCAGTAGATGAGACGCAGTAGTCATGGAGCCTGGAGAGGTGGCTGTCTGTATTGGGGCCATACAAGTGTGCCTTCCGGGTCTCGGGGAGCTCAGAGTCAACATCAGGGCCCCAGGAACTGGGGGTAGAGTCCTGTGGGCCTTCTAAATCCACTTGTTTTCTTGTTCCTCCAAGAGAGATTCCATGTGCCAAACCTCTTATAGGCAACGGCAGTTACATTTTTTATTTGAAAGGTCCCTGGAACCACTGATTTGTCTCTTTTACCCTTTCCATTTTCCTGCACTCAGTACAGGTCCCTGTACTCCTGAAAAGGCTCTATAATGCCTTCTCCCAGGAGAGATGCTCCGGCTGGTCTCCCAGCAGCCCCAAGGAGACAAGATCAAGGAGCAGACGAGCTGGCTTTGAGGGCTATATCCTAAAGTGCTTGTTATCTTTCCCAGCCTCTCTGGTCCCCCGAACATCTGATTCTTTCCCCCAAAGCACAGGGACTCCTGTTTATCGGCTCTGCTGAAAAATTCAGCGGCTGCAGAGGCTTATTCACACATCAGCCGGCAAACAAATTAAGAGGTACTTACATTTTTGAACAGGGGGCTGGTTTTGGGCAGAGGAGCGGGATGTTAAAGTGCTGCATTTGAAATCTATTTCTTGTCATGTGCCCGATCACGCTTTTTGTCTGAGATCAGCTGGGGGAAGTCTGCCAGCTCCTGGCGACACTTCCCGAACCCCTTCAGCCAGCTCATGTGGGGGGGAGCAAGAAGAGGGGGAGCTGCTAATTCAGTGCTATGAAACAGCCTGCGGCAGCCAGCTCCTCAAAATGGAAAGCAAGCCAGGGCTAGAGGCTTGGGTACAGGCGGGCAGGCCAGGAGAAAGAAGCAAGGTGGATTGTGGAGGGTTGGGGAGTTTAGCCAATGGTGCAGGTGCTGTGGTCTAGCAGAGAGTCAGGGCTGAGTCCCGCACTCCTGGTTCCTAACCTTGCTTCCCGTTTTCCTCAGTAAAATCAGGATCGTCATGATTTCTGCTTCTTGGGTATCATAAAATTATTGAGAACAAGATGAACGGCTGTTTATAGCTGTACTTTGAGAGTTCTACTACACTGTGTGATTTTTAATTCTGTTGTCTCACGTGGCAGTGTCTAACTATATATCTCTCTATGTCATATTCCCTCTAATCTCCTGGAAATTCTGGCCTGGTTCAGGGCAGAGAGAAGGACACAACCATGGGAGGGGAGGGCTCCACATGTGGGCTTGTTTCTGCTGGAGCCACACAACCCTAGGAGAAAGCGCATGAGTACCGGCCCATGCTAGGCAGGCAGCCAGCTGCTTCCTACCCACTTCTCTTCTGTTTCTATATCGGCCTTTGGCCCACTCTCTGACCTTCAGCCCTATTTCGTGGTGGCTATGGATGGGTGTAAAGGTGAGAGAACCTGAGTTATGGCTACTTCTGAGAGAAGCCATAATATACTGAAGGCCCACCCAACATGGCACACTGGTAAGTTAAGAGCAGCAGACATTCCCAAGCTAAAATCCCCCCCCCCTTTTTCCAAGAGTGCAGCAAGGCTCAGGTATATGCTCTTTCCTACCCACAAGCCTGTACCCAGCTAGGGACAGGCTGGTCCCAGCCCCAGGCTGAAAGCCACAGTGCTGTCCTGATTTCAGCATCAAGATGGAGGGTGAGCAGCTTCCTCCAGTCTGGATGCTTTATTGAAAGCATTCATCCAGTGAGCACCTGGGACTCAGAGCTCAGAGTCGAGGTACCAGCACAGCTGCCTTCCCAAGACACTCCTTACCTGGTGAGTTGAACAAATGAAGCTGCCATGGCCTGCCTGGCATGTTCTTGGGCCATAATTTTCTTAGATAAAACATCTTGAGCATGCTTGAGCTCCCCAACTGAATCCTCACCAGTTCGTGTTGAAATGCCTCCAGTCTTCTGGGAGGCAGAGAGAGGAGAGCAAGGGAGTATTCCTATTTGCTAACTCTGCCTTGTCCTGGTCATGTATCAGTGTGAGAAAGGCCAATGGGTCATCCCCAAAGTACTTGGAAGATAGCCTGGAAGGTTTTCAATTATGTTAGAGAGGGAAGCCAGGCACAGTGGCCTAGGCTTACAATTGTATCACATGGGAAGTAAGGCTGGAGGACCACGTCCTTGAAGCTAGCCTGAGCTACAAAGCAAGTTCAAGGCTAGCCTGGGCTACAGGGCAAGACTTTGTCTCAGCAAAACAGAAAACGGTGTCTGGGGATATAGTTTAGTGGATAGAGTGTTTGCCTAACATGCATAAAAGCCCTGGGTTTCTTTTTCAGTTCCACATAAATAGGCATAGTGGTACATGCCTGTAATACTAGCACGTGAGAGGTAGAGGTAGGAGGATCAGAAGTTCAAAGTCATCCTTGGTTAGATAGGGAGTTTGGGGTCAGCCTACTCTAGGTGATCCTGTCTTAAAAAGAAAAAGAAAGATTTTTATTTTTTTTTAAATACAGGGAGCTGGAATATAGGCAAAAGAATCTTTTAAGCTTGTTTAGTCCTTCTGTCCAAATAGATAGGAGACCCAAGCACCCGTCTGATCCTTCTATGTGAAGTTTTACTACTGAAGCCCCGAAAGATGAGGAGTCCATTAAACCTGTGAGAACATCATTGGGGTGCCATCTGTAATCAGAGGTGGCCTGAGTCACCACATTCTCCTTGAACAGCCCCCATGTTTGGGGGTTTGGGGCAGTAAGGATGGTGATCAAATCCTGTGTCACATCCTAGAGGCTGGAAATCACCACTGGAAATCTGAGCACAGCTTGCTAAAAGCCAAATAGCCCAGCACAGACAAGTCTAATTGATTCTCATTATTTGTAAGATCTGTATTTGCAAGTTTGATTGCTTGATGAAATCTTTTTGCAAACCCCAAATCAATACTCACAACAATTTTGCAGACAAGTGGAGAGGCAAAAATTTGACTCACTCTGTGTGCACATTCCCAGCTTATCTTGAACTTGGTGATGTTCTGCTTTGTTTCAGTGCTAAGATTGTCAGTGAGTGTCTTTTTCACGGACTATTGAGTGCCATAGTGTGTGTGTGTGTGTGTGTGTGTGTGTGTGTGTGTGTGTGCGTGCGTGTGTGTGCTCATGTGCGTTTCCCCTAGTAGTTTTTCCTCTTTAAACTAACTCCCACAATGCAATGTGGACATGCTGTCCCGTGTTCATATGCACAAGAAAAACTGTGCCATGCTCTACTCTATGGAGACAACCTATGTTCCATAGCTCCCCACGAGCCTGACCTATGGCGTGACTGTGCATGTTAGTGAATCAGCAATATGAATTAGATGAGGCATTGGTAAGCAGAGACGTGCATAAATTAATAAGGTTAAATACTGATGGGTTGATAGGAATGCTCTGATCAGAAGCCCACAGGAACCTAACCCTGTGTTTGTCCTGGGTGTAGTTGAAGTTTTCCTGTGTCGCAGCCTGTTGGTGGTCAGGACAAATCTCTCTCACCCACCAGTCCCGCAGCCACTCAGACCCAAGTAAACACATAGAGGCTTATATTATTTACAAACTGTATGGCCTTTAGCTCAAGCTTATTATTGACTAGCTCTTACACTTAAATTAACCCATAATTCTTATTTATGTTTAGCCACATGGTTTGGTACCTTTTCTCAGCTCTGCCCTGCCATCTTGCCGCCTCTGTGTCTGGCTGGCGACTCCTGACTCAGCCTTCCTCTTCCCAGAATCCTCCTCTCTGCTTGTCCCACCTATACTATACTTCCTGCCTGGCTACTGGCCAATCAGCATTTTATTTATCAATCAATCAGAGCAACACATTCACAGCATATAGAAAGACATCCCCAGCACCTGGGAGCAAAGGTTTGCTATTCCCTACATTAATGTGTGTGCCAGCTTTATATAGATCAGAGGAACAAAAAAAAAATGGGAATCAGCTGTAAGAGACTCAGCCAGGAGAAAAGACCAGGAATGAGCCCCTGGGAATATCTGAGTATTCCTTCTTGCAGGGCCTTTCTCTACAATCACTGCTCCATAGTCCTGCTCTCTTCTTTCTTTACCATGTCCAAGTCCCCCATAGGCCTTGCCTTCCTCCTGGCTGCCCTGATACAGAGGTAAAACCAATTTTCTACACTCCTGGTGTGGGATGGATGGCATAATAAAAGCCTTGTAGACCAATGGTCTAACTGGCTTCTTGGATTACTGCAAACACATCCTCATGAGGAAGAGTATTACCTAAATGCCTCAGGTCAGAGAACTCACCACCTGCAGGGACAGCACATTCCATCTCAGGAAGGTTCTTTCTGTCACCACTTACGTTCAATGGCCACCTGCTTCACCTTTGTGCCTAAGCAGCTGCTCTTCCGGTGGTCCCCATGGCCTGTCTTAGAACCATCTCTCTCCCAGGTTCAGTTTCAAGGCGCTTGGAAAAACCACACCTTGTAATTCTTTGTAACTCTTTGGAAGAGGCTAGCCTACATTATTCTTTTGAGGTGTGGTCACTGAAGACTAACATGCACTGACTTGCCTAGATGATTTAACCCAACAGAGTTTACTGAGCACCCACAGTAAACTAGGCACCAGCCTGGGAGCTGAAGCTGTGAAAGAAGAACTGATCCACACAGTCACATATTTAGTAAGTGCTGATTCCACATTAGGCATTGGGGCAGGGCTCTTGTCTCTCAAGGAGTGAAATGTCTGGTGGGGAAAATGGACGGGACATAGATGATGGCATACGGTTTGTGTGATTCCAAGTATGATGAGCATTCTTAGGGAAGGAGTGGGGAACCTGTGGTCCAGTCAGGGATGGGCAGCCCTTTCTAAGAGAGTGACAGACATGCAGCTTTAGGGATCCAAGCTCAAAGGAGGGGGTTAGCAGCAAAGCCAGCTCAAGCAGCCAAAACTTCGGCTGCTTAACTTCTCAACAATAGCCTGGTCTCACTTTGTTTAGAAACTCTTTTCTACATACATTAAGTCAGAATCAAAAGCAGGGAAAGGAAGAGATGTGGGCTCTCCAGTAGGAGCGCTTATGGCCAATACTGCTGTGTAAACTAACAATTCAAATATTTGCCAAATGTTGACCTATATACCCACAGCCTGGGAGATTATAATATCCCGGGACAGCATGCTATCGTGCTGGTCCTGCCTGAGCTTGAATCTTCTCAAATCCTAGTTTTCTTAAAACTATTTCTGTGAAATGAGGATGGAAGCAGACTCTCCCTGAAGTGTTGTTGGAGAGATTAAATGAGATAATAAAGTGTTCAGTCTAGAGCTTTGGCATGGAAGGAATGCCCAAAAGTACTAATTGACAAAATTTTCTAATAGTTTAACCTTTAGTTACAGTGAGTAACCAATACTAGGAGTTCATGGGTGTCAACAGTATGCTTACTAAACATCACTTATTGTCCACAGAATGCTAGGTGCTGATGAAAGAGTAGTGGACAGGGAAGCCATGCAAATCCCTGATGGTGTGCATTTGCATATTCTGCACATAATTTGCATGTATGATGCAATTCAGAATGTATGCATACCCACATATGCATAACTCAAACTTATGCAGTGCTCATTACCCCTGCTCATGGACTGCACCCTTCTCCATTCTACAAGAGATCTCACTTTTTAAATGCAGGTGTTGGCCCACTCCATTGATCTCATAACTCGCAAATGGATGGCAGCCACCATTTAATAGGACCGTGTACTAGACAAAGTGAGTGGAAGGTGGAAGTAAGTCCTGGCGGGGTGCATTGTCGTGGATCTTCCTAGCTCTCCCAGCACTGGTTTTTTGGTCTCTTTCTTTCATCGGGCACTGCTGCTGCCTTGGAATATTGGCAGCATTCTGCACTCCAGTGAGAAGCTGGGTGTACTCTGTGGCTGAGCAAATAAAGCCGTTGGTCGACTTCAGCAACTCCATTTGTTCCCCAGGTCACCCTAGCCCTCAGTCTGATGTTTTCTCATGACCCCAAACTGCTCTTGTGTCTTATAAGATGACTTTAAGCTAATGAACATTATTCCCATATACCAGGTGCCCATCATGGAGGCTGATATTACTAGTAGTTTGAGCTGGTATTTTGTGTGTGTGTGTGTGTGTGTGTGTGTGTGTGTGTGTGTGTGTGTGTGTGTGTATGTGTATGTGTGTGTTGGGTGGGGTGTACATACATGTGGGGGGGCAGCCAGAGGTCAATCTCAGGTATTCTTCAGGTACTGTTGTCCTTGGGGTATGAGACAGGGTTTCTCACTGAGACTTCGGGATCAGTTACTGATTAGGCTGCCTAAACAGCAAACCCTAAAGATCTGCATGCCTCTGATTCCCCGGTGCTGCCCTATTACAAGCATGGACCACCACACTGGGATTTTTTTACATGGATTCTGTGGATGAGAACTCATATCCATGGCCCCTTAAGCTGATCTCTGTCAAGTTGCATAGCTGTACCATCAAGGCTGTGGAACTCTAACCCATCTCAGGTCATCCCTGGGATCTCCTATCTCGGTGTCTCACATCTGAGTGCCACTTCTCCATTCCATGGAGAAGCTCCAGGCACTCATAGATGGGCCTATTTTATCATAAGCATCCTTCATAATGAGAATTACAAAGTTAGAACTCAGAATGATTATGGCTCAAAACATTGGGTGACCTTAGAAAGGAAAGAACTAGACTATGAAGAACTTGCATTTGATTGGCCTTGACTTTGTCATACCTGTGATCACCTCTCCCATAAGTGGGCAGGGAGATTAGGCTTATCTTAGGTAGCAAAAACAACTTCCCCAGGCCACATAGTAAATGACCAGTGAGGTAGAACCTCAAACCAAACATCCTGATGTCTGCTCACTTCTGACCTGTCCCACTACAGATACAGTCCTATGCTGTCTACCTCCCCATGGCTTATGGCTCACTAAACACCATCAGCTGCTTACCAGGAACACCACAAGCTATTATACCAGCCAGCTTGCAGTTCCTATCATTAACACCTGGACCAATCAACTTCTAAAGAGAGAAGGGCCATTTGGGCTCACAGTCTTGAAAGGTTCCTCCGTGGTTGATTGGCCATCAATCATTGCTGCGTGGGGCCTGTTTTGGTCCATTATAGCAGAGAATGTAGGGTGAGCAAAGCTATTCATGACAATGGTCACAAAGTGAAAGAGAGTGAGGAGGGAGCTGGACTTTCTATTTGGCTTCATGACTTAAAATCTCTACTACTTTCCAACAGCACTGGCTACAAGGCACGGGCCCTTGGGGTTCTTTCTATAACATATGTCTCGGCTCTGTCATATGTTTTCATAGTTGAGTGTGCCAAGTTCAGAGACTGATGGATGCCATACAGCTGATGGATGGAGAGAAGGAAAGAAAATGTAGACACTCTGATGTCTCTTCAGTTCCCCAGGGCCACACTTCTGAGCAGAAAGCTTGGGCGTGTGCCCACATCATGGATGTGGGTCCTTTCCGTGAACTCCATGCAAGACTGTAGTCAATGAATAAGCGCACATTGATCAGAGAGGCATGGGAGAAGGCCCCGGGCTTCAAGGTTAATATAGCCTATACCTATCCTAAGCCAATTAGAAGAGCTATAAATAGGATCTGAGTTCCAATGTCGCTTTAATCCCCATCAGCTGTGTGATACCCGGCAAGTTGCTTGACATTTCTGAGTCTCAGTTTTGTTGATTTATTCAACAAAAAGTTCATATGATTGTACCTACCCCAAGCATTTTTACTGCTTATAAAGTACTGATGAGCATGCACTTCTCAGGTGGGAATAATGACAGGACTGCTACACAGAAGCAGGAAAATTTATGATAGGAAACCACATGGGCCAGGGCCCAGCAAGCAACGATCAATCCGTATTTGAAGCCTCTGACTTTGGAGTGGGGCTTAGGGCTTCATCAGCCCCCATAGAAGAAGCTGGGTCCCAATGGTGCCGAGTACAAAGAGCAGCTGTCTAAATGTGCATAAACTATTAAGTGTTAGAGTGTTGTGTGCACATCCTCGGATGTGGGCAATGATGTGAGCAAGTCCCTGGGGGTTTAAAAACCTATCCCTTTTTAGTTACTTAAGAAAGAACAAAGTGGCCAAAAGACACCCCTGAGCATCACAGGCAGAAGAGAGCTACAGGGTCCTCAGGGTTCCCAGCAGGAGCAAGGGATGCTAGTCACAGGGCTGATCATTTTGCAAGTCTCTGTCACTCCAGAAAAGGTCCCGAGGGCTCCTATTTGACAACTGAAAAGGAAACCACTGGATGGGAGTCGGGGTGGGGGTGGGGGTGGGGATGGGGACATGGTGAAGTTTATGCGGGCTCTGCCAGCAGGCCAGGCACTGTGCTAAGCCTGTTCCCATGGTTACGGTCTTGCCCCGCTCTCTAGCCAGATAACACAGTGGTTAGGAGCCTGTGCTCTGGTGATTGAGAAAGTGTTTGAATCTCCACTGTGGTGCTTATCCGAGTGTGACTGTGGAGTCTTTAATTACCCAACCTTGCTGGTATTCAGGGCTTTAAAAATCTTTAAAACGAATATAAAATGGTTTTACCCCTTGTAGATTTGTTGAGGATTAAATAAGATAAAGTTTCTGGTGCATTTGTTCAGTTATATTTAATTGAGCATCTATGAGACGTGAGGCATTGAGTCAAACCCTAGGGATATGAGGGCAGGCTAACCAAGCTGCTACCTTTGCTCCCATGAGGCTGATGGCATAGTAAGACAGACAGGCAGTCAGAAGTGTCCCCTGGACAGACGTTGAGAGGGATAATGGAAGAGAAGACACGCTTCCTGGAAGAAGTGGTCGGTCTTCAAGAAGAGGTCTAAAGGAAACAGGTAGAAAGTAGATGAGGGTGAGCAAACATTTTCTGTGACATCTAGATGGTGAATGCTCAGTCTTTGCAGGTGCCTTAGCATTATGCTGCAACTCTGCCCTTGTGAATGAAAGCTCTCACAGACTACAGCTAAGTGAATGGGCCAAGCTGTGTGCCAATAAATCTTTATTTGCAGAAACAGACCATGGGCCAAATTATAAGCCATGGTTTGCCATCCCCTGACCTAGCTAAAAGAGAATTGGAATCAGGAGGTCATGTGGCAGGGGGAATTCTAGACAAGGAATGGCACATGCAAAGACCCTGACAGGGAGTGTCTGGAGGAAATCCTAGGGAGCAGGCAGATGGGGCCTTGTAGGTCTGACAGGTTGCGGTTTGGCTTCTTGTCTCTGTCTTTAAACCAAAATGCGAAAGAACGTAGGGTTTCTAAGCAGAGGCTGCTGTGATTCTAGGTGTCAATTATGGGGACATGGCTGGCAGCTGCCTTGTAAGGACCAGATCAGAGAAGCCCAGAGTGTCTTCCAGTCCTCAAAAGGCTCATCAGGAGTGTGGAGGCTCACAGACTCCTGTGGTCACAGCACTAGGTGACAGCACAATCAAGTCTCTTGACTTCAAGGGACATTCTGTCAGTTCTGAGAAGTGAGGCACTAAGCAAGGCCCTTGGGATGATGACAGAGCAAGGACAGGAAGCTCCAGCAGATGCCAGTGGTCAGGCCCCTGGACAACTACTTCCTGTAGTGACCAGCTTGCTCATGATGACTGAGGGCCACATGGAAGGCCAAATCCCAGTACCTGATGTGCATTCAACTACAGTCATGGCTTCTCAAAGGGCTGTGGAGAGCTCCTAGTCAAGTCACGGAGCCCATCCGAGGTGTTAAGTGTAGTTCAGCTCCTGGAGGACAGGCCTCAGAATCAGCTGTCCTGCCAGAAACGAGAAGCAACAGCTCACTACAAGAAAGAAACATACACTTGGATCGTTTAATAGATCCCTTTACAAATGGTGAAGAAATGAAGCAAGTGGCCAGCACACTGCAGTAATCCTGGGGCAGCTGTAGACGGACAGCATGGTGTCTAACCAGCTTCCTAATGACAATGCCTCACGTCAGGTAAAACCCACTCAGAAGACAACAGAAGAACCGTAGCTCCCTTAGGGAGGAAGTAATACCTTTGAATGCATAATTGAGACCTGCAAAATTCAATACCTAAAGGAACAAGAAAATTATTAATTTATATTGACCTGTATCCCTAGGGGCTTTAAGGGTAAGTAATACTTCCTATGCATGGGTAATTCTACCCCATGTTAGTTATAGTTGCCTACATTTTCATGTTTGACTAAGCATCTCCATCAAAAAATGTTTCTTTCAATAGCCTTGGAATCAGTATTTAGAAAGACTACACATTTTTATTCGTTTATCTATTTTAAATTTGAAATGGCGGTCTCACTACATAGCCCAGGCTAGCCTTGAACTTACTATGTATTCCAGGATAGCCCTTGAGCTCTTAGTGATTCTCCTGCTTCAGCCAACTGAGTACTGGGATTACAGATGTGTGTCACATACCAGGCTAGACATTTGTTTTCACAGCTGTGGTCACTATCAAGCATTATCTGGGTCTTATTTAGCATCCTAATTTTCTACTTATCCATTCTGTGACTTGGATACATTGACTTACCAGGGCTTGAATTTGTTTTCTGATAGAGTGAGCTGAGACTACTATGCACCTGAGTGCCCAGCCTGGCACCTGGTGGCAGAGTTGGCGTCTGTTGCATGGTAAAACCAGCTTGCTCCAGCCCATTGCCATGTCTTCCTGGCTCTGTGCTCTGTATGAAACATGACACTAGCTGAGAATGTTTACACCACAGAAATTGGCAGAGGCTAGGAACTGAGGTCTCTTTTTCCAAGAAAGCTAATCTTGAAACACCGCCTCACTGGCACGGGTGTGCCCTCATCACTGTGAATGTCTGTACCCTAGTCATTCCCTGGGTCCTGATTGTCACGCGGCTGTTCTTTATGTTCTGCAATAATCCAGCCAAGTGCCAGAAGAGTTTGCACTACCGCTACGGCCCAGACTGTTGGTCCTATCCCTTGACTTCTGACTAAGTCTCTCAAGGTGGTGCTGCTGTCTGAAAACTGAAGTTGGTGGCACAGGGCTAATCTGTCTGATAAGCTAAGATCCCAGTGTGGCACTCTTTGGAGAACACAGAAGAGACTCTGCCTCCTGCCCCCAACAAGGACACTCTAATGGGTACTGACTAACACAGTACTGAACTAATCTTAAAATCCCTTTGAGGCAGCAAGTGCTATTTTAATCCCCATCTTACAGATGGCAAAATAGACTCCAAGGGATAAGTAACTTACACGAGGTCATGCCATTCATAAGCATAGAAACCAGGTTAAAAGAGAGTCCCCCAACGCTGGGGCCATGGCCTAGATGGTGCAGATGGTGCTATGCTCAAGGGCCAGAAGGTGGCTGAAGTCCAGCATCAGCTCTGCATGCTCAGCTGTGCAGTCTGGACCACATCAATCCAGGTGATGGGGGGGTCTTCATCCCTGAGTTAAGATAAGATAAAATAAGGGCTAGATGAACGCTTTCTCTCCTACCCTTCTCTGCTACCCCAGGACCTCTAAAATGGTAGAAAAGCAGAGCAAGTGGGACAAACAAGAGGTGTGAGCTGAAGTGAGCTGATCATGTGGTTTGCTCTGGGCATGTGAGAACACCAGCTGTGTCTGCAGAAGGCTTGGGGGGCAGGTGCCAGTGAGGTGGAGCAAGCAGATCTGGCTGCAGCTAAAGTATTTTATCACCTGGACTGATGTGGTCCAGCCTGCACAGCTGAGCATGCAGAGCTGATGCTGGACTTCAGCTACCTTCTGGCCCTTGAGCATAACACCATCTGCACCATCCAGGCCATGGCCCCAGCGTTGGGGGACTCTCTTTTAACCTGGTTTCTATGCTTATGAATGGCATGACCTCGTGTAAGTTACTTATTGTGATGAGAGAGTGACATCTTCTGCCACCTCCGCACATGTGTGGCATGGATGGTGCCCAGTAGGTGGGGCAATTAGCCTGTATCCCAGGGCACCTGGCTCCACTATCTCTCCCCTTCCCACTGTCTTTCTGCAATTAGATTGTTCCAGCTAATAGCTGCCAAGCTACTTTGTTGGAGCTGATCTGTCTATTAATTTCTTGAGGCTAATATGGGAGTGGGTGGGAGCCTCATTTCTCGACTGGATCTCAGGGGCTAATTAGTCTGTTTGCCTGGTCCCCAGAGGTGAAGACTTGGAGGGTGCATTGCTGAGGCTGTCAGATATGGCTATGGAAAAATCCTTTCTATCCATGGCTTTTGTGGGAGCCTAGCTTATTGCTTGAGTGAGTCTGAGGAGCTGGGGCTGCTTTGAGTAGGTGGCCTTGCTGGTGTGAAGTGTAAGCCCAGGGGGACAGTAGAATGCTAAGAAATTTAGTCTTGTCCCAAACATTCAAATGCTGGTATCCAGCACACTTGGTTTTATGTTCCTCCTGCTCAAGTAGAGTTCATCCTGGCCTAGAGGATCACCGGGAGTGAATTCTACACATTTTGAAGACAAGAAAACAGCTTCTGGGAGGTGAGATTCCTACTGGATTTATGGAGTGTCAGGACCAGAGAGAAGAAAGTTATGCTCCCAAAGTTCATACTGTGTTGCTGAGGGCTCTTGAGTCCACTTCCTGGATAGTCTGGTTTGCTCAGATTAAAACAACAAAAACATAGTAATGTCCTCACTCTAAAAGGCATCAACAAAGTTGGGAAAGATCAAAGATTTAGGGTCTGGCTCTAGATTCGAACCTGTGCCGCAGCTACCAGCTGTGGCCCTAGGAGATGAGCCATTAAACCCATCTGAGCATGTTTCTTCATTAATAAATAGAAACACCATGATGCCTCCAAAGTATGATGGGAGAATTCCAAGTGATAGAAGAGTGTCTGAGACACAACAGGTGTCCTGTAATTATTACCCACCCCCCTCCGTTTGGAAATCTCACAGCATAACTTCCAACCTTCAGCCTTGTCCCTGTAGAGAGAAGAGGGAGGGGGAACACCAGGCAATGATGTCACCGGCAGGTCCCTTTGAGAGGCAATAGGAGTTCTAGAAGCCATGGGGGAGCTCATCAGTGTTCTGCCTGTGCTTGGCCAGCAAGAGCAAAGTGCTGATAGGAGATAGTGGCTTTCTCTGCTTCCATGGCCAGGAGCAAGGCGCTGAGGTCTGAGCATACAAAAGGTTATTTGGGGGAGACACACCAGGAGGTGAAAATGTACCCAAAGTGTTCAGGAAGCAGAGCTCTGCAGGCTTCGGGGGGAGATTCATCTAGGGTTTAGAAGCGCAGGGTTTAGAAGCACAGGGTTTAGAAGCGCAGGGTTTAGGAGTCAGACCTCTCAGCTGGCGGCTGTGGGTTCTCAGACAAGCTGGGTAGGATCTCTTATTGTATATAAAACAAAGCACAGTGTACACAGAACTGTTGTGCTATTTCAGAGGTGGATAAAGCTGTTTCTCCTTTCTGTTGGTATCCTTCCAGAGGTATGGAGGGGAGCTTTTGCTTATCTATTCTTTGCCACCAGTAAGGCTCACCTGTCATGACCCATGGGTTTATGCATGGTCCTGGAGGCCCAGCAGAGATCCCAGCTGGTGGTCTAAGGAGGTCCTGGTTGGACCTGCCCTCTGCATGCTCCATCATCTCCAAAGCATAGAGGCAAGTTGCTGGCATCTCTTCATTGTGACTCTGAGCCCTTTTGTTCCATGGGGTAAGGATGAGGCCAAGGGAGAGCTAAGTCTTCCTTGTTGTTGGGGCATCCGAAAACCTAGCTTCAGGGACAGAGCAACAGGACCACTACAGGGCTCCTGGGAGTTTTCCCGGGAAGCTGCTGCTGGTGCCTAGGAGAGGTGGCTACATGCATCTCTGGGTATGCAGGCAAACATCCACTGTCTTTCATGGGTGCCAAGCCAGTTACTCGGCAACAGAAGTGACTTGTCTGGGGTCTAGCCAGCAAAATTATATCAGGATCAAACATATGCGTATTGTATATGTATGCATTATTTATAGATGTTATGTAATATAAGGTCTGTTATAAACAGTGTTCCATTGGACCCCCTAGAGATTATCAGGATGATGGAATAGTCCACAGTAATATGTTGTGTACTCAAAAATTGGTTAAGAGACCATGATGGTTCATGCCAGCACTTGCAATGTCAAGGCAGGGAGGTTACCACAAGTTTGAAGCCAGCCAAACTTGATTAAGAGGATATATCTTATTTGTGCATATATGTATGTAGTGTTTGCATGTGTATATTTGTGTGTGTGTGTATGTGTGTGTGTGTGTGTGTGTGTGTTCACCGGTATGTGTGGGTATGTGCACACATGGAGGCCAGGTGTCCGTCCCCTCAGGGTGGTAGCTCTCTTCACCTTAGTTTTTGATACAGGGATTCTCACTGAACCTGGAACTTTCCAATTTGTCTTGACTGACGGGCCAGCAAGTCTCTGAGATTCTCCAACCTCAGCCTTCCTAGGGCTATGGTAAAAGGTGCACACCACTGTGCCTGGCTTTCTATACTTTAACATGGATGCTGGGGATGCAGACTCAGAGCCTCATGCATGCCCAGCAAATACTTTAGCAATAGGGCCATTTCTCCAGCCCTCTGTGCAAATATTTTATTTAAAACATAATAAGATAAAAATAAAACGAAGGCAATTTAAAAACACAGTAGAGAAGTAGAAGGGAAAAATAACATTTATGGGGCGCCAGGTTAAATCCATCCTTACCACCATGACCACCAGAAGTTTCTGCCATGATTTCCACTGGACACAGAAGGAAGCATGCTTAGGGGGCTCAGAAACAGCACTGAGATTGCACAGTGAGTTTGATACTCCTGGTTAGAGTGGGGTCCGTAGTGTCAAACTGGTTCTACAAGATGAGTGGGTTATGGAAGGGAGAGGAACATTCCCATTCCCATTTCTAGCTGGAAAAGCCAAGGGCGCGGATGGAGCCTCACAGCAAGGTAGTGGATTAAGGAGATTGGGACTTGACTCTTTCCCCTTCTGACTTGTTCACTCGGCCATATGTTTAGTCATTCAGTAAGCATGTAGATTTCTGCTCCTTTAGAAATATGACTTCATTTGGGCTTTCCGGTGCCAAGGATTGAAACCAGGGCATCTTTTATGCCAAGGCAATAACTCTACCACTGAGCTACATTCTGAGCTTTCGGCCATCATTCATTAGAGGCCCAGTGCTTTCCAGTTCCTTCTTATCTTGTATCTATCCTCCCAATTACATTTTTGTTTGTTTGTTTGTTAAGATAGGGTCTCACTATGTAGCCCCGGCTGTCCTCGGACTCACCAGGTAGCCCAGGTTAACTTCAAACTTACAGCAATCCTTCTGCCTTGCCCTTGCAAGTGCAGACATGAGCCACCATGCTCTCTTAGCTGATTTTTAAGTGAACAAGTATACACGCCGCCATTCTTATTCTTCCCTAGATAACTGGGTTTACGGAAGGCAGGCCAAAGCCAAAGAGCCTCGTGTCTCTGCCCCACTTGAAAATAACATAATTCCCCGTTTCCCTTCCCCTTCCACTGACAGAGCTTCTCTGTGCCATGCTACAGTCCTAATGCATTTCTCCATCCCCTCTCACCTCTTCCAAGTTTTTGATTCTTCCTTTCCTCACTCTGACATCCTCCTTCCCTCAAGACCCTCAAGTCTGTATCATGTGCTCCAGTTCTGGTCTAGCCTATCGCTCCTCCACACCCTCCCATCCTTCCCTCCTGGGATTAACCCACAGCAGAGCCCTGTCCTCTGCTGCTCTCAAGTCCGGCCACCTGCAGCCCACTCTGTCCCTTTCCCAAGTCTTCCCATCCTCTCCCCTTGGTCTCCTCAGATCGGCCAGTGGCACGTGGCAGAGGGCCTCAGCATGGACAGCCACCTCTACGCCTCCAACATCTCCGACAGTCTTTTCAACACCACCCTGGTCGTCACCACCATCCTGGTAAGCGGGGTTTCTCAGGCCTCCAGCTGCAGCTCCCGAGGGTGCCTCCTCCCCAGGCTCTTGCTCTCGGGCTTCCCAGGGAACAGAAGATGGGAATGCTAATCACAGCACAGAGGCCAATTTATGTCGGTGTAATTGCACTTCAGTTGCGTTTCGTATGGAAATGATATCTGATGATCTGCTGAGCAGCTGGGGCGGGGGGAGAGCGTCCACAGTGTGTGGATGCCTCTTGGGGGGGATCTGGGTGGCTAGGAAAGCTGTGTAGAAACCCTAGAGATGGGACCTTCTGACACAGGCGGAACTAGCTGGATCCAGTCTGAGATGATGCCCCCTTTCCCAGCTTTGCTTGCTATCTGCTGGGTACAGAATCAGCCCCTCCCCTGTTACACCCTCCAGTGGACATCTTAATGTCTGTGGGTTGCTATGGCCTTTTCCTTCACTTCCAGATGGTGACAAGAGAGTTCTCAATGAACCCCTGAGTCAAGAGACCATCTGCTTCTCTACTTGATTCATTTCTATTCAGTAATTACAAGTCTACCTCCCAACCCTGCCCCCTGACGTGTGTCTGGCACTGTGCTCACTCATAAAAACCAAAGATGAGTACAGATTGGTCTGTATCTTCAAAGAAGTTATCAGTGAGCAGACAGGCTAAGTCGACTACCCATGGCCAAGGTGTTGCCATCACCCCTAGCCTTGAAGACCTCATGTTTCGAAAGATCTGTCAATTAAGCCAACTAAATGTTAAGCAATAATTACTTTGTTCCTCCTCACTCTAATTTTAACTAATCAAAGGGTATTTCCCCACCCCACACCACATCTCACCAGGGAGAGAGAGCTAGCATAGTCACACTGATATTCTTTCAGCCCAGAGCAGAGGCGATTTATAGGCTAGCTGCACAGTCTAGCCTCTACTAGACAGACGTACAAGGTCTGCAAACATGCCTATTTCTCTTGGGCTTTTTGGATAAAATTAAAGAGCCTCCATTATGGCCTTCAGGAACCTCAGAGGCCTAGGAAGCCTGGGTTGGGATTGCTGATCTATTATAAACAGAGTGGGCTAAAAGCTAAGAGAGAGGTGGGGAGTTAGAGCCCTGAGGTGTGGAGGAAAGAGCCAGGGGGAGAGCAGCAAAGCCTGAAACAGCAACATTTGTGATGAACTCTGAAAGACAGGAAACAGTTACAGAGGACGGGAAGAGAGAAGGAAGGCCAGCACCGTTAATGCTTAGGAAATGCTGGAAAGCACGGGCTTCCCTGAAAATGGGCAGTGGTTGGGAAAGCGAGAGCATAATCCAGAATCATGCACCCACAGTGCTTAGGATCTTGTATCCTAGGCTACTCATTCTTCTCTTCATTTGGAGATGGGCCACTGAATGTTTTCGTTTATTCATCCAAGAAGTATTTATTGGGCACTTCTATATGCTTGGCACTCTTCAAGGTACTCAGGAAACATCAATGAAACCAAACACAAAAATCCCTGTCAGGAGCTCCCATTTCAGTATGGAATGTGAGGCAATAATACAACATCAACAAAGACTGAGTCTCCCTTGTTTGAAGTGCTTCAGACCCAAAATATTTCAATTTCATGTGATTTTCAGGTTTGGGAATATTTTCATAGACATTGCTAGTCGAACATCCCTAATGAGAAATTCTAGACCCTGAAACACCTGGTAGCGTCCTGACAGCATTCACAATGTTTCCGATTCTAAAGTAGCTCAGGTGTGGCATTTGAGTTAGGGCTGCTTAACCTCTGGTCAAACCCTGTGTGGGTTAGAAGGGAGGCTGGGAGCAATGGGGCGGGGTCAGTTCCCAGATGGTCAGGCGTGGCTCCTTAAGGAGGTGGAGTCTGAGACAAAGGGGAGGGACTACCCACTGTTGCCTGGAAACAGCAGGAGTGAAGGGAGGCAAAGCAGATCCAGGCTCCTAGCTCCTACTCTGCTCACCTGGGCCCCTTAGAATGCCAGGAAGATGAGAGGGAGGTGCTGTTCCCTATCCAGCTGAGAACTGGGGACGACCTGACTAAGCTGTGTTAGTGGAGGGATACAGCGCAGGGTGTGACGGTGGCGGGGCCCTCCTTCCAGATGTCTTTTCTACTCTTCAGTCTCTCCCCTCCCATTAGCCTCATCTCCCATGCCCTGGTCCAGAGTTCTGTCTCCTCAAATGCCTCTTTGTCCCTTGTCGCCCAGGGAGTCCTCCCAGGCTCCCTTCCCTCTCACTATGCTTGTCTCCCGACTGCACTCAGAATAGTCCTGTCCTAGCCTTCCTGACATCCCTTGGTCCCTTGGTTTGGGCTCTAGACCCTTCACACACAGGAATAACCAACTACCTCTCCATGCAGCCTTGGGGCCCAGGATTCCTCACTGCTCCCCATGATGGTATGCTCTTCCCTCCCCTCTGGATGCCTTTCCTCAGCTCAAAGGTCATCTTCTCTCTGGAGTCTCCTCTTGGTTGACGCCTGACTTTTCTGTCCCTGGCTCTTTCCATACCCCTCTGACCAAACACATTTTCTCATAGTTATTTGACTCCCTGTATCCCCTCCATGAATGGGAGTACTCAGATATCGGGGTACCTGACACAATTAGGAACTTAATCATTAGAGTCTGAGTGTGGGAATACCTCTGAATAGAATTCCAGGAAGGAATTTTGAGAAATTCTTTCAAAGCTAAGAAAAGTTGGGACAGGAGACAGAGAACCTGCTAGGCTGTGTGTCTTGCCCTCACCACATGTAGAATCTGACTGTGCTAGAGGCTTCTGTTGTACCAAAGCCAGAAGAATATGTTCTCAGATGGGGAAAATTGCTCTGGTGTGTGTGTGTGTGTGTGTGTGTGTGTGTGTGTGTGTGTGTGCGCGCGCGCGCGTGCACGTGTGCCTGTGTCTGTGTCTGTGTGTGCCTGTGTCTGTGTATGCCAGTGTATGTGTGTGCCTATGTGTGTGTGTGTCTGTGTATGTGTGTGACTGTGTACATGTGTGCCTCTGTGTGTGTGTACCTGTGTATGTGTGTGTATGCTTGTGTATGTGCATGTGTGTGCCTGTGTATGTGTGTGTGTATCTGTGTGTATGTGTATGTGTGTGTGCCTGTATATGTGTGTCCATATCAACATAGTAGTTCTTGAGAGGCCGGGTACTGGCAGGATACTCCTGTGTGAGGCTAGTTCAAAGGAAACCAAAGTCAGCATCGGTTTGTTTCCTGCGCAGATGGGGCTGAGGTGGCCTATCCAAACCAGAAACTCTTACTAGGAGCAAAGGTCCTAATTCAAGCCCTATGTGACCATTCACAAGCTCCCCCTGTGAATGGTGATCCTGAGCGATTTAGCCCTTAAATTTGGGACATATCCACCTTGTCTCACTCCTGCCAGGGACACTTGGGATTAGCCCCAGCTCCATCTTCAGAACATATTTTCTGTGCTGGGTCCCCAGTTAACACACAGCTGTATTGTCACCCCAGTTTCTCCCAGCACTCCTGCTGACGACATGCCAGCATTCAGCCCCCCTCATTTTCCAGAGTGCCAATGAGCCCCAGGACTGCTGATACTTTGGCTGTCCACCATCTCTCTTCCCTCCAAGACCAGCCTTGTGAACATTTACTTTGAGCATGACAGTGGGTTTCAAAAGAACTTGAGAGTGGAGTCCAAGAAAAGGAGACTTTTATGACATTCCTTAGGAGAATTAAAAAGTACTCTGGTGCTAGAGTGGAAACCCCCAGCCACCTGCTGTCCAGGAGGCCGAAGGCCCTTCTCACTCTTTTAATCAGCATATACGGGGGGAGGGTGATAATGAGGGGAAGGGAAGACCTCAGGCCCCACTCATACCACACCTGGGAGCTGCACAGCCTCACAGCCTGCTCATCGAGTGTGGGGAGGAAGCATATAGTGGTTTTCACAGGCAGCTGAGCATGGGGCTAATTCTAAGAAGTGCATTGGTGTCAGAAGCAATGCGACTCCAAGGTCAAGATGCGTTAGATTTGACAGAAGAAGGAATGGAGATGAGTGGGGCGTGGAGAGGCCCCTGAGCTGAGGACAGCCTATGTGGTAGGCAAGGAGACTCGCTTGTCTCATTGCCAAGACTTGATCACAAGTCAAGCCACACACCACCTTCAACCCAGAGTTCACACCCTAACACATAACCTGCTGCTGTTGTGACATTCCCTCTTCATGATGCTCAAAGCTGCTCTCCCCATCCCAGGGTCTCTGGTCTGCCTGGCCCTCCATCTATCTGTGTAGAAGCTCCCTCTGGATGAGCACAGCAGTTCAGCATCGAGGCACATCCTCCTGCTGTGATGGATGCTCAGCTGTTTCTTGGGTGGGGGCCCCCATAATCCCTGTGTGCATCTTGTGTGCTCCCTGTCATGCCCGACCCCTGTGCAGTTCTACAAAGACCCACATGCAGCACACACATTGAGCCTTTATTCCTACCTGCCTCTGCCTCTGGCACAACTCAGGCTGGCACTGGCTGGAACCGGTTTGCCTCTTCTCTGTATCTGTGCCTGCACCATTTCCCAGACCTCTTCCCAGCTCTGTCTCCACCCACTGACTCCTGGAATCTGGGTCCACAGGTGAACCCACCCCACTCCCACCCTTATTCTGCCTTCTCCAACCTCCCATTGCCTCTCCATCTGCCTCCTCCAATTGCAGGAATTCCTTCTCACTTGTCTGTCATCGCATGCACTCTGTCCCTTCCCATCTTAAAAGGAGGCCATCATCAGACTACCTAACTGTCATCCAACAGGGAATTACAGATGGCACACTCTTGGGGACCCTCCCACCCTGTTCATTGTGGAGAAGAACTGCAGCTTGGAGGGGAGGTGTGACTTTGAGGAAGAGAGGCCCCTTGTGAGGCTACCCTGGTGCGTTCACCCCCCAGCTTCTCCAGTTGGTCCATACACTCCTCTAAATATGTATGCTCCAATTCTAATAGCCCCACAAACCTTCCATGCCTGCTTGGAAAAGTCTTGTGACCATGACCCAGCAGTATCTCATAGCCCTGCTCTGTCTCTGGGTGGGAAGGGCCATATTATTCTTCTTCAGGCTCCTTCCCCTGGACTTTCAGACCCTGCATTCCTCATTTTCTGCCTTTGGTTGCTGGTGTTATTATGCCACATGGCTACTCTTTCTAGTCTAAGATTAGGTTCCCTTGAGGATGTGGTCCTCCATAATGCTTAGCCAATCCTGAATCAGTTTTTCCCCATGGTGCCCCATTTCTCCATGCCTTCAAGCCCCTGCCTTGCCTTGCCTTGCCTTGCCCTTACCAGCATGTTTAATCTCCATTGGTTCCCCCCCCCCACTGCCCATAGACTGCCACCATCTCAAACCCAGTATGCCCTAGGTCTTCCTTTCTGCCCAGCCATCCATGACCAGTGTGACATCATCATCTTTCCTGCTCAGCCATCCATGACCAGTGTGACATCATCATCTTTCCTGCCCAGCCATCCATGGTCAATGTGGCATCATCATCAATCATCTATCCCGATACCAAGGATCTTAGGACCCCTGCCCTCTGTACCAGACACACATCCAGGCATCGTGCTGACTTTCCTATGACTCTACATTCTTCCCTCTCTCTCCAGTCTAGCCTGAGCCACATGTGCTCAGGATCCTGTCACACATCAAGAGAGAACCTGTCT
Organism: Peromyscus eremicus; assembly: GCF_949786415.1. Classification (NCBI taxonomy): domain Eukaryota; kingdom Metazoa; phylum Chordata; class Mammalia; order Rodentia; family Cricetidae; genus Peromyscus; species Peromyscus eremicus. The sequence goes on along the minus strand of NC_081422.1, from coordinate 36,919,949 downwards.
CTGCCCTGAATGTTCCTTGTCAGCACATTTATTCTTTGCTCAGTCTTATGTCTCCAAAACCCAAGATGCTCCTCCATGACGTCTCATCTGACATACAATAGCCTCATCCCAGCATCCAGACCCACATTTAGCCTCGTTCATCTCTCTAGCTCTCTTCTTACCCCTTCCAGCACAACCCATGTGCCAAGTACATTGGAGACGCCCAATGGTCCACACCCCTTCTCGGGTGGAATTGTGTCTGAACATGCCTTTCCCTAGCCCATAATGGCTCAGTCTCCACATTTTTGTCTACCAGTGTTTCCACATCTGTCTATCAAGAGCCCAGTGTGGGTCTCCCTTCTCTGTGTCACTTTCTCTAGACATCTCACCAGAGTGGCCTGCCTTGCGTACAGTTGTTTGTTTATGTGCGTGGTCTTTTTAAACTTTTAAACGTGGTCTCACTGTGTAGACAGGTGGACCTTGGCCTCACGGAGATCTGACTGGCTCTGCCTCCTGAGTGCTAGAGGCATATGCAGGATGCTTGGTTTTTCTTTTAGAATAATACATACCTTGTTATGACTTTATTTTGCTAAGTTTTAGATACTTGGGAGTGTTTGTTATACTTATTAATGTAGATTGGTTGTCTATACTAATGTGTTAGACTCTTTTATATCCATGCATGCATACATCATGTTTGATCAAGTCCGCTCCCTTCCACCTCCTCTGTGCTCACTTTTCCTGGCTGCCCTGGTCGAATTTTAGATTTCTTTTTATTTATTATTTTTCAGTTTTGTCAAAACAACAGCAACAAAACATATGATCCATTTCTTTCTGAATTGGAGTTATTTCTTAACATGATAACCTCAAGTTCCAGCTTTTTTTTTCCCCACAAATGACATGAATTCATTCTGCTTTATGGCTAAATAATACTCCTATGTGTGCATCATATTTTTAAACCCATTTGCCATGTCTATATTCTTACTTAGCCCACTAAGAAGTATGTTTGTATTCCTCAGCCATAGGTCTGTGAAGAAAACGCAAAATGAGAGGGGAGGGAGAGGCCAGATGATGGCTTCCGGTAGTGTAAAGGGGTTTCACCTTGGCCTTCTGTGCATTCCTGAAAAGAGAATACCCTTGAAGGAACACCTTGGGGAGTGGGGAGAGGGCAACTAACCACCACCTGGAAGGCAGCCTGTTACCAAGCTACATCCCTCCTCCTGTGCCCAGTCCTCCCTCCCCATCCCACATGGCCACAACGCTACATCCCTCCTCCTGTACCGTCGAGTCCCTGACCTCCTGTGCCCAGCCCTCCCCATCCCACATGGCTACAACGCTACATCCCTCCTCCTGTACCGTCGAGTCCCTGACCTCCTGTGCCCTGCCCTTCCCATCCCACATGGCTGCAACGCCAGGCCTAAGATGAGAATGACAGCTGCCCAGTTTTGCTGCAGGAAAACCCGTACTTAATGCTGAAGGGGAACCACCAGGAGATGGAAGGCAATGACCGCTACGAGGGCTTCTGTGTGGACATGCTCAAGGAGTTGGCTGAGATCCTCCGCTTCAACTACAAGATCCGCCTCGTCGGGGATGGTGTCTACGGCGTGCCTGAGGCCAACGGCACCTGGACGGGCATGGTTGGGGAGCTGATTGCTCGGGTAAGGAGTCCAGCGGTCTGTGCTTGTGTGGGGGTGGGAGGGTGATGGAGTCACGGTATGTTTTCCCGGCCTCACTTACTTGCTCCATCACTCTAGACTTGTCTGTCAATTCCAGGACGCTTGGGTGAGCTGGCATGGAGCCAGGCACACTGGTGCTGTGCTTTTGATGGCCATGGTTGGTGTGACTCCTGCTCCAGGCTTCTCCCCGACCAGCAGTGGAGCAAGTTAGAGTTGGACTCTGGGTTCTATTTTTAGATAATTCCTATGCTTTATTTGTTGTTCTGAGGGCTTGGATGTTCATTGCCAAAGCTTGGACAGGCCCCGGGACAGCAGAGGACCCCTATACCGGCTGATTTTGATATGTGGGAGATGTGGTAATACCTGGAACTAAGGCTGAAGTGTCAGAGGTGTAGGTCACAGTGCTGGTTAATTTGTTGTTTCTTGTGTTATTTCCCCATTGTTAATGTCCATTTACAGACCCAGAGCCAGGGTGTACCTGCATGTATTGTTGGCTTTCAGGGTAAATGGGTGAGTTGATTGGAATTCAGGTGAGCATCATAGAATGCCAGTCTTCTGTCAGGTTAAAGCAAGGGCATGGGAGGTTCCTCTGGGAAAAATCTTCTTTTCCTTGTATACACTATCAACAATGGTAAAAATGAACGAAATTGATGCTAATTCACTGTCCGTGTCTCTACAGTTGAATTTTAATGGCTAGGACAGGTGGAGAGGACAGAACGCAGAGAGCATAGGTTTGGTCCTTACGTGAACTTGAACTCTCATTTCCTCTCGGTGCCTTCCTCCCATGACTTCCCAGCATGCACTCATGGTCCAGGGGCTCTCCGTGCAACATCTCCGGTCTCCTGGGGATATTTCCACTACTTGCTGTCCCCACTTCACATATGAGCAGTCTGAAGCTTTGAGAGCTTAGTGGCTTTGTCAAAAGTCACACTGTATTAGTTAGTGCTGGGGTTTGAGCCCAGACCCCTTTCTTCATTGACTGGTAATCATGTGCTACCCAGAAGTGTTGCCGTCTGTGATGATGGCCCCGTAAGATTATATTGCCTGGTGATATCATAGCTGTCTTACTTTGCACACTACATATGATGGTGGTCTCATAAGATTATATTGACTAGTGACGTCATAGGTCTCTTTGTGTGCTCTGTGATGTTTATACCATGACAAAAATCACCTAACAATTTATTTTTCAGAACAGCCATCTCCAAGATAAGTCCCATATGACTATAATAAGACTTTAATCCTTTCTATGTGCCAAACTTAAGATATAAGATAACGTTTTTCTAATCCCTGTCTTTGAGACTATAAATACTACTTAGATTGTTGAAGCAGTATTTCCTGTCAATGACTACAAAGAGTTCTGTGTAAGTGAGAGCTGCGGAAGAGGTATTTAAAGAGCTAATGAGGGAGATTGCTGAGGGCCAGGCCAGGAAGCATAGACAGTGTCTTCAATGCCCCAACAGGGTAAACCTCAAGCAGGGAATTGTGAGCCACCCCGAGGTCCCAGGGTTCAGAGTGAGCCTGTTCAAAAGTAAGGGCTTGTTTCCAGCTTAAGGCTGGGGATGGAAGGCCAGGAGCTTCAGCAAGGTCCCAGGATGTGGTGGTGTGAATGAGCATGGCCCCCATTGGCTCATATGTTTGAATACTTGGTTCCCAGTCGGTGGACCTGTTTGGAGAGGATTAGAAGGTGTGGCTTTGTTGGATGAGATGTGTCACTGGGCTGGGGTTTGAGGTTTCAAAAGCCCACACCATTCCCAGTCAGCTAGCTGTCTCTCTGTCTCATGTTTGTGGATCAGATGTGAGCTCTCACTATTGCCTCAGCACCATGCCTGCCTGCCAGCTGCCGTGCTCCCTGCCATGATGGTGACGGAGTTTAACCCTCTGGAACCACTAGCCCCTATTAAACACTTCCTTCTATAAGTTGCCTTGGTCATGGTGTCTCCTCACAGAAATAGAAAAGTAACAAAGACACCAGGATCTTAGAGGTATGGACCCACCCTGTGCAGATGCAGAAAGGCAACGGGTGCTTTGCTCGTCAGTCCCAGACCCTCTCTGGAACACTCATCTTGGGGCTTCCCCATCAAGGATCAACTTGGCCGTTGGCCCACAGCAGTCTGAAATGTCAAGCCTTTCCTTTGCCTTTCATCAATGTCCTTGGTCACCTTGAGCCCAGCTCTCTAACTTCCACAGGCTGCCTTGTGTCTGGCGGGAAGACTTCGGGGATGGAGGAGTCGCTTTACAGCCTTCTCCTTATTAGCCCCCTAATGAGCTGTGACATGGGCTGGCAGAGTGGGAGAAGATCCTGGCACTCAAGGACATGCATCTCCATACTGAGTAACTCAGGCAGTCAGGCGGGGATCTCCAAATTCACCCCAGCTTCTTTTCCAACAAAAACAGGGCTGTGTTGATCTCATCAAAACTTGGGGACATCGCACTATGTAAGTAGTCCATTAACTCAATGGCCATTTATGTAATGCTGTCCACTCTTCTAGACACTGGAAGTACAGGAGACAGCATAAGCATGGACACTGGCTGCACAACTCCTATAACCAGGGAGTGAGGCAGAAAGTCATGACTGCATATAATTGCATACGATTGTGAACTACAATAAGCTCCAGGGAGGCAGAGTACAGAATTATGGGAGAGCATCTAAAGAGAATGGGTCTGGTCTAGAGAGGTGGGGACCCTGATGAGTGCTAGCTTCCCTGGGGAGATGTCTAGACTACCCTCTGGAGAATGAGTAGTAACTTCTGGCTAAGAAAGAAAGAGCTTTTCATGTGAAAAGGTGTCTGGATGCCACTGGGGCTGACCCTGGGTGATGCCAGACTTCACCTTCCCCAGGTTCTTCCAAAATGTTCCCCAAGATACAGGAGATCTAGGCCCAGGTCCATCCTCCAAGAGCTTTCCCCCAAGAAGTATCAAAACAGAGGCTGGTACAACAATGCCCCTCATGATACTGTTGGGGCCTCTGAAAGTCCACACTGGAGGAGACCTTAGAGGTAATCAGATCAGATCTGTCTCTTGCATAGATGAGGAAGTATAGACTCAGAGAAATCAAATCAAGCAGTATAGGTAGTAAGTTCACAGCCTGGGCCATCCAATTCCAGTGCTCATGATCTGGGAGAGCATAGATCTCGGTGTCATCTGGGTGTAAACAATGCTTTCAGCATCCACTCGCCAGCGGTGTGTGCTGTAGTGAGTTATTCTTTCTCTTCCACTTGTTGCTTCACTGTACCAGGGCTCATCTGGAAGGAACTTTTTGTGAAAAGTTATAAGCACACCCCCCCACACACACATACACACATTGGATACACAGGAAGTACTTGCATTGTCTTGTGCCAGCTGCTCTGAAAAACTGAGGCTAAAGCCAAGGCCAGAGCTTATTTATGCTGATTTCAAAGATTGTAATTCCAGGGCAGCGAGAGGAAGGGGTAAGGATTGCCCGGTAGGGAAGAAACAACACATGTCAGAGAGTGATAGAGCAACATTCATCCACGGCTCTGTACTACAGTGGGTGCTTCAGATGAAATTGCTGCTCAGCAAACACTACACAGCCGGGAGAGGGACCAGTGCATTGTCTGTCCCGGCTCTTAACGCCTGGAACTCACATCACAGGATGTTACCTCTTCCACCCTTTGGTCTGTGCACCAGTACCCAAGGTGCCATTAATGGAGTTGGGTCCCCAGGCACCAATGGCAGAGCGGGAGGGTAAGACACATCTAGGGGCTGATCTGGTGAGTGGTGTGAACCTGAACTGTGAGTCCTCACCGCCTTTAAGCCTGCCTGAAACTGATGAACCCTGAAGGTTTAGACACAAAGCGGTCCAGCATGTCCACATATCTCAGCAGCCTTAGGAAGTCTCAGAACTAGAACTCCAGGCACATAGCATGAAGAGTGAGGGTCAGCAAGAGCAGACACCGTGCAGTTGAGAAAGCCACAGTGGCATGACCCCAACCACCAAGTCAGTGGTAGAGCCCCGCTGAGCTCCCTTGGGGGAAGGGAATGGTCTTTTGTGAGTGACTGTAAGGCAACTACTATAGAGTCACCATTTAAGAGGGACATCAGGAATGGTGACAGGGATTCCTCAGGACCAAACAATCTCAAGAGTAAGCAGAAGCTGGTTTAGCCCGGGAAGGTGTTCTGGAGCCATTTTCGCACACCAGGTTGAAGGGGTGAGGTGTTGGGTGTCTATGGACAGGGCTGTCTTCCACATAGCCCTGGACAAAAAGCTAGGTCAATACAGCTGCAACTTCAGCAACACGGGAATGGTGGGGCATCAAAGGAAATCCTCACAAGGGGCTTGGGACTCACTACAGAACCTCGGGGCTTATGTAGTAAAGAATATAGCAGCTACCTGCACAGCTGAATGAGATGGAGAGGCGGGGTTATCTCTGGTGATGGCCTTAGAGCTTCGGCCTGTTATGACCTCCTTGCATAAGGCATTGCCAGGCACATGGAGCATTGGTTGTAGGAGGGCATTTATACACACTTCCTGTATATGTGTGAAAATCACCCCGGCATGGCTTTCATGTAGATGCCACTAGCATTGGGAGCGCGTTGTGAATGAAAGCACAGAGATTCACCGAAGCAGGGCCAGAAGGCCAGCACCCAGCCAGGACTGCATCTGAGCATGGGCCGTGAGGGTAGCTGTTTGGAGAACTTGGAGTTTGGATTCATTTTGCCCTAGTCAGCCGTCCTCCGGCCCTGCTTGGGGAAAGGTAGGCACATTCATCAGAGGGAGCACCCCCATCTAGCTTCATGGTTCAGAACAAAGTGCTCCATTGGCATGCGGCCCCATGTTGGCAGAATGGCACACTTAGGTTCAAAGAGAAAAGAGCTTTGCAAGGCTTAGATTCAAGGCTCATAAGCCTGGGACATCAAATAGCTCTTACCAATGACATTTTGACGAATTAAGTGTAAATGAAGCTGAAATGCCTCGTTCCATCTCCCTTCCTGAGAAGGAACTTTGCCGGAGACCCAGAGAGGTGGCTGTCCGTGGCCTCAATCCACTGGGAAGATTGGCCAGAGACATTTTGCTGAACTGAAAGAAAATTCAAATAGTCCCCTGAGATCACTTTCCACCTTGAAGCCAGAGACTTTTAACTGCAAATAGGCCACAGAATCGTACTCAGCATTCTTTAACAGAAAGAAATTGATCCAGGGCCCCCAGATGAGTGTGCCACTCACTTTTTACCCCCTTTGGCAGCCATGATGTGTGGGGGGTGCGGCGGGACATTTTGCTTTGCTCTCCCCGTGAAGGTTTGTTTTCCACATTGACTTGAATCGGGTAGAGGTGGCCTTGAATTATAACTCTACACTTCACTCATTCATCAAAATGCCTACTTTCTGTCAAGAACTGCTTAAATATGAGGAATTACCTGTAAAGGGTTTGGAATCTATTCAAAGAGGTAGACGAGAAAACTAAGAATTGCTGCATAGTATGACATATGATATATTGATAATAGCTGTAAGAAGGGTGTCATAAGGATAACGATGGCTAACACATGACATGTTTCCGGCGGAGTTGGGGAATGAAACTCATGCTTGTCAAGCACACTACCACTGATGATGACACCCTCAGTTCACTAACTTGAACTTTATCCTTTTGGGTGTATGGTGGTGGTGGTGGTCGTGGTGTGTGTGTGTGTGTGTGTGTGTGTGTGTGTGTGTGCCAACAACTGTGTGAGTATTGATATGGGAGATAAGACGACAACTTTAATTGTCGGTCTTCACCTAACACTCTGAGACAGATACTCCCTTGTTCACTGCTGCATGCCCAAAGCTTGTTTGCCTGTGCGATTTCAGATAATCTCCTGTCTCCACTCCCCAGGCCCCTGTAGTGGTGCACTAGGATTATAGACACACTTGCTGCTGTGTCTGGCTTTTTACTTGGCTGGGTTAACCAAATCCTCACAATCACCAAATGTCCAGATGAGAAAACTATGTCACAAAAGAGTTGAAGAACTTAAGCTCACATGGGTGGTGATAGGTCTGGCAGAGTATGAACAAGGTGTGGTGGTGAGTCAGAGGAGAGCACACAAAGACAGTGACAGCTGAGCAGAGTAGAAGAGTCTGCACTCATCTCAAGTTTCACTTGCTGTGGTTTCAGATACCCATTGTAAACCATGGGTCTGAAAATACAAAATTCTAGAAATAAATTGTTCACAAATTTTAACCTGTGTGCCATTATGGATAGCATGATGAAATCTCACCTAATGTGTCCTAGTTGATGAGGACATCTTTTTGCTGAGTGTATCCACACTGTATATGCTACCTACCCTTTAGTCATTAACAATCATCTAGGTTATAAAACTATCAAATATGCCAATACTGGCATTTCTGCTGCCTTTATCTCCTTATTTTACTTAATAGTGTCCCCAAAGCACAACTGTAGTGATACTGGCAATTCAGATGTGTCAAAGATAAGCCTTTTCATAAAATACTCCCTGTAGGTGAGTGGGTAAAACTCTCAACTTAATAAGGAAAAAAATATTGCATTCTGTGGCTGCTAAGATCTATGGTAAGAACGAACCCCTTGTCTGTGTGACTGTGAAGGAGGAAAAAAAAATGAAAGCTAGTTTTGTTCTTATACCTCAGGCTGCAAAAGTTACAGTCATAGTATGTGATGGATGCTTAGTGAAGGTGATCAAACATTGTGGGACTCAGGATTCTGCAGTTTCGGGCATCTGATAGATGTCTGGGAATTTACTTCTCTCAGCTAAGAGGTGGACAGTGAAGGAATCAAGAAGGATCATCTTGGTAGAAAGGACATTCTAGCTGTAGTGGATGCTGAGATTCATTTAGTACCATGCCCTTGGCTCTGGGCAACCATACTCAGGCATAAGAAGAGACAGAGAGGAACAGGTTATAGTCAGGAGGCAGTTGTGATAGGATTCTTGTGTTTGGATGTGTAAACTACATTCAGACAGCTGGTAGAAGCTACTGACTGAAGAATGGGCATTGTCTTAGTTAGGGTTTCTGTTGCTGAGACAAAACACCAAGATCAAAAGGCAAGCTGCGGAGGAAAGGATTTATTAGGCTTACACTTCAGCATTGCTGTTCATCACTGAAGGAAGTCAGGACAGGAACTCAAACAGGGCAGGATTTGCTCCAGAGGCAGAAGCTGATGCAGAGGCCATGGAGAGGAACTGCTTACTGGCTTGCTTTCCCTGGCTTGCTCAGCCCATCTTCTGATAGAACTCAGGACCACTAGCCCAGGGATGGCACCACCTACCATGGGCTGGGCCCTCCCCCATTGATCACTAAATGAGAAAATGATTTACAGATGGATGACAAAGAGGAATTTCCTCAGCTGAGGCTCCTTCCTCTGATGACTTTAGTTTGTGTCAAGTTGACACACAAAGCCACCCAATACAGGCATTGAGGAAGGACATCTTGACTTTGGTCCAGAAGTTACTCAGCAAGGGTGAGGCTGGATACCATGTACACATCCTTTCGTTAGACAGGTCCCCAGTGATTCAGGAAGATGACATGAACCTGAACTGAGCAATACTGAGGATGACCAAGAGTCCTGGAGAGAGCAGAGGGATTTCAACCTTTAGATCTAAAACCAGTAGACAGGGGGAAGCTTCTTCCATTTCATGTCCATTTGTAAGCATGAGTTAAGGTTGTCTTGCCTCTCAAGGGAAGAGGAATGAGCAGGCTGGCCCAGAAAGCACTTTCTGGAACGCTTTCTTATTGTGTTTGCCAAGTGTGGCCCGGCTTGCAAACCTCAAAGACCTGGGGAGACAGGCAGTCCGTTTTGCTTGATTCATTATCCACAGACAGTTGGACCAGGGAATTAAAGGGCCAGGGGCATGAACCGCCTCTTGGGCCACAAATATCTTCCATTTCCCTCCCCCACCCAGGCCTCCCTGCATGGCACCATCTCGTTTGAATTTTCTCGAGGCTATTTTAGGGCACTTAAGTCCTTCCAGGTGTACTTGATTAAAAGCCAATAAAAGCCATTCATGTCTGCTTCACCTCCCCCTTTCTTCCGAATGCCAGCATGCACGGGGCTCTCTCAATTTCCCCACCACCAGGAGTGGGGGCTTCATTCTGCAAAAGACCATAGCAGGGCCTCCAGAGCCCCTGGTTTGGGTGGAAGTTCATTCATGAGCTTTCAGAACCTTCCCTACTCTGGCTTCCCTTGACATAGTCACAGAATAGAGTGGGGGCACCTCTGCCCCAGACATTTGGTCGCATCTCTTCCTAACCCAAATCTCAACAATGAAAAGGGAAAGGAGGAAGGAAGAGGGCCTGGCATTTCTTGACAAGGCCAAATGCCAGTTAAGAACTCTAAGCTCTGCGTTCCATTGATCTCTGTACGTGGAACATGACACACGGTCAAACCACCACTAAGTTGGCAAGACAAGGTGCCAGGTGTCACAGGACAAGTCCTTCAGCATTCTAGGGAGAACTTTCATTGGCAGGTTTATAGCAACCAGGCCAAGTGGCAGACGAGAGAGCATTCCGGCGATCAGTAAAAAGATTAACTTGACAGCTAGCATGCATCTGTCACTGTGGTAGGTTCTTGGGGAAGAGGTGGGGGGGTCCTGTCTCTGGAAGCTTGTAGGTAGGGCAGAATGGAGGTAGGAGAAATAGCCAACACACAAACAAAATACGTACAGGTGTGAGTACTTGCCAGAAAAGCCCAAACTGAACAGGACTCAGGAGGCTATTGTTATGCCACCTGAGAATACACACAGCTTGAACCTTCATCTCCCAGATAATGGGCAAGACCTGGCCCTTTCTTGGGACTGTGGAGATCGAGGCCCAGAGACAGCAGCTGCAGGTCTGTGGGAAGGCCTCTGGGTCTGGCCTGTGGGCCATTAGATCCCCTGTGGTGCTCATTTCCCACTGAAGGTGTTGATAGGAGAAATCTGAAGGGGCTTGCACTTTGCTTAGGTTCGGAGCTATCTCAGCAGTTTTCCGACTGGGAACGTCTCCAAACCCCAGGGGGGCCTGGAGGCAGCCTGGGAAATGTACCAGAAGAGTCACTTCACCAGGAGTACTGCTGCCTTCTCCACTGAGCACCAGCTGTTAAGGGGAGAGAGGAGTCTGTAGAAGAAATGAGAATGTGTTAATTAAGGCCCCCAAAGCCTTCTAAGGGGTAGCTTGCTGCTAAACAGAGGAGATGGGCAGTGGGGGATCGATCTTGGGGCAGGAGCAAGAAAGGGAGCTGAGACAGTAGTGTCCTGATTTCCTCTACGGATACCCTGGTCCCAGTCCTCTACCCACACGGCAGAGGTGAGTGTGTCATCTGCATACAGAATTCCCTGTGCACTGGGTCTGGCCTGATGTCATGGTTTTGCGACAGCTCTGTTCAGCAAACAGGGGCTTAGACTCTGCCTTGGTCCCCAAAGGACGTTCTCTTTCACCAACCAGTTTTAGGAATTTGGCTTCTGGTTACACCCTCAGCCTGTCTAGGAGGTTACTAACCATGGTCCTTGTACTCTTCGTCCCAAGAGTCGAATGTGATTCCTGAAGCTAGGTCCTTACAGGGCCTACTTATGTACTTCCATCCTTGGTCAATAAATACTACTTGCCTCTAGATATACTGACTCAAACTTGGTTGTGGCTTCCAGCTGAATTTCACAGAGTTCACATTCTGTATACATAGAGCCTTGAAGTACAGTGATGCTGGTTATATGTTGTCCAGGGAGTGAATACGGTCCCCAACCCAGCCAATGCTCTAGGCTCACCCATCACACCCTTTGGTGTGGAGTTTTATCCATCTGTAGAATGTCCTCTTCCTTTGAAAGTGCCAGAAGCTTGTGAAGCCTGATGCCCAAAAATCTCCTGGAAAAGTCCACTTTTAATATTCATATTATTACCCATATTCCATGAGGAATTAGGCCCAATATATAAGATGAAGCCATAGCATGAGATATATGCAAAGTGGGATCATGTACCAAATTTATGGGAGCGGAGAAGAAAGCAAGTCATTAAGCTGGAGGGAGCCAGGCAGAGCTTTACAGCAGAGCTAATGAAAATCATAGCTGTTGTTTATTGAACACCTAGTACCTGCAGGCATTTTTTATGAATCATTTTCTCTCGACACAATGATCTTGCAATATAAATATTATTATTCATATTTTATAACGAAGAAGCTGAGGTTAATTTCAGCTTACCCGAGAGTCTACCTACAAGTCACACAGCTAATGGAGTGATTGATCTTGAATTCAAAGCCGAGTCTCACTGACGCCAAAGTCCACAGTCATCCTCACACAGGAGGATGCTTCCAAGGAAGGTTGTTGTCCACTTGGGCCTTGACGGACAATTAGGACTTGCCAAGCAACAAGGGGATGAGTCGCAGGCAGAGGACATTGGGCAGGGTCTGAAATAAAGAGCGTATTTAAAGGCCATAAAGAGTGCAGTGTGTCCCCATTGTGGGTTGAAGGGACATCAGCAGATGGGGTGGTACCGAAGAGGAAGCCAGAGAAGGTTCCTGTAGATCACTGTAAGAAACTAGGACTATGTCCTGAAGGTAGAGGAGAGCCCCTGGAGCTTGTTCATCTAGGATTGACAGGACTTGGTATAGAAATCAACCCTCGAGCAGAGGTTCTCAAACTGTGGCCCTCGCGCTAGAAGCGGCAACACCACCTTGCGCTTGCAGGACATGCAACTTCTCATGCCCTATTCAGAACAAGAGACTTGGAGAAAGGGCTTCAGCCTGTGAGTTAACAGCCTTCTCCCGCGGCGACCCACATGATTGTAATGCATGCTCTAGCTGGAGAATGGCTGGTCCTCTGTCCAGCTGAACCCAACCCATTCATCTCATTGACTGTCCTGGGCACCAAGAGTTCTCAAGCTCAGCTGGACCATGGCGGTAATGTTTTCCAGAGTTGAACTGTGCTCATTTTGGTGTCTTTTGTTTTGATTTTGTTTTTTTGTTTTTCAAGACAGGGTCTCTCTGTGTAGCCCTGGCTGTCCTGGAACTAGCTCTTGTAGACCAGGTTGGCCTCAGACTCACGGAGACCCACCTGCCTCTGGCTCCTGAGTGCTGGATTAAAGATGTGCACCACCACCACCCAGCTCTGTGCTGGGTTATTGAATGTGTTGAGAACAGGGAAGGTGGGTGGGGTGAAGCAGAGAGTGCAGGCTTACTCCTGGTCTCTGTTTTGGATGGCAGACGGGTGGAAAATTCCATTAAGGTATGTGGTAAAGTGATGCTGTAATTCAACGATGAAGAGTAGATGGTTTGAGTACAGCAAGCCAGCCAGGTGGGCCAGGAAGACAGCGAGCAAAGAGCTGGGCTCCCGTTCTGTTCTGAAGCTGTCGTCAAGAGGTGGTGGTGGTGCAGTGGGAAGACTGTGTTCACAGTCCTTCGGGCCACCCCCTCCCTGCTGGCCCCCAGTGGACCTGGATAAGTCCCTGCATTCGTTACTTTCCTTGGTGCTGTGACAGAATGCCTTGGAGAAGGATTTATTGTAGTTTATTGCGATGGGGAAGGGATGCCGGACTGGCTCCATAGCGGCAGGAGAATGGGGAGGAGCCTCTCACACCCTGGCAGCTCAGGAAGCAGAGAACTTGGGCCAGGACTCGAGGCAGATATAAAATCTTCCAGGCCAGTTCCCCTGTGGCCCAGTTCTGACAGCTGTCAGAGCTGCTGGAATATACCAGGTTTCCCTTGCCCAGTGGGAGGGACCTCAGCCATTAAATCTGCTATGGTGGCTCCCTGCTCTGTCCAGAAGGCAGCTCCTGCTCATCCCTCACTTCCCTGTGAATCCCAAATGTGCCCCTTCCCCTGTCCTTGCCAGGGCTGCTGGTTCTCTGCTTGCTTTTTGCTATGGCTTCGTTTCCCTGGCTCACAGGCTCCGGACAGAATCATGATGTGCTCAGGGAACCTGATTCACATACTATTTTTCTTGCTGTTCTGTGCTTGTTAGGAGCACCTGATGTCACACGCACGTGCACACACACACACACACGCCCCAACACACAGTCAAACTTGGATTGGTGGTACTGGTGGTGGTATCACCTATAGAAGCAGCCACCCCAGATCCCACGGGACTAGGGATCTTTCTTTGTCATTCAGAGCCCTCACATAGGTCCCCAGCTTCATGACAAGCCTCTGCCTACACCTACATATGCATTTGCTATCCAGGCAGGAGGGAAAAAAAGGCTGAGTCCCTTGAGAGAGCAGCATGTGGTTGGGTCAATGAATTTGAGCTGCTAGGGAAAGCAAGCACTATTGGCTTTTGCTAGGCAAGTTCCTACTCAAATCCAGGAGACATACTGAGCAACCTGCTGGGTCCCAGATGGCAGTGGATTTGGCTGCGAGAGAGGGCACAGGTGGGAGAGCAATACCAAGGGTCAGCGGGAACAGTAGGCATGCAGGCACCCCAGGTCAGTCTCGCCAAAGATAAAAAAAGGGAGTTGGAAGGGTAGGAGGCAATAAAGAAGCAAGCCTTGGCCTTGGCAAACTCCACAGGTATGGCCCAAAGCAGAGGCCACACTCCCTGGCACTCACAGGAATGGACAGAGAAAAGAAGCAGGATTCTAGAATCGAAAGCTGCATCTGAATAAGAGCAATGGAGGTTATTGAGCACTTACCTGTGCTGGGCCTTGTCTATTCCTAAATTTGATCCTCACAGCAAACCCAGAAAGTGGGAAAGTGTCACCATTCACTATTACTCACGGGGAAATACCTCGATGAGGCTAAGTGACCAACCTCAGGGACCCCACCAGCTCTCGGGCCTGTTGTCAGGTAGGACTGGGGACTGGTTCACACGTAGTACTGGGAGCATCACTTGTCTCCTCTGGTTCTGAGAAGACTCCATTAGGGTTGGGACAGTGAGTTCTGGGGGTGTGGTGACTGCAGGTCCTGGCGAAGAGACCAGGCTCTCTTGGGCTTTGCTGGATGCTCACAGGCAGAGCTGGCTCCTTGGGGCTTTGCACAGACTGTTCAGCTGTTTAGACCAGATGTGGGATCTGGACTGTCTCCAGTTAAGATTCCAGTTGTTCACTTTGCCTCTCCTTGCTTTAGACATCACCAGATGTTGAACAGAAACACACCACACCTGCATTTACCTCTCCCTACCCATGTGAGGTCAACAGGGGAGGGCATGGTACGATTAGTGACACCCCCACAGTCCTCTTTCATTTCATTAGCTTTTACCTTAGAGAGCCAGCGGTGTTCCATGTCACACGTGTCTCTGTTTTACTTGGGCAAACCTGTTCATTTTAAAGAGAAAAGCAATGGGGCCGCAGAGCTGGCTCAGCAGTTGACAGTGACCACTGCCCCAATCCTGAAGAGCAGAATTCAGATCTTAGCACTTAAGAGACAAACTGGGTGTCCCATAAATACCTCTAAGTGTGGCATCCTCAAGTGTGGCAGAGATAGTAGAAAAATGAGCATGTTCTCCATGAGTAAGTATTGAGTAGTGACGAGGAGTAGCTTGTTGGTTTCCCAAGCTCAGAGAGAGACAGACTCCACCTCAAAGGAATCAGGGCGGGGTGGGGGGATGGGAGAGGACACGCAGTGTCCTTTTCTGGCTGCCCATGTGTCCGGGTGTGTGCACCTGCATACACACGTATGCATGCACATAGAGACAGTCACAGGAAAATAAATACATATTTATAGTTTCATTGATGTAGATTTTCAGAAAGGTGTACATGCTATGAATGAGCTTGAGGAATTATGACAAGGGGACATGCCTAAGTTGTCGCCGTTGTTATCAACACCTCAAAGGTCCCCTCCAGCTCCTTACATTTCCTTCTGCTTTTCGCTCTCCCCATCCTCCCTCTCAAAGGCTGCCATTGTCCCAATGTCATAGAACATAGCTACGCACAGGGAGCCTCCTTCTCCTTGACTCTAAATAAGTTACCAATGTAGTAGAGGCAAACAAACAAACAAACAAACAAAAATAAATAAATGTAAACAAGTGTAGATGTAGTCACAGGGCTCAAGTACAACCTGAGCATGACAGCTCTGGATCCGGTATTCTTTGTCACCAAGGTGAGGCGTCTCTCCGAAGGAGACCCACTTGCTCATCCAGAGAGGCAAGGATTTACACAGTGTCTCAGTGCTCTTCCCTCAAAGTCTGTGGGGATGGGCCCTTGGGAGATGCTTGCTCTCTTTCACAGTGCCTCTGCTCATGCAAGGACCAATTCAAAATGGACACCAGGGGACACTCTCCGCGTGGAGAGCAGAGTGGCCATGCCAGTTGCTCCCTCCTGGTGGCTCAGGTGCCTGTCTCTGAGGCAGAGCCACTTGGCAAGCCATTGGGAGAAAAGAAGGGCCCTCAGGGGCCCCCACAGTTTTTGTGTGGCAGCGAGGTCTCTGGATGGTTTCTGTGGTGCTTACAGCAGTTGGTGATCTGTCATTTCACCTAATAAAAACAGTCCTATAACGCGCCTGTGAATCACAGCACTCCTAATTACAGGCCTGACAGTAGGAAGCCAAGTGAAGATGCTACCACAAGCTGTCGGGACCTGTCAGAGCCCCGGAGCCCCACAGCCCCAGAAGCTGCCTGCAGGAGCTTGCCTGAGCATGCTTTACTGAGGCCCTGAGTAGGCCTGGATCCTGTGTAACAGGGTGGCAGAAGAGAGCAAACACCGTTAGTTTAGGAAAGGCTCTGCTCAGTTAGGGCAGCAGTCCTGAGCACGGATGAGGGCAATGAGCCTTGCCTCATGTCAGTGCCCCCTCCCCGCCCCTGCCTCCCAGACCTTAGCCAGCAGGGCTGGGACACCAGCAAAAGGGGAGTGCCCACCGGTGGGAATTTAGTGTCTCTGAGCACATAGCCTTGTTAGAGGTGACATCAGCATGCAGACTGGACACAGTATCAGCACAGGGGCACTGAGATGCCTTGGGCTGGCTCAGATGGTAGAGTGCTTGCCCAGCATGCAGGAGCCCTGAGTTCTTTCTCACACACCACATACACGGAGTGTCGTGCCACACATCTGTAATCCTGGTACTTGGGAGGTCGAGCAGGACAGTCAGAATTGGAAGTTATCCTTAGCTATGTACTGAGTTTGAGGGTAGGTTGGGTTACATAAGACCCTGGAAGGAAGGAAGGAAGGAAGGAAGGAAGGAAGGAAGGAAGGAAGGAAGGAAGCAAGCAAGCAGAGAGAGAGGGAGGGAGGGCCGGAAGGAGGGAGGGGAGAAACACTTGTGTTATCCTGAAAACTCAAAGAGCCTTCTATTTTTATTCCCTGAGCTGTGTGAAATAGGGCCGTTCTTCAGAACACCAGGTGTAGTAACAGTGGCCATGGTGGCAATGTGAGGAAGTCACCACCACTGAGGCCCAAACTCCGGATGCTGTTTCTTTTTCACACCACTATGACATAAACAGTGTGTGGCATATATAGTACATATTGATTTTCCAATCATGAGATTTTTTTACACTCTTCAAAAATCTACATTGAATTTTCTAATGCGGTCCCTTTAATAAATGAAATTAAAGCTAATGCCTTAAGCTACAATCAGGTTGCAGGAGCTCACTCTTCTGTGGTGTAGCCCATTCCAGGCACTGTCCTGGCTGCTTCCTGTGCACTCATTCATTCAAACTGTACAGTGTATTTATGGACTATAGATTATCTTTGTTCCTGCTTTCCACATGAGGAAACTGAGGCACAGAGATCAAGTAACCTGCGTATAATGGCATGTCCAGTGTCTAGTTACACTGGCCCTAGAGGTCCTGCCCAGAGCCTCTGTGCTTATGTTGCCCTCAGTGAGAGCTGAGGTAAGAAACTCCATGCTTGGGCTCCTCCATCAGGCGTCCGCCCATTTGTTCCATGATCATGTCCATTCGGCAAGTACTTCCTGAGGGCTGGCCATAGGCTAGGCACTTCTACAGATATGACCAAGACTGTAGATGACACCCAGGGGTCCCTTGCCTCCTGGAACTCTCGTCCTTCATGATCAGCAGGTAGCTTGATACACTAGCAAGATAAGTTTAGATCATGGTTCTCACATAAAGAATAAGAAACAGGATGAGTCCAGGAGGGCTGGGAGTGGCCTGTTAGATGGGCATCCAGAGGAGGCTGGAGACTGGAAAAGTGCTTGCCATACAATCATGAGGACCTATCTGAGTGTGACCCCTAAGACCCACACAAAGTCAGGCATGGTAGGTAGGGTGCATCTGTAACCCCAGCACTCCTCTGGTGGGATGGGAGGCAGAGACCCGAGAACCCTGGAATCCAGAAGGCCAGCTAGCTCGGCGTACATAGCATTGAACAACAAAGACCATTCTAGTTAACTTCCTGTTGCTATGATAAACACCATGAGAAAAAAGCAACTTGAGGAGAGAAGGTTTGTTTTTTTTTTTCCACTAACTACTCTCAGGTTACAATCCAGCACTGAGGGAAGTCAGAGCAGGAACTCAAAGCAGGAACCTAGGGGCAGGAACTGAAGCAGAGGCCAAGAAGGAATGCTGCTCACTGGCTCACTTCCTGGCTTTTCCCAGCTAACTTTCATGTATAGCCCAGACCCACCTGCCAAGGGATGATACCACCCACGGTGGACTGTGCCCTCTTATATCAACCATCAAGAAAATGCCCCCACAGATATGCCATAGGCCAATCTGATGGAGGCAGTTCCTCAACTGTTGTTTCCTTTACCCAGGTTTGTCTAGGCTCATGTCAACTTGGCAAAAGCTAACCAGCATAGAGACCCTGTCTCATAATTTGGAAGGCAAGGACTGGTCCCCAAGTTTGTCCTCTGACCTCCACACACTTGCCACGGCACTCATATGCCTGCACTCACACACCTAAATGCACATACACACATGTACCTCATATGAGTGTGTGTGTGTGTGTGTGCGTTCAGAGGAAGCAGGCACCTAGTTTGAGGCTGAGTGCAGTGCTGTGCAATGGCAGAGCTTTGGTTCAGGCGTATCTGACCACAAAGGGCAGGAGGACAGTGAACAGAACTCTGCAGGGAGACATCAAAAGTTGGCACTGTCTCCTCAGCCCCCTGACCCAGCTCAGACGCCTGTGCCCCATGGCTTCACCCTCAAATGATGAGCTAGTCCCCTCTCCCCACAGCTCACAATCTTTCTTCCAATCTGTCCTCACAGGCCAGTAACAGAGCCTTGTGCCCAGCCAAGTAAATATTTCATGGGGATTTTAATTTAACTCTAAGGGAATCTATCCAACCCGAGAATAGACTGTCACCTCAAGAAATAGCACCAGGGATGACTTAGACCTAGGGATGACATTGCCACTCCCCCATGAATGCTAATGTGCCTCTGGCATCTGCCTCCCCCAGTATCACTGTGACGGGCGCTAAACCCAATGCACAGGCTTGCAAGAGTGGCCGGGGCTTTCTCTGAGTGGAGGCTTAGGAAGACAGGCTTGGAGTGGAGGGAAAATACCTGCATAGGTGACCAAACTGGATACAATGTGTGTGTGTGTGTGTGTGTGTGTGTGTGTGTGTGTGTGTGTGTGTGTAAGGGGTCATACGTGCATGTGTGTGCACGTGCGTGTGCACACCTGTACAGGTGCCCCAAACTGGACACAATTATATTCCCTTATCTTTCACCTCATATATGGATTCTGGAAAAAAAGGAAGCGCCCTGTCTATCCAATGGGCAAGGACATCAAACATTTTATAGGTATCATGTGACTGCTAGACACTCTCCCTGACCACCCCTGGTAGGTGGAGTGGGCAGCAAGCTTGATGATGCCAGCAGGCGCACAGCAGATGTGTGTCACTGTGGAGTCTAAGTGAGGACATCCCCAGGCACACAAGAGCCTGCAGTGGGCATGAGTCCCTGGCTCCTTCAGAGTCCATTTCCCTGGTCATCTGCATAGATGGGGGTGGAGGGAGAAAGGCTTGCAGCAGGTGAATCGATTGAACAACAGAAGGATGACGATTCTCGTCTGGAATGGGTTGAGATGCTTTATCAATGTATCTGACTGAGCAGCAGAGGATTGGGCATGGAGAGACTTGGGGAGCAGCTTAACCACAGAGCAGGCCCTGCGGCTGGCCTCCGGCTCAGCCCAGGCCTGCCTACTCTGTCCCTTCCAGAAGTGTAATTAGCACCCTGCTAACAATTGCTTGATCCAGCGTGGGCCTGAGCTCCCCGTAATGCTGTCCTGGGTATTAAGGGGCTCCTGATTAGGGACAGGTTAGGGAGGGATTGCGCCCTCTAGTGGGGAAACTGGGGCTTCAAGTTCCTTGGCCTGATGAACCAAGACATGTATCTGACCAGAATCCAGCATTCGGGCCTCCTGAAAGAGATAAATGTACCTCTTATATCAGCCATTTGCCAAAAACCAGCCTGGTTCCACTGTCGGCAAAAAAGAGCTTGAGAATAGGCTGTGTTTAGGGGCTGCCCACCTGCTGCTGAACTATACTAGTTGTCCTTAGGAGCCGATAATGTGCCCACGTGCAGACACTCAAAGGAACAGTACAGCAGTAAGGAAACAAAGTTCCCAGTCTTGAGACTCTGAAGCTGTGTGATCTTGAACACATTATCACCCTCTCTGGGCTTAGCTCCTCGTGTGTGAAACAGGACTCAGGGTGACTATGCTGTGTCTGGTCTGTTTTAGAAAGGCTGACACCCACTTCAAGAACTTGTCATCTAATGGGAAGGTAGGACACATGAGTGTCAGCACAGGGACAAGAAAGAGAGTTGGAGACAGCATCTGGAGAGAATTAGTGTGGGCCAGGCCTGCACTCTGCAAGGGCGTCCCGTTTCCTAGGTCGTGAATGGAGGATTGTCACTGTCCCTACTTCATCAGAGAAGATATGGGGACACGGAGAAGTCAAGGTCACATCACAGGTGGGCAGCTGAGCTGAAATGGGCCCAGACACGGTTCTAGCACACGCACACTACAGTTGGTTGCAGTTCCTGCCACCAGGACACACGCTTTGGTGACTGAGAGGTGTGAAAATTTGTTCCTGAAAAGGTCAGGAAATGTGGTGTGGAGAGGGAACACTTTGAATGGTCCTGAGGAGCGGGTGGGGTTGATGGCTAGATAGTCACATGTTGATGATGTCACTGGACAAGCACATGATGTGCTGGAGAGAACGATGGGTGGATACAGGCTGAAGTGGCAGGGGGGACTGTGGGGGTCGGAGACACAGGAAACTTGTTTTTCTTTTAGTTTGGTTTTTTTTGTTGTTGTTGTTGTTGGGGGGAGTAATCCAGGGTCTCCCTATGTAGCTCTGGCTTACCTGGAACTCACTATGTAGACCAGGCTGGCCTTGGACTTGAAGAGATCCACCTGCCTCTGCTCCCGTGTGCTGGAATTATAGAGGTGTACCTACCACATCCAGCTCACAGGAAACTTCTAAAGAGAAAGCACAAGGCAGGAGGCGTGAAGATTCACTCATATAATCCCAGCACTTAGGAAGCTGAGACCAGAGGATTGTGAGTTCAAGGACAACCTGTGATACATGGAGAGCTCTGTCTTGGGGGGAAAAAAGCCTCATGGTCATGGTACAGAGATGAATTTTTCTAGAACAATATTGTTAATGAGCATTTGTCAAGTTCATATGCCAGGCACTGTGCATTATACATGGGGTGTGCAATCTCACTTAGCCTCTTAAGGATCCCACGTTGGCCATTGGTACATCATGTTAAAGCAAGAAGTGGGCATGGGGAAGCCATGAGGGCTTCCTAAGGTCACACTGATGAACTTGAACCCAATTCAGTGTGGTACCAGTGACACAGGTGGATAATCACAGCAGGGGGAAGAGAGGGCTGGCCTCAAAGCCCCTTCCCTTCTGGGTGTCACCAAAAGTGCTAGCCCCTTTTCAGAGCCTCAGCCTGGCCTTGATTGGAACTCTCTGTGCTCTTCAGAGGCAATCTACCCCAGAATGAGGACTTCTGGGATGTTCAGCACCATCTGATTCTGGGCAGCACTTCCCCCTCCCAGAGCCTTCCAGAGTTAAGTGATGCAATTACAGAGTTAAGTAAAGGACTGCCACCGAGCAGATGCAGGCGGGGCTCAGAGAGGTGTGGGGAGCTGAGATGCAGGGCAAATGCCTTCCCCGGAGCGGAAGCTGAGAGTTATGTACAAAGGTCAGAGGGAAGAAAGTTCTAGAAGCTGGTCAGAGACAGCACAATGGAGTTGAGAGAATTCATAAGGTGCTGGGTGCAGGGCACACAATCTACTCTCCTCGAGAGGCCACAGAGGATGTGGAGGATGCCTGTTTTCCAACTGGCATTTGTTCCCCCCAGAGGTTTCCAAAGAATGGGGTGATGTGAGGCCTAGGAGGGTCCCCAAGTGGTTCACACAGAGCACAAGGTCATTGGGAAAATGTGGTGATATTTTATTTTTGCTGAAATGTGGTGATATTTTATTTGTATGTTAATAAAGTTTGCCTGGAGATCAGAGGAAATAGCAAGCCATTAACACAAAAATCAGGCAGCGGTAGCACACGCCCTTAATCCTATCACTTGGCAGGCAGGGTCTCTGTGTGTGTTCAAGGACACACTAGGGAACAGAGCCAAGCATGGTGTCACACGCCTTTAATCCCAGTACCAACCATAGAGACCTGGAGGTCTGTACAGACACGCATTGACAAGGAAGTGAGGTAGCTGGACTAGCAGCCAATGAGAGGGCAGAAGAGCAAAGCAATAAAGGCGAGGGTAGACAGGAAGTAGCTTGCATTTGGAAGTTACAGTGTGGTGAGTTAAGGTTAGCTGGCTCTCACTATTCCCCTGACCTCTAAGGCTTTCAGCCCTATATTTGGCTCCATGTTTTTTATTTAATAAGACCACTTAGAATTTCAGCTACAGGGAAAGACCTGAGGGGCTGAGTAGCCAGGGGCCTGCTAGCATACCTGCCACTCACTGTGGACTCAGATGTGTTTCCAGAAGGCCTTTTGAGATGACCCTATCAAGGTTCACAGAAGCTCCATCACCAGTCACCCCAACAGCAGAAGTGGACCAGGCCCATGCTCATAACCTGCCAACTCACCCACCTTCCCACTCCTGTAGAAACTGGGTGCCATTATTACCCCCACTTGACAGATGAGCACACAGAGGCCGTGAGAAGTAAAATGACTTGTCCAAGGTCACACAGCAAGAGAGTTGACTGAGCCCAGACAGGTCTGGCCCACATGGAAGGCCGTCCGCTAGCACACACAGATACGATACAACAGTACTCTACAGTTTGTATAGGGCTCCTCTGTGCAACCGTCTTTCTTGACTTTCACATTGACTCCTTAGGCAGACATTGAACTGTTTCATAGCCAGAAAATTTGTTGGGAGAACATGGGAGAGCCACCAGTGAGAGTTAGGGGCAGCCTACTGACTGCTCCCTCATCCCACGGGTCAGGGAAAACCATAGATGGAGGAGGCAAGCCAGAACACTAGGAGACCCTGCTGGGTGCAAAGGAGAAGATCTTGTCCAAAGTGGGGTCAATGGCCATCATAAAATGGCAGCCAAGGTAACTGTGCAAGCATTGTCCACTTGGGGTGGCCAGGCTCTATGGCTGCCAATGGATGTCCTTATCGTTCTCAGGGGAGACTATGGGCTCAGGCAACCTGTGCAGACCTGATCCCTACTGTGAGCATGCTTTTTCTCCCAACCCAGGCCGATCCCCAGAGACGTGTGGGCCAGCCTGAGGGCTCTGGGCTTTGATAGCAATGTGGTCACTGCATGACCCCAGGTAACTTCCAATGAGACAAAGCGGGGTATGTTTTGGAAGTCACCTCCAGGTCAGCTCCTGCCTGGCCCAGCCTTGTAAATTCTACCAACATCCAGGAGATAAAAGGGGGGCATCCCTCAGAGGCAGCACACAAAGGCCTTCAAAGAACGCTTTCAATCAAAACTAAGCAAAGGAGTGGGGCCTGGTGCTCAGGGGGAATACATTTAAACACCCGTGTGTGTGTGTGTGTGTGTGTGTGTGTTGCCCCTACCACACAGCAGATGTGTATTCTCTTTTCTTGTCTCAGCCTGACTCCTGGCCTGGTCTGCTTTCTCAGTCCTAGGGTGCCAGGCTCAGGCCTGAGCCCCACAGTTTCCTTCCTGACCTTCCTGATGCAAGGTCCCTGCAGTTGCTGCCCAGCCTGGGAGCCAGATTCTACCTTCAGCTTCTTGTCCTCATTCATTCTGCACCATTCCATGCTCCCATCACCTTCTAGGGCAGAGTGGGGGCCAGTTAGAGGAAGTCACATGGTCTTGAGCAGGGCAGAAACACCAGGGACCGGTGGCGGGAAAGCCCGGGAGCTCCCTGGCTGAGCCCTTTCCCTTCACAGTTAAGGAGCCCATTCTTGTCAAAGAAAAACTTGTCACGCTGAGGTTGGGGCCCAGCTGTGACAAGATCCAGATCCTCAGATTTCCCATCCACTGCTCTCTCCCACGGAGAACATAGCCTTCCACCCTACCACAAGGCCTCAGCCAAGCTGCCGTGTGCCCGCATTCCCTCAGCCTCCTGCCCTAGTCAGGGTGGCGTCTGTGCAGTCCCAACCCCCTTGCTTGTTAGTGTGTCTTCACAGCACATTATCTCCTCATCCGAAGGCTGCTTTACAGCATAATGTCTTTTTAACTAAGGTAAAAGAAAATGAACACACATCTTTTGGAATAATCTGATCCCACGTGATGGTGGCTGGCACCCCGGGGTGCGCTGAAGCCAAGGTAGATAATTACTCTTCTATACTGAGTCAATTAAATATAAAAAACAGCCGCCACCAAACCTCTTGCCGGTTTCTTGCAGCTTGCTGCTGCCTCTTCTGCTTCCCTGCCCCCAACTTATTCCAGCCTGGGGAGAAAGGAAAGAGGGGGTGAGAGCCACGGAATCAACCTTGCCAGCCAGAGGCAGTTTTCTATGTGTGGTCCAGTTCGGGGACGTTTGCAACTCTACAGGAATGGCCTGTATGTGCTGGGGGCATGCTGTCCCCACCTCCGCAGGTGGGGACAGGAGGGACGGAGCCCATTTCCAGCTCTCTGACCATATGGACATATGGATTGTTCTGGCATTCATAATGTCTTTGTTGGCCAACATGAATAAATTTGCAGAATGATTTCCAAATTGTTATCCTAAGTTTTACCCCTTTTAGAGAAAAACTGAGTGTGAGAAAAGGAAATCTGGGGTCCTCGTGATTTCCCTTTGGTCAGTTGATGAGGAGTTCTAAAAAAATATATCACCAGAGAGAGGAGCAGGTGCTGAGTTTTCCCCTTGTCCATTTTTCATCTTAATCTTTTCAAAAGTTTTAATTAGTGTGGTGTGTGTGTGTGTGTGTGTGTGTGTGTGTGTGTATGTGCACGAACACATGTATGAGTGCCCATACATGTGTGTATGTGGTGTTTTCATGACTATGCAGCTGCATGTGATAGTATGTGCACATGGGAAGGCCAAAAGAGGACACTGGCATCTTCTTGTATCATTCTTCCCTTATGTCCTTGAGAAAGAGTCTCTCACTGACCTGGAAGCTTGCTGTTTGGACTCAGTGAGCTACTGGGATCCATCTGTCTCCACCCACATCAATGCTAGGGTTACAGGAATGCTTGGCTTTTTATGTGGGTGCTACGGATTTGAACCTGGGTCCTAATGCTTGCACAGCACAGCAAGTACTCTTACCACTGAGCCACTTGCCTAGCCTCACTCTTAATCTTAGTTTGTGTGTGTGTGTGTGTGTGCATGCATATGCATGAGTATGTGTGTGTGCATGAAAGAGTGTGTGTATATGCATGAATGTGTGTGTGCATGAGAGAGAGAGAGAGAGAGAGAGAGTGTGTGTGTGTGTGTGTGTGTGTGTGTGTGTGTGTGAGGTCAACTTCAAGTACCGTTCCTCACGAGCTGTTCACCTTGATATTTTGAGGCAGGGTCTCTAATTAGTTCAGAACTTACCCATTAAGCTAAGCTGTCCAGCCAGTAATCCCCAGGGACATACAAGAGCATGGCTGCAGGTGCACCGAGATCACAAGCCTGCACCACTAACACCAATTTTTAAGCCTGGGTGCTGGGGTTCAAACTCAGATCCTCACCCTTACACAGAAGCACTCTGTTGGCTGAGCCATCTCCCCAGTCCCTTGTCTTAATGTTTGCTTCTGTTCCTTTATTCGAGTCATCTTGACCGCTGTCCCCTCCCCTCCTCAGGTCTCAGGCAGGGCTGTGCTCCTCTCCTACAGCACACGGCACTCTCAGGCATGGCGTTGTACCTGCCGGCCTTTAAGGATGACTTTGTTGCTTTGCATTCTGCTCACAAGCTGAATTCAAGTCAGTGCCGCTGTCACTGAGGGGCCGAGGTTCTGAGAGGCCCAAGAAAGCCTCTAAAGAGTCCCCCAAATGAAGATGCTGACAATCTTCTAATCAAACCCCACTCTGTCATCCAAGGGCTGAGTCACTTGGTGGCAGTCATCAACACTCTCACAGAAACGTGGAAGGAGCCGCTCACGTTTCCCCTTTTCATTAAAGTCCTTTTCACCTGCACTCCAGCTCCTCTGAAGGACGGCTCTGGTTGATTAGGGCCTAAGTTTGCTAACCTGTGCTGGGCCATGAATTGAGAATGGAAGATTGGCATGACGGTGTGGAAAATCAAACTTGACGATAGATTGGCCCTTCACGAGCGCGAGTCACATCAGCATCTGCGGTAGGGACTGTCCTCATTGCTGTGACCCAAAGCCTGACAGCAGCAGCCTAAAGGAACAGGGGTTTTTTTTTTTTTTTTTGGTTCACACTTCAGAGGGAACAACCCATCATGGTGAGAAAAGCATGGTAGCAGGTGCCTCTGGCCATGGCTGCATGATTGTACAGAGTGACTTTTCTTCACACCTCTGTGAGTCAGAAAGTGAGAGAAAGAATGTCCCAGGCTCCCCAACTATAACCCATTTAAAGCTCCACCATTCTGGCTTTGTCTTATATCTAGGCCTCAAAGGTCCCAAGATGTTCTTTAACCTCCCCGAACCACCAGAGACCACATGTTCAAACACAGGAGCCCATGGGAGATAGTTCACGTCCTAAGCATAACAGCATCCTACTTTCTTGCAATGATTTGGCAGTCATCAAATGTGTGTGAACATCCATGCATGCTCTGTGTACCCATATCCCCTCAGGACTAATGGACTTGTGGACACTCACTTTTCTTCCTGCTTTTGATGAAATATAAATGTATCACCTGGGTGTTGAACGTAGCTCTTAACTATTCATTCTTAAATATTAAAATATAGGTTATTATCACTTGCTATGGATACAGAATCCTATGTAAGACACAAAGAATCTGACCCTGGGGTCTGGAAAGAGACTCAGGAGTTCACATTTTAATTGGTCCAATGGATGCTACAGAGAGATATCGGTGACCCCATATGCTACAGTTTGAGCATTATGTTAGAAAGTTGCTAAAAAGACCCAAACACTCTCTTCCATGTACATTCTTGCTTCATGGATGAGGCTGCAGACTCCTAGGCAGGCAGAGTGACTAAGTGTGATCAGTTCTTTTGTTAGGCAGAGTATGGGCTAGAACTGAGTCCTGCCTGGCACTGGGCTTTCTCCCAGCCCCGGGTATTGGACTGTAGACAACAGCAAAGAGCTTCTTTGCACCAGGAAGGATTTCAATTAGATCCAAGGAAGAATTTCTGACAGAGAAGAATATTGAGAAAGCTTGCCCAGAAGGTCTCCTCTCCTGGAACGTTTGGAAATTGTTTCTGAGCGGTCTTATTGTATTCCTTCTTGCTTGTAAATTACCTGTGTAGTCTGAGGGGTCTAACAGTAAGTAGACATGAGTCATGGCTTCATTTTGGTCCTTCTGGGAGTGATGGTTTAGATCTGGACTGAGTCAAGAAGCCTGACCAGAATAACATCTCCTCAGCAGGGACAGCCTGTGGTCACTGGTCCCCTGGGCCCTACCTCTTATGATAGTCTCTCTCTGTCCTTTCAGAAAGCTGATCTGGCTGTGGCAGGCCTCACCATCACAGCTGAACGTGAGAAAGTGATTGATTTCTCGAAGCCATTCATGACGCTGGGAATTAGTATTCTTTACAGAGTTCATATGGTAAGAGACTTATTTTATAAGCATTTATGCCATTAAAGTTATTTGCATGCAAACACCGAGTTATATGGTAATAATGAATGACTCACAGAAATATTTAGATTTCGAGAGTTAAATGCAAATGCACTGGGCTATTTTTTCCTCCATCAGCTGCAGGAACTTACAAACAGAAGAAACAGGAAAGTCACACTTGGGAGCTTTCCAGAAAAGATGGCTTCTGTCTCTAAATAGGGATGGCCGGGAGTGCCACTTGGTACACAGTATGTCAGCAACTGGCCTCAGTCACGCTCTTCCAGGAGGCAGGGACCAAAGCTTAGATGAGTTCACCAGCATGCTCAGGGCTCCCCTGCCTCCAGGGTCCACTGTGTTCACTCTAGGCATTGTAAGAGTGTGGAACTGTGGGCTTTGTCCTCTCTTGCTTTTCAGTGATTTGTTTTTCAGAACAAATCAGAGATCTATTCATGCTGGTACTGGACACCTACATTCCTTGTTTGTTTGCTTTTACTTTTTAAAGGATTTTTTTTTTCTGGCTATGATAAGCATCAAAATCAATACATAGGAACACACCAGCAGTCAGCCAAAGATGGACATGACATCTGAATGTCTTGCCTGGTGGAAAGAGCAGGAGTCATTCTGGCTATGTGTCATCAATCAAATGGATCATCACTCTGTGACCAGCCAATAATGGAAACTTCCTTGCTTCCATTATTAGGCCGGAAGATTCTTCCTCTCTTCCTTCATCTAAACTACCTGTAGGTGTACAGCTGTCATATAGATTTCCCTGTATTCTAGTCCCTTTCAGTGGCCATAATTTAACTGTCACACATACTCCAGGATGTACCCTGACACCGTGATGCACCATGACAATGGCTCTCATTTATTGAGTACCTCTGTGTCACAGACACTACCAGATGACTGTGAGGTAGATTCTAGTTTGGGAGTAAATTGGGTCCCAATGAAATATGTGCTGAAGTCCTAAACCCCAGAATCTAATCATGCAGCCTTTCTTAGAAAGAGTCCTTTCCAATGTTATGAAGAGTTAAGATAAAGTCTAACAGAAGAGACACCCAGAGGCCGCCCACACGCCCTCTAAGTCTGGCTCCCAGCAGAGGAGACCCTGTGTGTCTTTGCAGCTCCAGCCTGGCATTTGGAGACACTGCCTTTAGAGGAGAAACAACAGCTTGCCAGTGGGTATATCTACGCTACATGCAATCTGAATCCCCCTGGGAATCAAGGAGGCCTACATTTGGAGCTGTGGTCAGGTTTCTACAGGACAGAAATCACTGTGTTGCAGAGCCCATCCGGCAGCCTAGACTTATCAGAGTTACACTGTTTTCTGCTGGGCTACCTGGCTGGGAAAGATGGCCGGAGCATCTAGAAGAAGAGATAAGTGCCAAAATGTTAAGCTCTGCAGACAGAGACAGAGGCAGCGAGGACTTCGTTACTCTGTGCCTTGTGGAGTAAGCAGGCTGTGACCCTCTGAACCCATGTCCTTCCTTGTCCTGTTGTGGATGAAAGCTCGCATTCATGGAGAGTCTCTATGTTCCAGATACTCACGGGTAACTGTGCTGGGGCTCTGGATTGGTGTTGAATTGTGTCCTCTTCAAAGTGCATGTTGAAGTCCTAATTCCCAAGACCCATGCACATGACCTCATTGGGAAATAGAGTTCTTGCCAGTGTTATGAAGAGTTAAGAGAAAGTCATGCTGGGTTCAGATAGGTCCTTATCCAATGACTAGCCTACATCCTTGCAAAAAGAGGAGGATTTGACTGGATGAGGTAATACATATTTTAATTCCAGCAGTGCAGAGGCAGAGACCTCTATGAGTTCAAGTCTGGTCCTCTCTACCTAGCAAATTCCGAGCCAGTCAAACTTACATAGTGAGACCTTGTCTCAAAAACAATTTATTTAAAGGGAGCGGGCGATTTGGACACAGATGTGCAGGGGAGAAGGCCACGTGGAATCAAGCACAGAAACAGCAGGCATCTCCATGCCAACAAGCATCAGCAACCACACAAGTTAGGAGAAATGAGAACCCTCCCCCGGGGGCCTCCGAGAGAGCTAGACTCCGCTGTCACATCAATGGGCCTTCTATGGGAGATGACACGTTTCTCTTGTTTTAAATATCCTAGTTGCGGACTCTGTCTTGGCCATCCTGAAAACTAACACGGTTGTGCTGTGCTAATTTTAGGATCGAGGACACGAGTAAGACCGGTTTTAAAAGGAGGTCAAGGGCACATGCTAATAGCTCACACATGTTGATAAGCCAAAGAGCAAGGTGTGATTCCAGCCTGGCTCGCTTCATATAACCAGCCTGTGTGGTCCTTGGTAACAGTGCTGTAGGCTGCACGCTCTCTTTCCCGTTTGGTCCTCTGGATTGTTTTCTAAGGGAAAGCAAGTGGGTCCTGACATCCCATCTTACAGAGCAGGAGACCAAACTCACACTTGCAGCTACCTCAGGGAAAGGCTTGGAATCCAAGCTTCTCATTCAGGGTGGGGTTCTTGACTTCCAGCAAGCCCCATGTCTCTAGCTTCCTCTCTCCTTTCTCTCTAGCACCCTAAGAGGGCTTCCAAAAGGAATGGAGACATACAGCTTCTCTCCATATTACCCTGCTCTGGCCAGCAATAGACACACAGTCAGGCTGTGCCCTTGATTTCCCAATCAATGCTGAGGAAACTAGAAGCCTGGTGGTGACCTGATGACCTATCGGCAGCCCTGTGGCTAGAGGCACCCAGCCCCAGGTGTTTCCACCCTCTGGTATTCACGGTTGAGCTGCTCAGCATGGAGCACCACAGTATCGAATAGTAACTCTGCCAACCACAACAGCCTAGTCATCAACCCTGTGGACTTCCTAAATGAGATTGTCAACCAACTATTTATTATTACCTACCTCACAAATCCATGGCTGTGTTTGTCCCCTGAATTACCTCCTGCAACATTAAGTCTTGCAAGGCTACAGCTTCCCCAGATGAGTGGTCCACCATTAGTCCAGGTGTTTCTGGAAAGGTATTTTGGAGATGTGGTGAAGTATGTAATTAACTGACTAGAGCTCTTTGGCATAGAGATGTTTCCCGCCAACCTTTGCCTTTGAATCCATTCAGCCTCTCCCCGTGGATCTACATCCAAATTCCCCTTTTTATAAGGATGCTTCTCATTGGGACAGGGCTCATTCGAATCCAGTATGATTTCATCTTAATTCTCCATAACATTGGCAGGACTCTATTTTCAAATAAGGTTGCATAGTCGTATATACGAGTCATGAGAACTAGGACTTCGCCATGTATTTTGAGAGAGATATGGACCAATTGCAAGAACGTGAGTGAGCCTCTTTTAATTAGTTTAATGCTACAAGAGCAAAGAGAGGCTTTCTAAAGAATTCTGCTCCAGATCAGAGCATAGATCTGCCTAAGATTCTAGTCTGTTGATCTTTTGGACTTAAAAACTTCTACAGTTATATAGTTAAATACATGAGCCAATACCTTAATATCAGTCTAAATATGATAGATAGGCAGATGAATGGATGGATAGATAGGTAGATAGATTAATCCATAAATAGATAGATTATAATAGATGATAGATAAATAGATATACATACATGCATGATGAGTAGGTAGATAGATAGATAGATAGATAGATAGATAGATAGATAGATAGATAGATAGTAGCTGAGAGTTCTACATCCAGATCAGCAAGCAGCAGAAAGATAATGAGACATTGGGCATGGCTTGAGCATTTGAAACCCCAAAGCCCACCCCCAGTGACACATTTCCTCCAATAAGACCACACATACTCCAAAAAAGTCACACCCACTCCAACAAGACCACACCCACTTCAACAAGGCCACACCTCCTAATCCCTGTCAAGTAGTGCCACTCCCTGATGGCCAAGCATTCAAATATAGGGGCCATTCATATTCAAACCACCACATAGATATATAGAAAATTGATAGATAGATGATAGGTAGGTAGGCAGAAAGACAAACAGACAGATCAATGATTTGATATGGTGATATATAATATAGCTATAGACATATATAAATAAGGATATACCTATATCTTCCATCATTACTGTTTCTCTGGAGAACCCTGACTGACTGATAGAGTCTCCCAGGCTAGAGAATCCCTCCTCTCTCCAGTCCCACGTGGAGGCACGAGCGTGCTACCCAGCTGCTCAGAACGAATTGATATTGGGTCTGAACTCAGAAAAATGAGTCCTGGCATGAACAACTTACACTGAGCAGACCTGACAGTTTATGCATTTATTCAACAAATATTTACCAAGTGCATTCTGTGTGTGAGGTGCCATGCTTAGAAAGTACCAGAAACTCAATTGGTGAGAGAACATTCCCGAACTGACTGTAGCAGAGGAGACCTAGTAAGCATGTGTCTGCAGTGAGTACAGCTGTATGAGAACTGTGCAGGTGGAAGCTGCCACCAGAGCTCCTTATAAACTTACACAGAGAAGCCTTGCCTTCAAAACAATAGGACCAATGTAACAAAATTAAGGTTAAACAATTGATGTTTACTGATCTGTGAATTTTTGCTGATTGATGGTTATCTTTGAGCAAAAATATGGCTAATCTGTTCTCATTTATAATCTATAAGGATCTAGAATCTCTTCCTTCCCATGTTTAGAAGGTCACCTGACTAATGAGTAATTGTTACCAAAAGGTGAGCATCTGGTAGCAATCAAAGTAGAAGTAATTAACTCAGTGTAAATGCCTAGTCAAGAGTTGTTTTTATTCATTTATTTATAATACAAAAAGCATTAAATTTGTATGTATCCATGGACTATCTTGTAATACCTCATTACATGTATACATTGCATAGTGTAATCCCAGTTAAGCATAATTGCAAAAGCCTTCAGAGAGTTGACAAAATGGCTCAGTGAGTATAGTGCCTGGTGTGTCAGCCTAAGGGCCCGAGTTCAGATCCCCCCAAACCCATATATGCAGTGGTGCCATCTGTGGTGGTTAGAATAAGAATGCACCCCATAGGCTTGTATACTTGAACACTTAGTCACCAGGGAGTGGGACTGTTTGAGAAAGATTAGGTGGTGTGTCCTTGTTAAAAGAGGTGTGTTACTGGGCTTTGAGGTATAAAAAGCCCACACTAGGCCCAGTGTCTCTCTCTCTCTGCCTGCTGCCTGTGGATCAGTGTGTAAAACTCTCAGCTACTGCTCCAGCACCATGCCTATCTACTTCCCACCGTAGTGGTAATGGACTAACCCTCTGAGACTGTAATCCAGCCTCCAGTCAAATGCTTTCTTTTGTAAGAATTGCCATGATCGTGGTGTCTCTTCACAGCAATAGAACAGGGACTAGACAGCATCTTAATCCCAGTGCTGTGGAGGTGGAAACAGGCAGACTACGGGCCGCATTGGCCAGCTTGTCTAGTTGAAACAATAAACTCCAGGTCCAGTGAGAGACTCTAGCCCCAAAGCAAAGTGAAGTGTGATAAAAGAAGGTACCCAACAGCAACACCTGGCCTCCCCACATGTGCATTTGTGGATGAATACACTCACACACATTCACATACAAACTACACACATACACATATATACATTACACACATATATTCACACACATTACACACACATTATACTCACATTTATACACACACTACACAAACACATATTACACATTCACACACACTACACTCACACATTCACACACACATTACATTCATACACACATTATACACACACATACCACGCATGCGCGCTCACACACACACACACACACACACACACACACACACAGCCTACAGAATAATAAGTGGTAGCTAACATGTTTCTGAAGCTTAAAGATTATCAGAAACCATTTGTGAATTTCCAACACTTTTTGGATTGTTTTGAATATAGGTTATTAAATATCAATTATGGGATGTTTTCCTTATTCCTAATATCACAGCGTAATCTGTTTCTGTTCAGCCATCTCTAAGACCAAGATAAGAGGATACCCTGCTAATTGACAAACCAGCTAAGGAGTGTGGCTTTGGCAAGTTTACTGTTGACACACTGAACCCCTTGAAACTCTTCCTTCCTAGCACCCGAGGCACCTTTGCCTCTGGAAGTTTCTGGTGCCTCTCCATCACCTTGACTAAAACCGCTGTCTACTTTCTCCCCCTCCCGCACCCTTGCATTATACCCTAGATAATGCTGCTCTAACCCTGGACTCCCCCCTGAACTCCAGCAGCATATATCACACACATGGCTACTCTTCTTCACCTGGATGGCTAAGAGCAACCCAAACAGCATCACAAACTGTTCAGGACAGTAAGAAAGGGCTTCCTTTCAACAGGATGGATTTCAGTTGGATCTAAGGAAGAACTTTCTGACAGGGAATATTGAGGACGCTTACCCAGAGGGTCTGTATCTGGAGACTGTATCTGAATAATCTCATTCAGCACACTGGTTCCTCTTCTTCTGTCCCATCTCAGATAGTAGCACCTCCACTCAGTGACCTGAGCTGACTCCTCTCTGCTCACCCCTTAAACAGCTCCCAAACTCCAGTAATCTCCATTCCTTCTGCTTCTCTCTAACCTCAGCTACTGTGGCTTAGCTTCTCCTCAGTGGAAAGGTGTCTCTTATTCTCCTATGGTCCCCAACCAAGGACCACAATCATCATTGGCATTCACTAAGAAACGATGGTGAAAATCATGGACTCAAGCCTGGTTGCCTGCAGCTGATGCTGGATCCAACAGTGATTAACTGCACATCACATGTACCTCGGTGTCTTCACCTGTAGAAATGAGTTGTTGTGCAGATTCAATGAGAACACATGTGCAATGCTCTTAGAGCAGTGCTTGCAGCATATGCAAGGAAGTGTTCACTATTACATGTAGTAAATGCAGGGGAACTACCCCTCGCTGCATTCCAGCCCTCGTACTACAGCCTGAGAGTTACTTGCTTGATTGTTTTCCTTCACACTTCAAATCATTTACCAGCTGTCCAACCTCCTAACATGGTCTACTATTACAATAGTCTCCTCTCACCTCCTTATCTAGGTTCACACTTAACCTCAACTAAACCACAGAACAAAACCATCACCGCCCTTCTATACCCAGCACAAATGTCAAGTGGTCTCCCCTTCTCTGTCTCTGTCTCTGTCTCTTTCTGTCTCTTTCTGTCTCTGTCTCTCTCTGTCTCTCTCTGTCTCTCTCTCTCTCTCTCTCTCTCTCTCTCTCTCTCTCTCTCTCTCTCTCTCTGTCTCTCTCTCCAGCTGCCATCTGTTATACACTTTCACGTTGCAATCAGGTATTCTGTCCCATCCCTTCTTAATCAGACCCCAGTATGGAGCACATTAAAGGAAAGCTCCTGTTTTTGCTGGACTAGAATTTTAGGATATGACTTTTGATTCATAAAATGTGATTATGTCTAAACATAGAGTATTACTTGATAGGTATGAAAAGAAAAATGGGGAGGAGAGAAGGAAGAATGAAGGCCACATCCAGTGACCCTGGGGTCTTCTCAGTACAACACTGAGCCCCACAAACCCCAGTGTGTGCTAAGGGGGTCCAGTATGCCAGACAAAAGAAAGCGGAACCTCCTAGACTTATTTTTATTTTTGTTCTTTAACATCTCAATTGGTCTTAAGAGTAGAAACAAAGTAAAGGTGGGTGTTTCAGGCAGCCTAGATACATCATCCATCCAGGCAGAGCAGTACCTGCCATTTGAATTTATTGTTCTCTCCCGTGATGTCTACACATCCTGTATACAACACAGCAACTGTATTAGTTACTTTTCCTCCTGCTGTGGCAGAGTCCTTGACAGAGCAGCTAAGGAGTGGGGAAGGGAGGCTTCTTTGGGCGTATAGTTTGGGAGTGCAGTCCATAACAGCAGGGAGAGTCTGACAGGGGAAATGGGAGGTCCCTCATCATGTGGCACCCACAATCGGGAAGCAGAGAGAGAGGCCGGCAGTCTTTCTTTTGTTTTTCCTTTTATCAGGTCTAAGACTCCAGCCCATGAGCGAGTGCTGCCCACATTCAGGATAGGGCGTCCCCTTCAGCTAAGTGTCTCTAGAAATGTCTTCACCAGCTTTTGCAGAGGCGTGTCTCCTCCGGGGATTCCAAATCCAGTCCAGTTGCTGATGGAGAGTCATAATCACGGTCGCCATCACTGCATCCACCTGAGAAAGCACCAGGACCCTTCCTTGCCTGGGACCAGATGTGATTCTAAGCCAGGCACACATGGCTGGGCCCTTAGAATCTGAGGTGGCCTTCAAGACTTATGAGTCCCCTGGCAAATGAACTCATTTCTTTTTAATGAGAAGTTCAATGTTTAGTCTAGCAGCCTATCTCCAAGGGGATTTTGTTTTCAAGAGCTTTAAGGAATTAATCCACACTGTGAGTTCCCAACTATGTGTGAATAGGGGAGAGAAAAGCCTGGGGAAAAAAACCGTATTTGACGGAGTATATCTTGTGGTGTTCTGTCTTTTTCCTCCTGCTGCAACAATTTGCCTCATGATGTTTTTGTTTAGACTAATATTAAAGTAAGTTTGTATCCCTCGAGCACTCCCTATCTGTTGTAGCTAGGTATTATTGGTTTGTGCCAGAACCTGGGATTCAACATTTGGCCCACTTAACCCCCAAATGGGTAAATCTCATTTAAATAATTTCATGTTGGCTTCTTCGGGGAGGTTGGATTGATGTCTAAGATAGAGCATGTTGACGCACAGCTCTTGGTTTATGAGATGCTGCCACACAGGCTCTGGTTGAGAGCAGTCGTGCTAAGGAGTAGGTGGGATGATCCTTAATGCACAGAACAGGAGGCTGAAAGCCTGTACGCCTGGTCATAGTGCTACAGTGGGCACTGGACCCAGGTTTTCTGTCTCCAGGTTCCAAATACTTTCAATTACTTGTCTCACTCTATAGTATGTATAGTCCTCCCACTGTCAAGGACATGCATTAGTTAGATGTCTTTCAAGGTCCTTTCCTATCTGAGGACTCAATCTGTGAAATCCGTGATACCATAGAAGGTCTCCAGCTGGCCTGAGTGCCTGAGACGCCCTAGAAAAGATGACTATTCCCTCTATCCTGCTGTCTTCCACCTTAGATGAACAAAGAGGAAAGCTCCATGGTCTGTTCTTTTTCTTTCCTTTGCTCTCAGAGTCTTTTCTCTCAAGAAAACTAGAGAGAGAGAGAGGAGAGAGGAGAGAGAGAGAGAGAGAGAGAGAGAGAGAGAGAGAGAGAGAGAGAGAGAGAGAGAGAGAGAAGTATCAGATATGTGGTGGTTTGAATGAGAATGGCTGATATGTTTGAATTCTTGGGTCCTCAGTTAGTAGAACTGTTTGGGAAGGATTAGGGGTTGTGACCTTGTTGGAGGAGATCTGTCACTGGAAGTTAGTCTGAGGTTTCAAAAGCCCAGAACAGGTATTGTCTCTGTCTCTGTCTCTCTGTCTCTCTCTCTGTCTCTCTCTGTGTCTCTCTCTGTATCTCTCTCTCTGTGTCTCTGTCTCTCTCTGTTTCTGTCTCTCTGTCTCTCTCTGTATCTCTCTCTCTGTGTGTCTGTCTGTCTGTCTGTCTGTCTCTCTTCCTGCTATTTGTAGATCAGAATATAAAGCTCTTAGCTACTGTTCCAGCACCATGGCTTACTGAGTGCCGCCATGCTCCCCAACATGATGATCATGGACTAACCCTCTGAAGCTGTATTCAAGCCTCCAACTAAATGCTTTCTTTTACAAGAGTTACCTTGGTCGTGGTATCTCTTCACAGCAACAGAACAGTAACTAAGACAGGCAGTGATTAAAAAGTGAAAGAGAAATGAATGCCAACAGCAAGTTAATGCCTGGCGATTGCTGGGTGCATTATCTGTTTTCCAGGATGATCCATTTCATCTCAGAAAGGCTCTCTAGGAACATGGGAAACAGTGCTAAGCCAGCCAGTGAGTCACTTGTAACTTAATATTCTGTTCTCTGGAGGTCAAAAATGAATCGTGTCCAAGTCCCTAAAGCTGAATAACTTGAGAGCATAACCCACCAATAGAAATATGGACCCCTGAAGAGATAGGCATCTTAATACCGGCTATATACTGAGTACATCTCCCTCAAGCAGCTCAGGTTGTCATATCGGTATTGTTTTACTAGTGGTCATGTTCACCCTTCATGTGGATCATGGTGTGAATTTGCTTTTATGGAAGAAAAAAAAAAAAGATACCCAGAGATGGTGAGTGGTTGCCTAGGACTGACCATTCAGTGAATCAAGGTTAATGCTAAGGTGGGAACTTGCATATCCCCAAGCCAGATCTCCAAGCAGTGAAGTAAGAATAGATATGCTAGAGTGTGAGATATTTCAGCAACCAACTCTCTAGGTGTTTTGTGTGGAGTGGGGGTGCTGCTTACTTACTTTATCCTCCTGGGCTCAAAGGTAGAGTGTACACTAAGCCTCACTATACAAGACACATACTGCAGATTAATCACATGAGCTTTTACAATCATATGTAACTTCCTCTGTCTCCCCCAGGCTGAGTAACAAATAAACTATTTCCTTTCCTTTTTAACCCTAGAGGCAGTTGACTGTCTAACAAAAAACTGCTCTGTAAACTGCCATTTAGTCCATAGACACTCAAAAGCACACGGGGACATGATAATCTTTTGTTGGTGACATGCTGGAGAGATGGGACCCAGGGAAGGAGGAGAGTTGATGTCACTAGTGTGATGTGTAGGGAAATGGCGGTGAGGCACACTGCCCTTCTACAGATCCAAGAGCAGCTGCCACATGTCTGCTCTGTTCTTCAGGACACTTCCTTGGGGAAGCTGAGGTGGAACAGAGTTCTCAGGATTGGGACCAGAGGCAGACATAGTGACGCATGGCTGCAATCCCAGCACTCAAGAGGCAGAGACAAGAGGATCATAAGTTTGAAGTCAGCCTGAGCTACACAGTGAGTTCAGGTCCAGCCTAGGCTACGTGTCTCAGCAAAACAAAGCAAGCACCACAACAAATAGAACCACTGGTTTCTAAGATGCGTCCACTCAGGATGAAGGCTGGGTCGCTCTCGCTGCTTCCCTGCCGAGCCCTTCTGATTCACATGCTCGAACCCACAGGACCTTGGAGGATTAGGGAAAGGGGCTGAGGCCAGACGGCCTTCTCCCTCAAACACCTTCATCCTGTGTCATCATGGAACAGAAAGTAGTCTTTCTGGCCCACTGGGAAGAGGGAAAGGTATCAGTGTAAAGGGAAGTCCCCTCTTCTGTCATACACCATCTTTCCTCTCATTCCATTTGATAGAAGTGTGTGTGGGGACACACACACACACACACACACACACACACACACACACACACACAGCTTACCATATCTTCAGTCCTCAAGACAACCCTACCAAGTCAAATTTATTGTTACCCCCAAGTTACCAGGAGTAAGCAGAAACCCAGAGGTTTAGTAGTTTGCCCGACATTGTTGAGCTTGTAACTAGCTAGAACACCAGCATAAACCCTGGGGGTCTGGTTCCAGAGTTGCATTTTCATTTATCTCTCATCCCGCATTATCAGACTCTGGTGTCCTCCTGCATTTGGCTTCAGACTTTGAGAAAGAGAGTGCTTTCTTTCTATAATATCACTTTCCAACACATAGACATCTTAGTGAACTAACAGTTGTTTCAAAATAAAAGGAAGTGTTGACATATTTACACAGGAAGATCCATTTCCTCGATGCAATTTTAACAACCTCCACAAACCAGGACCGTGGGCTAGTTGATGACCAATCCTTTGGGGCTCTCTCCTTACCAGAGAACACCAAAGATGCAAACTCTGGTGGGGTCTGATTGAAGCGCGTCCAAAAGCCAAAGTGACTGCTTCTAATTTTCAATCCCATCAGTGGGACTTGGCCTGTCCTTGACCTCTGAGGCACAGATCTATGTCTACGGCTATGTAGAGAGATAGATATGTAAAGCACCACTTATCTACATCCAGAATGGTTTCATTCACCAAAAGGAACTGGCCTCACTTGCAGTCAGCAGTTATATTGATTGTATAAATCAATACAAATGCCTATAAAACAACAGAGTCACAATAAATGATGATGAGGATAGATAAATAACATTTATGAGTATTTTAAATGGGTAGGATTGAGTAAATTGGGAATCTCTTGGCATTGGGTAGAAGGCCTGGGATTAATTAGGGAGTTTATTGGAGCGAGTTGCAAAAATTGAAGAGTCGAACAAGACTTGGTACAGCTGCCATGAGAATGGAGTAGTACAGCGTGCCGGTGGCACAGCTTGATGAGTGAGTACCAGGGAAACTGAAGGCATCACCAGTGATTTGAGTGAGGCATTTAGCTTCCCTGGGTCTCAGTTCTTCCATCTGTCAGCACGGAACATTGGGGATTGAAGTCAAGGGAACACAGTGAAGTCCCGAGTCTTTCGGAAGGAGAGCGGTTACCATCACCCATCCTTTGGGTTCAGGAAACGCTGATATTCAGAAGAAATGCCTATGGCCTGTGACCATGATTTGCTCCAAGTCCCGGGAACTAGGGTGTTCCTTGGGAAGAAAGCAGTCTAGAACGTGCACATAGGGAAAGTAGTTGGCATTTGGAATCTTGCAAGGAACATACTTCTTCTGCTGTCATTTCAACAGCGTGGCTCAGGCTAAACCCAGACCCAGATCTCAAATGAATGCCCAGGCCCTGCTCTTCTGGCTGGTGTCAGTCAATCATCGGTAGAATCGGGCATTGTCCTGCCGCTGTGACTGATAGCTTCTAGTGAGGCCATCTTGTTTGTTTGTGGAATGTCCTACATCTTATAACCCAAGTCTCTGGGAGTTTTTCTCATGGCTGTGCATCATTTCTTATTGCCCCTAACTGAATATGGCAGCTTTAAATAGTGCTACTGTCTTCCTCGGGTTCACTCCTTGTGATAGAATCAGGTATAGATTTCTAGCATGGAGCATCTAATGGGGCTTCAGATTCAGAAAGCAGCAATAAAAGATTCTTTTCCTCCTCTCCTGGCTGTCTCTCTGTTGAAAGACACAGAGTGAAACAGTCCTGACATGTCGCACCGAATTCACATACTTTTATCCAGAGGCAGTCTGGCATCAAGAGGGACCCTGAGAGCGGACCAAGCTAGTGATTGTTGCAGTAGAAGTATATGCGAGCTGGTCCCTTTTGAGTCCTTCATCATCTCCGTGGCTTCTTCATGCTCTGTGTCTTTGTGCATCTGCCACTGGCTGCTCAGAAGACAGTCACTGGAATGAGCAGCCAGGGACCCAGATTCTGCTGCCCCTGAACCCCTTGTTTCTTGTTAGAGGATTTATGTAATGATGGGACCAAACACACTCACATGGTCTGGTCTCTATCCTGTCCTCCTCTGCCTCCGGCTCCCTTCCCTCAGTTACTGGCCTTTGCATCTCATACAGGCTCATTTTCCCAATCAGCCTGATCAAGTGTTCTGTGTGCCGCCGGCAGGTGGTGAGCCACTGGCATCCTCTTTGTGTCATAGTCCCCCAGGGGAAAGTAAAATTCTTCCCTGGGGGAATTGAGGGTGTCCCTCCTGGCTCTCTGAGAGGGAGCGAGAAGCCACCCAGAAAAGCTGATGTCACCGGGGAATAGGGCTGTGCAGGCACCACAGGATCACTCAGAACTGCCTCTCTCGCTACCACACAGAAGGCTGTGGGGGCAGACACTGCTACTGGGAGCTGCTTAGCTTCCTGTGACTAGTGCCAACTCAGAGACCTGGTTGAGTTTAGCCAGTATTGACACAGGTATTTTTCATTTGTTTTCCTGGGACCCCCAAGTAACTATGATATACCTGGATGCTGGATGCAGATAATAGGTGGTATTATGACTGATAGATTCTTAAGCGTGAAAGCAGAACTCTTCATAGAATGGCTGAAGGTAATACTGACTTCTACTTCCATCCCCAGACTTCCTCGATTCCTGAGATCATACAATCACAGCATTTCTATTTTGAATGGCCCCTAGACAGCATCTGGCCCAGCGGTTTTGTAGTAAATGGAAGAAGCAAAGCTGACGCGGGAATGGAGTTGGAAAGGGCACACTCCATCTGCAGCAGCAGCCACTGCTCAGCTCCCGTGCCGTCAGATCATCTAGACCAGTGGTTCGCAACCTTCCTAATGCTGAGACCCTTTAATACAGGTCCTCATGTTGTGGTGACCGCCAACCTTAAAATTATTTCATTGCCACTTCATAACTGTAATTTTGCTACTGTAATGACTCATAAATACCTATATTTTCTGATAGTTTTAGGTGACCCCTGCGAAAGGGCCGGTCAACCCTTGAAGGGGTCGCGACCCACAAAATGAGAACCGCTGATCTAGGGTGTTTATTTCCTTTAGGAAGCTAGGAACGTAGGTGTGTGTGTGTGTGTGTGTGTGTGTGTGTGTGTGTGTGTGTGTGTGTGTATGTGTGAGTGAACTCTGCTCATGCTTTAATGCTGACAACTAGTATAAAATGAAACCCCGTAGGGTAATGAAGCAAGCCTGTGGCTTCATGTGGTTCGTAGGCCTTTGGAGAGCAGGTCTGATCTGGCCCAGCTTAGCTGAGGCCAGAAGGGATCTGGGACTTGCCCAGGACCACAGAGCTGAACACGTAGCAGACACCGTGACACTGTCTTTCACATTCTATTCTGCTTTCTTGTGAGACGTGGTGGGAACTTGGCATCGGTTACCCTTCCTGGATCCAACCTCTGGAGTAGTGTATCATGGTGTAAGGGGACAGGACAGCGACTTTGAGTTAGAAGACGTGTCTCTAAGCCTTCCACTTACTGCTGTGTGACTTGGGGTGCGTGCATCCCTTGGACTTTGATTTCTTCACTGGTTAAACGAACCCGCAGGGCTGTGTCAAAATTTACCCGCGTGTTCCCACTGTCCGTGAGAACACCGTGCAGAGTAAAAAGCCAAGGACGCCT
Source organism: Peromyscus eremicus (assembly GCF_949786415.1). Classification (NCBI taxonomy): domain Eukaryota; kingdom Metazoa; phylum Chordata; class Mammalia; order Rodentia; family Cricetidae; genus Peromyscus; species Peromyscus eremicus. The sequence goes on along the minus strand of NC_081422.1, from coordinate 36,877,548 downwards.
GCTGCATTCGCAGGCTCGGGAGAGAGATGCAGACATAAAAGTGGGGTGCTCAGAGAAGACCCTGGCATAGCAGCAGCAACTCAGAGGTTCTCCTCAGCTCATCCGCAGCACCCCGAGAATACGTGACAGTGCGTCAGAGGCATCAAGGGCTGGCAGATTTGCTCAGTACAGAGGCCCCCTCATCCCTGGAAGAGACATGCCCACACTGCTATTTAGTTTCATCTGAGAAACCCAGTGTTTGAGGACAGTCCCTGCTCCACCATCCTCCCTGGTGTCATTAGAATCACCCAGAGCCTGGAAACCAAAGTGTTGGCCCAAACCGGTGCTCATGCCCTGCTCTGTCCAAAGCCGTTTTGACTGACTGTATATAGTGAAACTTATTTTCATCTCCATTTTCAGGGACGCAGACCGGGCTATTTCTCCTTTCTGGACCCCTTTTCTCCAGGAGTATGGCTCTTCATGCTTCTAGCTTATCTGGCCGTCAGCTGTGTCCTCTTCCTGGTGGCTCGGTACTCTTCCCTTCCCTTCCCTGTCCTCACACCGCCACCTCGTGTCCACTCTGGGAACTGCATGGGGCGGGGGTGGGAGGAGGAGAGGATGGTTTAGAAGACCTTGGTGCCAAATAGAGCTGAGAGAGGGACCAGGGGCCTGAAATGCTCTCTGCCCAGCTGTCAACCTCACACTACCCATCCATCTGTCCATGCATGTGTTTCCTACCATGCGCAGTGCAGACAGGTTTGCTCGTCTGGATTTGCTTCTGTATGCCGGCCTCCTGCATCCTCCTAGCCAACCCCCCAACTTGGGTAGGTGACTTAGGAAAGAGAGGGGAGGGAGGGGGTAACAGGAAGATGACTATAATTAAGCACGGGGCATTTGGCTCCTGTGGCATCTATCTTTGCCAGGATCTGCCATAAAGTGCTGAAAGACAAGAAATGGAGTCTGCAAATCCAGACAGAGAGGGTGAGGAAGGAGGGGGGTAACCAGAGGCCACAGTGACACAGGCCAAGGAGAACGCCGCCTCTGCGGAGGCTGGCTCTGCCTCTGAAAACACATCTGTCTTGTTGAACAAGAACCACAGAGGGTAGCAGGCAACAAGAGGGAGCATTTGTGTGTGTATTAGATTGGGAGAAATGGTCGGGATGGGGGCTAGAGAGCATAGCTTTCCCTTGTCCCCAGAAGTCAGGCACTGTTTCTGGCCATATGAAAGAACTCTAGGGTATCCCCAGGCTGAAAATTCCCAAGAATGTACATAGAGGGGGTTGTTTGCCCCTGAGCTGAGGGTAGCCTGGGCTTCAGGACAGTTCACCTTCTACCCACTCACGTCCCTACCACCTGCTCAACCCTCAGTTCACCATAGCGGACTGTCATGTGGGGACGAAGAATAGCTCAGACTGAGCTAGAAACCTGACAGACGTTGTTGCAAGTGACTTCTCTTTGTCTCCAGGCCACAGCACTGGGGCCAGATGATCCTTTGGCCCATGCTCTGTCTCTATGAGGGGGGACTTCCCAAGGCTGTGTCCCTTCTATGCACTGGGGAGCCCATGCTTTTTCCATTTAGGGGAGGCAACAGGAATGTACTGAGCCTTACAGGTCTCCAGTGTGCCTCATCTCATAGTGACCAAAGCCCAAACCAAGAAACTCACCCAGGATCCACAAGATCCAGCCCAACAATAACAAATGGCCTTTGTAACCACCTAGTCGTCTTCAAAGACACCGAGTCTGCTCCTCGTATGCCACCCACCCCTCTTGGCCCCCTAGGCATCGCCACTGTGAAGTATCTGTTGTCAGTGACAGCTGGCGAGGCGCGGGAGCTCGCATGCTGTCTGACACTTCCGCTCTCCACTTCACAGTGCTGTCTGCTGCTGTGTTTAGGAAGCTGTCTGTGAGATCCAGGCTCTGTGGCTGCACGGTTCTCTTTGGCCCCCTGTGGCTGAGCCTGTATGCATGGACAGTTGGTTCTGGTGGAGCCCGGCACAGCTCTCAAGTCACCTCTAAGGCACCGAAAAGGGTCTTAGGGCTTTGTTAAGGTTAATGTTTTGTTCACACAAGCCTGACTCACCTAAAGCTGCCCTGATGAGCTCTGCGCCCTCCTCTGTGGTCACCACACCCACGCACTGTCCCAAATCTGGCATTAGCAAAAACAACAACACGAGAAAATGTGTTAGTCTACCGTGGGAAGAGGCTGAGGCAGAAGGACTGCCATGAGTTGGAGGCTAACCTGGGCTACAGAATGAGTTCCAGGCCAGCCTGGGCTAGAGTGGGAACCCATTTCAAAGAATGAAAATAGAAAAGGTATTAAAGGGCTAATCGTAAGACTGTCTATTTGTGTGCTATGCAAACCTGGGATATTCTGCTCTGAGGCAGTGGTTTGCACATGGGTTCCATGGAGAGCAAAGGCTCCTGGAAGCTCTCAGACACATGTGGGCATTGAGAACTCTAAAGCCCCGACACCTCTTCATTTAGACAGGTTGTACTTTTTTTTTCTCTCATATGCTGTACTTCTGGGTGAGATTTCAGAACAGGAAAATGAAACTCCAGGCAGCCATCCCCAAGCCGGCTCATCATAGGAGCTACCTCACAGCAGGGGGAGTGCTAATATTTCAATCTCCTGGTCCTTGTACCTCTGCATCTCTAAGGCTGGGATCTCAGAAACTTCCTCTGCGAAGCAGGAGTCAGTGACTGTCACCGTGGATGCTGAACTGGTGCCATCCACACCACTCAGGACCTTACAGGGTCTTAGCCCACATACAATTCACAGGCTTGTTGGACAGGGCCTTAAAAAAAAAAAAAAAAAAAAAAAAAAAAAGCCTTCCTGGCAATTCTGATGTAGTCCAAGGTTTGAGAACTATAGAACTAGGTAGGGTAAGGGATTTTTAAATCATAGCCCTATGGGACCTTGAGGTCTTTCCCTGGTCTCCTCAGGAATTCACCGTGAAAGAGCAAGGACCCTTCCAGGGTACCTACCCTGATGCTCCCAACTTTCTGTCAAAGGCACCACTTTGAGTCATTTTGAATACTAGAGTTGGGCATCTGAGTTTACTTAGGGGAGGAAAGTATTTATTTGAACGATTGAATGAAGAGTTGGAGAAGCACCAACCTGGTCCAGCCTCCCCCACCCCCTTCCATAGCAGAAAGAAACCCAAGAATCCAAGTACAGCGAAGGGAAGTAGCTGACCCCATCATACAGGTACAGCCAGGAGTATGAGCTGTGCCCCTCTCCAGCAGCCCACGTCTACCCTCCTCACCACTGGAATGTGGTCTTCTCTCCTGCAGGTTAACTCCCTATGAGTGGTACAGTCCACATCCTTGTGCGCAGGGCCGGTGTAACCTCCTGGTCAACCAGTACTCCCTAGGCAACAGCCTCTGGTTTCCGGTCGGAGGCTTCATGCAGCAAGGCTCTACCATCGCCCCTCGCGCCTTGTCCACCCGCTGTGTCAGCGGCGTCTGGTAAGGTCCCGCGGCAGATCCAGGGCAAGGGGATTAGACTGAAATAGGGACTAGAGATGGGTTCCAAACAGACCCACCCTTTCTGATGGCAAGGGGAGCAACCAGGAAGATCCACCCTGCCAGACAGACCCTAGCCAGGAGCCAGGTGGTGGGCAATGTGATGTGGGAGGGAGGGTACAAGGGGATGAAGCCCAGTACTATTTACTCTCTCCTAGCACTTAGCCCTGCTTCTGGGGTCTGGGTACAGAGAAGAGCCAAGACTAAGAAAAAAAAAGAGCAAAGGAAACAGCTTTGATGGTCATGGGGGGGGGGGGGAAGGCCTCTTGACCTGAAAAATGACTGAGATTGAGTAGCTGGGCCAAGAGAAAGCATATGCAGATTTATGCAAATAGGACCCTGCAGGAACCGTCTCTGAAGAAGAAGGCCCCTTCTCTGTTCTCAGCCTCTGTCACCTTGTTCCTGACTCTGTGGGGTTGGCCTGTCTCTCTCAAGAGATATGGGAATGGGCAAACTCTTAGACTCTCAGATGGGCAAATGATTGAACCTTAGGAAAGCTCTTTGAAAACCTGCAGCATCTATATACAAACCAGTCGTTTGTATTAGACTCTTGTGGGGAAATGAAGATCGTATGCAGCCGAAAGAGGCCAATTTGCAAGATGCAAGTATCGGGTCCTCTCTCTGCAAGCTATAATAGGTTTGACTGCCGCAGCTTCTGGAACCTTCAGCCTGGGTCTCCCACCTCCTCCTCCTCAGCCTGTTTAAGCCCGAGGAAAAGGAGATGAGGTATTTCCACCATTGATTACTAGTACCTAGGTCACACAGTTGGTCTAGACACAGGTACCAGAGTTGCTTCTAGAGCTGGGGCTACTAGCTGAGACAAGGACACCCTTTTCTACCTAGAGTTTTTGCTGCCCCTAATTAATACTAAATATGGCTGGATTTAAGCCACTTGGGCAAGACGCTTGCCTGTTCCCAGGTATTGCAGAAAAGTCACTGAGTAGATCAACAGGCAGAATTGGGCTTGGTGTCTCCAAGGAGAGGAGATTGTCTCAGCAGAGGCAGTCACAGAACTCCCTTGAAGTCTAGAGAAAACTTGGAAGAGGAATACCCGAGGGTGTTCATTTTATTTCCGTGGGTTTTTCCTTCCAAAGGGTGTTCTTTGCCACCGTGTGTCTGGGCCATTGTTCTTTGCCTTTTTCATCTACCGTTGTCTCCCCTACGGCACCCAAGGAAAGCCTTCCTCCAGAGAGTTTTAGAAGCCCACATCCTACAGGGTGTTGCTCTAAATAGCAAGCCCCAGATGACTGAGTCACAGTGTTCCAAGGCATGCTGGGAAGGGAACTCAGCCACAAAGGGGAGCTGCCATGAAAGACTCGTACTAGCCCATTGTCCATCGTTATCAGCATGTCTCTCTGCCCCTTGGGTTCTTAGATATTATAAGCAAAGTTTAGTTAGTCCCCTGGGAGAATGGGAGAACAGAAGACAGGACCACCATGATCTGCTTTGGCCTCCCAGCCAGAGCAAGTGACAGAACATGTCACATCACTCAGAAGAGTGCCAGCTTTACAACTGCTAACGCCCTTTGATACAAGGGCACAGACCCATCAACTCCTTGAGATAGCTCGGCCTGCACTGGGTTACTGGAGCTGACTGACTCCTTGCCCTCATGACCATGGCCCTAAATAGCCACGTGCCACCCAGGAAAGAACAGGCACCAGAGTGTGGCTATGAGCCTGAGAGAAACTCCCAGACAGCTCTGAGGCCATGTCTACATTCAGGGTACATTAACCCTGCTTCTCATCAGGCTGCTGCCAAACTCGGGCTTGCCCCTAGGGGTGGTCACAGGAAAACTGTCTCCAACTGTGTAAAGACCTGAAGGAGGGTGCAGAGAGTGTGTCCTGAACTGGGAGGGAAGCCTGTCACTTAGTGGTCACTGCTTGAGAAAGCAGCAGGGAGGTAACCAGATGATTTTTATCCCCTAGCCAGCCTGGAGGCCTCTCCACATTTCTCTAAGTCTTGTATTCATCTAGTCATTCCTAGACTGCTGATCACAGATGACATAGTACCTCATTTACAGCAGGTGTCGTTATCCCCATTCATTAGATAAAGAAGGCCAGAAAAGACCAGGGCTCTCCTTGATATCTCCTTGGTGAATTGTGACCATAATAATAACAAACAAACAAACAAACAAACAAACAAACAAAGAATCCACCTCCCTGGTGGTCAAGTATATAAAAGTCCATTGAGTTGGTGGATGGTCCTATTGGGTGTCTTTAGGAAAGGCATCCAGCTGGAGTTCTTGGTAATCTTACAAAGGGGACAATGGAATTTCTTGGTCTCAGACATCCACCTGGCAGCTACCAGCTGCTGAGTCCCATGACAAATGCAGGGCATTGGCATAGCAGTGTCTGCATACAGGGTAAAGCCTTGCGAATTCAGACGCCACAGGCTTGGAGTTGTTGATTCTCCACCCGATCTGCGCTGAGATCTGTGACTGAGCCCCTTAACACACAAGGCAGTAATGATGTAGATGCAGCCTAATGAGCAGATGGGAAAATCTTGCTTAACCTACCAGAGTGAACACACTTGCTGTTTGGCATATATGCTGCCCGCATTGCAGAATTATTCAAATTTCAAATGAATTCTAGCAATTCAATAGAACACTCTTTAAAGTCTGAAGCAGCTTGCCCTTTGTCAGGGTATTTTCCAATTTCAACTTTCAGCAGTCCAAAGATGCTTTCCACAAGTTCCTCTTCACTAAAGACTTTCTGCTGTTATGGTCGGAGAACTGGCTCTGTGTGACTATGTCGGGATTTATCAAGCTACTTCCCAGAGCCTCTCTTTGCTTTCCTGCAGCAGTTGGAGAGAGTGGGGTTGCCTCCCTGAGTTGTAGGGATTAGCTGAGGTAGTGGATGTCTCTCATGTTAGGTACTCTGCACAGGGCGATAGGCAGCTGGAGACTGTCTTGAGCATGAGTGGTGGGGGCTGGGGAAGCTGACCCTGCTCCAGCTCTGCACAAAGCCCTTCCCTCGTTCACTGGCTCATCTCCTGGAGTCCCCAGACTCCGGTGTGTACGGACTATCCATCTTTTGAATAACAACAAGAAATTACCTTTCAGAAACAAAGGGGGCCGGGGACCACAACCAGTTGTCATCTCCCAGGCAACACTCACAAACTCAGTTCATGTCTCCTGACATCGTATGTCCTGCATCCTTTCCCTCCCCACATGGAGCCGAGATCTCTTTCTAAGAGAGACACTTGCTTTCTCCTGGGTCATAGACTGATTGGGCTCAGGGGCCCAAGGCTCCTGGGAGTGCCCTGGCAATGATGCCTTCCTGGTCTCTTCCTGCATAGGTGGGCATTCACACTGATCATCATTTCCTCCTACACGGCCAACCTGGCAGCCTTCCTGACGGTGCAGCGCATGGAAGTGCCCATTGAGTCCGTGGACGACCTGGCTGATCAGACCGCCATTGAGTATGGCACCATTCATGGAGGCTCCAGCATGACTTTCTTCCAAGTAAACACTGCGTGACTGCTCACCAACGTGGGGGCGGGGCGCGGGGGGCGGGGCAGGCGGAAGGAAGTGGAGAAACGGTGCGGTGCGCTACAGATCAGAATGTCTCTGCTCATCTCATCCTCTCTTTTGAGCATCTACCTTAGAGGTCTTCATGGGGCTCAGTTTTCTCCTGTTCCACAAAATTTCCCCCAGAATGAGGTCCCAGGAGGATTTTGTATGAATATCAACCTATCCCAAATTGTTGTGCCTGAGCAGCTATTAGTACTTGGGATGATTTTAGAACGAATGTGATGGAACCTTCTAAATTTATAATAGTCTCCTGTTTGTTTTATTGCATTATAGGCTGTGAATCAAACTTGTAGTCTTGTTTACATGACTGCATAGGATGGAGCTTATATGCCCATTTAAATTTTAAAAAGTGAGTTAGATTTTTATAGTTGGTACTTAGACAAAGCAAGATTAAAATAACATGGGGCTGGGGTGACTCCCTGGGCAAAATGCTTGCTTTGCAAGCATGAAAACCTGGGTTTGGATCCCTACCATCCACCTGAAAAGCTGGGTGTGGCCATGACACCTGTAACCCAGTGCTAAGGGTGGAGTACAGGTGGAGATAAACAGTATCCAGAGCTTACTAGCCTGGAGTATAGCCCATCAGTGAGACCCAGACCCACCGAAGAGACCCCTGCCTCAAAAACACATGGTGGAGAGTAGTAAAGGAAGACATCTCAAATCCACCTGTACACACACACATGTACAAACATAAACACATACATATGCACATCCTCACACAAATGAAAATAATGTGCACATGACCGAGAGTTAAGGAACACTAAATGAAGATGACCTGGAGTCATTTCTCCTAGACTGATGCATTTCCAGGTGCAGGCACTCTTGGGTTCTTTGGGATATTGCCTTGTAAGGCTCAGGAGAAGACCCTGCCACAGTATAGTGTTCACTGACAGCCAAGCTGATTGATCACCAAGGCTGACAGAGGCAGGCCGCACAGAATAGCAGTTTTCATATGCTTCGAGAGCTCCAGGGAAGCAAATTTCCCCTGGGGCTCACAGGTGTCTAACCAACCTAACGTCCAAGAAGCTGGTTTTCACATGAGATAAGCCCAAGACCTTCGGTCCGTTTTCAATAGGCGTCTCGGAGCCTGTTGGCATGGGGACAGGGGAAAGCTTTGTACAAATAGAGTTTGGATCGACCCCCAGAATTCTGTCTTCTTATTATTTGTAAAACAGAAGCCAGCCCTGGGTTGTGTAGTTGATACATTGGCTTAGGATGGGTAGAAATAGCTGTATTGCTTCTTCAGGGGTGTCTCTTTATTAGTCTTGAATGAACCTGAGTGCACTGCCTCTAACTGAGGGACCATGAAGGGACATGACCAGAATTTCAATTCTGCCAGTATGAGGAAGTTGGTGCTGGAGGAACCCTGGAGGCAGATGAGACAAAACCAGTGATCAACCCAGTACACAGCACTCATAGTACCTCAGGTCCCTTCCTCACCTCCTATTAAAGACCCTGGTCCCTCCTCCATGATGCAAAGGCAGTGACCCTCTTGAGTTGAGACAGTAGGAAGGGGAGGGTGCTTGGCTGTGGTGTGGGGCACAGTGGCAGGCTTTAATTCCCTCCCTCTGTAAGCCCACATTTCCCTTCTCATTTCCCAATCCTGCTTCTTTCTGATATTTCCCCAGAACTCCCGTTACCAGACCTACCAACGCATGTGGAATTACATGTATTCCAAGCAGCCGAGTGTGTTTGTGAAGAGCACGGAGGAGGGGATTGCCAGGGTGTTGAATTCCAACTACGCCTTCCTGCTGGAGTCCACCATGAATGAGTACTATCGGCAGCGAAACTGCAACCTCACTCAGATTGGGGGCCTGCTGGACACCAAGGGCTATGGGATTGGCATGCCAGTCGGTATGCAGGAGAGGAACAGCCTTTGGGTATAGCTTCCTCCAGGCAGGGTCAGGGTAGTCCAAACCACTGAATGTGGGCTGGAATCCATTAACCCCTGTTTCTAGAACCAACAGGGCTGAGAGTGACTTTAGGTATGCTTTCTTATGGTTTAAAAAAAACAATCAAACATGTGTGCTTCTAAGCAGAAGTGTGTGTGTGTGTGTGTGTGTGTGTGTGTGTGTGTGTGTGTGTACATGCACACATGTGGAGGCCAGAGGTTGGCAATGGATGTCTTCCTCAATTACTTTCCATCTTAGTTTTTGGAATGGGATCTCTCACTGAATCTGATGCTCACTGTTTTGGCTAGTTTAATCCCAGTGATCCCCCGTCTCTGCTTCCTCATTACCAGGAATACAGGAGTGCACCACCACACCTTGCTTTTTACCTGGGTGCTGAAGATCTGAATTCCGGTCCTCATGTTTGCACAAGTCCTTTACTGACTGACTCCGCCATCTCTCCAGCTCCCTAGTCAGTAATTAAGGAACTAATTGACTGGCTATTTCATCCACTCACCATTCAAGGATAATTCTAGTTAATGAAGAATATTGACATCCTAGCGGAGACTTTAGGCCTTGTTCTTGTCTCTTGGTTCTTGGCACCTTGGCCGTTTCTCTGGTGATGAATGTCTGGACTAACAGTGGGAAGAGGGACGAGGTAGAATCACGGAGATGAACACATCTTGCTCTTTGTCATTTATTGACAAGATTGCACATGGTGGCTTTCAAATTCTATGTAGATTTCACTGCTCTGTCTACTCCTACTTGATATGGGTCATGGAGAATGGGCACTGGTGTACAATACATTTATTGGGTGCCATCTGGTTTTGTTATAGGAGAATAAGTTGTTTGGCTTCTAAAATGGTGCCACAGCTGTGCTTTTTAAAGGACATTCGCTTTGCTGATCGCTCCACTACCAGAAAATAAGGAGCCATGTTTAGCTGTTGTGATTGTGAGGGACCTAAACACATCGTCTGGGTGATTTGATGTGGGCCGCTGTGTCAAGCTGTCCTGGTGTAAGGGTGTTCCTGAATAAGGTGGCACACAGAAGAATCTAGAAGTAGAGACATTAGACCATGTGAGAGCTCTGATCTCTGGCATGCAGACCTTGTAGTCAGATTTCACACCCTGGATTGGTCTTTCCCTGACTGGAAGTGTTATAAACTACAGAATTTATTTACAGCTTGGCATATAATGAGCATGGACTTGGAGTCAGGGAGACCTGGCCATGGTGCCTTAGATAGGTGCTTTAACTCTCCCAGTCTCGGTTAGCCAAGTAATAGAATTAAGTTGCCCATATCTACTCAGGGAGTCACTGTGAGGGTTAGACCTGTAGCTAATATGGTGCCTTCCCTAGACGTCTCATACTTAGCCTTCCTTGGGGAATATTAGTGTCCTTCTCATTTTTCCTATAGTTCCCAGTGTTTTTTGGTAAAAGCAAATTCCTTCTTAAAACACTGATTAAAAAACAGCAAATGAACAGAGGCAGTAATGAAAGTCATCCCCGAATACAGTCAGTTCTGACCCCAGCAGTTGTAAACTGGAGGCTTCACTCTGTGCCCTGGCAAGCCTTCAGAGGCTCTGTTTACCGTCAACGTTTTAGCAGTGCACACTAATACTACAGATTCTGGACCTCTTTGGGAAATGTACTAGCTGACATTTTCTTTCAAGATGGTGGGGTAGATCATGAAATGAACTTGGGGTGCACCTTGGTAATGCTCTAGTGACTCGATAAATTTAACCTAAATGTCAAATGCTTCCTTTCACTGGGAACTTGACCACACATAGTTGAGGGGAAAGAGACCAGTTTTAGAAAATTTCATTGCTAACCAAGGAAAAAAATGGAGAGAAAGGCCTTTGTCCTGCACCTGTCATGATATTGTTCTAGGTGTTATCTCATTTAATTGTGCCATGTGAGAGGTAGATTTGGTTATGGTCATGCTGCAGAGAATACAAGGGAGATTTAGAGCAGTTAGGCTACTTGTCCAGGGTCATAAACCAGAAAGACAAGCCTAAGATACTTATCTCCAAAGGCAGTACTTTCCAGAACAGATCTCAGCTAGACAGGACTAGATAGGTGGGTGGAGGTGGGCTATGGAGAGGCTGGGAGGAACCTTCTGTAACCCACTGATGAGGCAAGATTTCAGTTGTCTAAGGATATACCTGCATGCCATTCTTCCAGTGAGAGGGAGAAGAGTCAGTACAGAATGAGCGATGTGATTGGACCCAGGGAAATGAAGAGAAACAGTAAGGAAAGATGGAAACTGAGTCAGATGGCTCTGGAGCTGAGAAAGCCAGCAGGGACCCAACAGAAGAGCCTTCAGTGCAGCTCCTGGTACACTGAGTGTGAATGGAAGTGCCTTGCCGCAGTGAAACACTGTCTCTAAATCTTGATGGTATTAGCCTAACATCTGTCCACATCTGCAGGGCAACTTGTTGATGTGCTGGTTCACTAAGGTGTGTATTGCACACCCGTTCTACAGATGACTGTCCATGGATGGCCATGACAGAAACACATTCTAGGCCGCAGACTCGTCCTGGGTTCACTCAGCATCGCTATGCCTAAAGAAGGGAGGACTCTACCATACAGTTGGATAGTCTATGGCCCAGCAGCCTGGGTATTGCCTTAGAGCTTGTCAGAAAAGCAGAATCTCAGGCCCTGCCCCAAACCCACTGGATCGGAATATCTAGTTAACAGAATGTTTAGGTGATTTCCTATACACATTAAATGTGAAAAGCCCCCATTGGTTGGTCCAGGCTTCCTCCTATATCCAATGTCATAGGTGTTCTCAGAGGTGCCTGTCCACATAGGATCTTTGTGGTACTTGGGAAAGCAAACTGGGCAACTAAATTGTTTTCCAAGTCTCTTGGCTGCTTTATCTTAATGATCGCGGGCCTCTACCTGTTGTAGGACACTGAGCTTTCCCTGCGTTCATTTAATCCTGTTTTTGTGATTAAACCTGCATTCTAGACCCAAAGCTCCTTGACTGTATTCTATTGGAAAAGTTTAAAGAGAATTGTACTCAACAAAAAGAAGCCTTCTGTTTGATGGAACAGGGGCAACAGGGTGACAGACAGGGAGGTAGGCTCTGGTGGACTCAGCTGTGAGCGTTGGGGACACCTGGTGACTGGCCTCTGAATGCGGATGGATGAGAGGATGCTCTGGTTAGCTCTTTTCTCAGGGGTGGGTGGCTGGTTATGGTGAATGGTTGTCAAGTGTAATGTAGCAACAGTTACAGGTGCCCAAGAAATGAATAAATGTGAAGTAGAAGTTGGACAACTACTGAGAGGTTTGTGTCAGAGGAACATTCATGGTGGCTTCCTAGAAGCTAATAGGCGGATCTACACCCAATTTCCTGAGTGTCGTTGTGCAGGTCACTGAATTCTGAGAGGCCCACTCTTTAAATTAGAAAGTGAGGGTGCCAGCCAGAGAGACGGGTGGCACACAAATGTCAGAGAAGCCATTACTTGGCCCATGCTGGGGTCTTTGGTTGTAAGATGACCGTGTTAGACATGTAACAGAAGGGACAGTGGAAGAGCTGAGATGTCTGTGTAAACCAGAAGGCCCTTCTTTTAGCGGAGAAGATGGAACTAGAGGAGCGTGGCCTTGGGGACTACCTGCTGTGTCTGTGCCCCTCCCAGGGTTTAAGTGGACCGAGTGGCCAGGACGTATGCTGGCAAGGGGAGCTCAGTGCACCTAGGAGAACACTGACATCCTGCCCTGGGCTTTCCTTTGACCCTGTAGGCTCAGTGTTCCGGGATGAGTTTGATCTGGCCATCCTCCAGCTTCAGGAGAACAACCGTCTGGAGATTCTGAAGCGGAAGTGGTGGGAAGGGGGGAAATGCCCCAAGGAGGAAGATCACAGAGCCAAAGGTAAGTGCACTTGGGTCTTCACAAGGACCAACATGGCCTGGTCCTCCTGTCCAAAGTCTAAGCAATGACTTGTAGGTACTTGGACACCAAAGCCTAGAGTGGGCTGCCTGAAACCAGTTGTATCCCAGTCTTTTCTGCCATACACACCAGTGCCCCCTTACACACAGATCCTAGAGATACTGTGTTACCTGGATCTACCTCACAGATCCCAATGCCATTGTTACCACCCTGACCCACAGCTGCACTCTGTTAGTTACTTTTCTATTGCTGTGGTAAAAGACCAAATGAAGGCCTGGTGTCGGGAGCAGAAATTGAGGGCTCACATCTTGAATGGCAAACACCAAGCCGAGAGAGCAAACTGGGAATGACCAATGGCTTTGAAACCTCAAGGCCCATCTTCCGGTGACATACTTCTTCCAGGAAGGCCACATTTCCTTCGCCTCCCCAATGAGCATCACCAACTGAGGTCAAGTATTCAAATGCCAGTGTCTATGGGGGACATTCTCATTCAAACCAACACATCCATCCTCTCGCTTCCCTCCTGTGGGGTGGCAATAGCTTGATCTCCTTTTTCCCCGTTCTTGTGTCTCGACAGTGGCCAGAATGATTCATGTTTAAAATGCAAATTAGACCACAGATTCCTTCTGCATGAGCCTTTTAGCAACTTCCTATCACAGAATAAATTTCAGGTTCCCTGGAGCCTCAAGGCCCGGTGTGATCTATTGCCCTAGAATCTTTTATTTCTGCTTCCCAAGCCTCCCCAGCTTGTGTCCACCCTGGAGTCAGAGCATCTGTTCCCTCCCCTGTGGTGCTCTGTCCCCAGGCTCCCTCAGAGAGGACTCCTCCCTCCCACCCGAGCCTATTTTATTTCTCTTTCTAGGCTGTACCGCTCGCAGCCTTATAGTATTCGCTTATTGCTTATCTGTTCACTTCCCACCTTGACTGCAGGGAAGACTTCATAAGGGTGGGGCTCGTCTTCCCAGGGCCAGCACAGGATATGTTCTTGATGAATGAATGAATGAATGAATGAATGGTGAATGAAAGAATGAACAGTGCATTGGGTCAAATGGAAAACAACCACAGACTGTATGTACAATAAGGAGTGCAGAGTGTCCCTGACCACCCAGGATTTCTTGTAGAGAGACCCACAAATGCTTGTTAGTTATTTTTAGATAGCTCATATTCTCAACGTGTCCCGACTTGGACAATAAATCATACGGTCACCCTTACAGTCTGCTTGCAGCCTCGGTAAAATATGCAACAGATTTACCTGTTCATGCTCTCCCTTTGAAAGGAGTAAAATGAAGGAGAGCAGGCACTTGCCTTTCTTTTGGCATGAATTATTACCCCACAATATGTTGAGAGCCACTGTGTGTCCAAGTGTTTATGTGTGGACTTCTATCCGGCAAGGCCACGTCTCTGGAATATCGTTCTAGGGGGCTGATTTTAAACAATGTTAAAAAAGTCCTGCCTTCCAAGGAAGCCACCAAGACCACACACTTCTTGGGATGGTCCCTTTTCAAAGGCCAGAGCCACCCATGGGAATGGCCATTAGTGGCCATGGGGCATTGACAGATCTCATTTGAATCCCTCCTCCACCTATTGCTAGTCTGTGAATGTAGGCATCTGGTTAACGCTGTCTAGCTCACTCTGTGTATGTGATGAGTACAGAAACCAAAATACCATAGAGTTGCTGGGAAGGTGAATCTGAGACTAGAAAGCACTGGGTTCTGTTATAAGAAGGGCCCAGGGCATCCCAACCATTATTGATCTGCACTGGAATGTGTGCCATGCTACTCTCAGAATTCCAGGATATTCTGTTCTGTTGTCTGTCTGCAAGCATTTAATTTCCAACTATCATCCAGTCAGTCATCCAATCAACAGGCAATACCAAGGGACAATGAGCTAGCTTTTCCTGGGAATAAGACAGTATCGGAGACAATTAAGGATCTTGAAGTTTCAGGGAAGATTATCAAACAATCCCGGTACTGGCCAGACTACCATGAAAAGCTGAGGATGAGTGCCAAGGGGACTGACTGTCAGTTTGGAAGAAAACCTTGATGGAAATATCAGGACATGATTCCAGATTGGGTATAATAAACTAGATTTTGTAATTGCCCAGATCCTGAGCAGGTAAGGATGCTATGAGGAGGGTATTACAAATAAGCCCCACAGGGAAGAATATGGAGGCCAGACTCTGCAGGGAAGGGAACACAGGGTCTGCTATGGGACAGGTGAAGCCTTGACTCAGTGCGTGGACTGGTTTGAGAAAGCTGGCTGTAGATGTCAGAGGTTCTAGAGTAAGCTACTGTGGAACCACAAAAGCTGGGCCTAGGTGTGAACTCAGAGGTCATTCGGAGAGTGTCTCTGGTCCCAAAAGATAGCTATTGCCTTGGGAGAAGCATAGTCCAAAACAAGTTCTTCGTTCTCGTAGCAGACACGATGCTGTTGAAGGGCGAGTCCGGGTTTGCTAGAGAAGTATTTGGGAACGTAGACATTTTCTTCCTGCATGCTGAAGGAAATTGACCCTAAAGTTGATGGCAGAAGTTAAAGAGTAAACAAAGCAAAAGGTAAGGCCCAAAGCCACCAAATCTGCAAAGCAGATAAAAGGGGGGCCCAACCAGGGCATGCTGGGTTGTGGCCCATCTCTGCAAAGGAGACTGCCCCCATGCTGACATCGCTAGCTGGAGTCCCTCCCAGAATGAGCGGAGGATTACAAGAGCTACAGAGAGATCTTCTTGTCGATTTTAGAGTTTGGGAAATCCCAGAATTATATGCCATACCACAGTAAGCAGCAGCAGGAGAAGACACATGGGGGCCGAGGGCAGAGAACATGAAAGGCCTGATGTTTCCCGAGGCTCCAGATGAGGATATTGGAAATCTGAGTGTAATGAATGGAAGACGAAATGTCCACACATTTTCTATGAGACCCCATGGTTGCCTCCCATCCTAAAGCCAAAAGTACACCCAGTGAACAAGAGGGAAGAAACCAAGGAGAATTTTACCTGAATTTAAGCCAAAATTGAGAAGTCTGTGTTTGGCACTGGAGTGAAAACTGAAGGTTGAGGTAGAAGTTAAGTTCATCCGTGGGAAAATAAAGGTATCCTTTTTTGCAGTTGTTGGAAAGTCCTGCAGTGTGGAAAGTCTTCTCCATTCCACAGAGGTTTGTGGAGGCTGATTAGACAGTGGAGGGGAGAAGGAGACAGGTGGGAAGGATGAAATGGCAAGAATGGGAGGCCTCTCCATGTTATACACGGGACCAAGTGTTCCCTGGCACCGAGGAAAGCCCTGAACAGATGAGAAGGAGAATCATCAGAGGAGTCACCGTGCCCGGGTTACCGTGCCTCCAAAGACTCCTGGCTCCTGCCAGCCTGCCAACACTACCGTGCATTTGCAGGGTTCTTGGGAACACAAGAGCCAGCGCTGGAGTGAGAGCCAAGGGTGCCAGAGCAAGGCTGTGTGGAGGCCGCTGTGCACATTCCACAACCATAGCGTCGGCCACCTTCCTTCCCAGCCATAGCAGCCAGCGCCAGCTTCATGCAGAGGCCCCCACTTCTGCCGTGGCTGAAATCTAGACACAAATTATCCAGAGATGCTCAAAGCCTTCTTGGCCAAGCAAAATCCCCCCATCAGGACCTCTTACAGGCCGTGCCAGAAGCTCTGGTCCACGACGGGAGGTGCCTTCGCTTCATTTCTCTCTGGCAAATTGGCCATTGCACTTACTACAGCATCTAACTCCCCGATCAGAAGACTCAGACACGCAGGAGCAGTGTGACCCAAAAGATCTCTTCCTTGATGTCTTGAAATGGCCACCAGGAGTCAAGCCATGGGAGCTTCCCCTGTTGTGTCTCAAACAGTAGGAGCCTTAATTTGCGTTCCCCAGCAGCTCCTGGGTCACCTTTCTTTTTATAAGTCGCGCCAGTTGGCTTTCACGTGTGTCTAAAGGAGTGAGAGGACTATGGAATAAGCAGAGAGATGGGGGGGGTGAAGTGAAGCAGGAGGGTGGTCTTTTTATCCCCCCCCCCCCCGGAGACCTCGGAAACAGACAGTTACTGCCAGCACTTTGGTTTCAATTAAAATGTACCAGACAACACGCCGGGGCCTAATGTAATCCTTTTCTGCTTTGTTATCCTATTAAAATGCACAAAGTGTCAAAGAAAAGGAACTGAAGCTTACCCCACTTTTAATCCAGCATTACAGCTCAAACACCCAGGCCAAGAAGGGTTGTCTCTTGTACGTGCAACAACATTCCCCCTTCCCTTTCTAACCTCTTCTCTCTGTTCCCACCTGGAGCTTGGTGACCAGCTACCTTCCTGCAAACCCTGAGGAGACAGACGTAAGATGGCAGATGCCGGAGAAGACTGGAGACTAAAAAAAAAAAAGGCTCCATTTCAAGCTGTTTTCATTTTCTTCTTTCAAAAACCACGTATTTTATTTGTTTATTTTCCCACTCAGCTCCTACAAAAGGAAATCTTCCTAGCCACTCACAGATGCCAACATCTCCATGCAAGGGGATTGGATTACCAAAGGCTTCGTGGAACAATTGCTAGACAAAAGGGTGGTGGGTGAACTCCAAGGAAATTAAATACCTTTATCTTGAAAAGCACGAGCTCATAATCAGGGCTTCAAAGGAAGACAAACACTCCACCGGGCTGTGAAAATCGGGGTCCCCTTTCAAGAATGGCAAAGAGGCAGTGCCGTTGACTTTCGGAACCCTTGGATAATAAGAAGTTCGCTGTCTGGCACAGCAGGAATGGAAGCATGAGACAGTAAGAGTGGGGGTAGGTGGTGGGGAAGAGGGGGACTGCTCTGGGGACGCTGCCCTGCCTCTTTTGTCTGAGAGGACTCAGTGTGGTTATCCTGGTTCTCTGGTTTCTTTGGAAAGCTCTGAAGGTAGAAATCTGACTTTGGAAGTTTGATAGCAGCAGGAAACCCCTCCCTAAGCAAGTCATACTGAGTACTAGGAGGCAGAGAAACTCCAGAGAATTGATAGAAAACAGAACATGAATGAAAAACAGGTAAATGGCGACCTGACCTGTCTACAACCAAGGAAGGCAGCTATTCTGAAGACAATACTCACCTCTTTCTGGAAACTGAGCTGTCAAGCTGATACATCATTGATTCAAACGTCT
The DNA here is from genome assembly GCF_949786415.1 of Peromyscus eremicus. NCBI lineage: Eukaryota > Metazoa > Chordata > Mammalia > Rodentia > Cricetidae > Peromyscus > Peromyscus eremicus. The sequence goes on along the minus strand of NC_081422.1, from coordinate 36,859,617 downwards.
GATGTCAAAGTTCTACAGAGAGAAAGGGTGCCTGGTAGGAGCTTGTAGCCTGTATATAGAACCCCTCATCCTTGTCACCTTGGAGGTTCCGGCCAAGAAAGCCAGTTTTCAGAGTGCCAGTTAAGTTCTGCAAGCATGTAGTGTACGTAGTCTGAGTGGTCACAGAGTGATGGGAGGGTTGGTGTGGTGTGAAGGCTGGGCACTCCGCTTTCAGTCTGGATTTGGGTGTGGAACCTTGGGCAATATACGTGAATTCTGCACTTGTGTTTCCTTGCCAGGAAAATGGAGCCACAAGTTGTCAAGGGCAACTACAAGGTCAGAGTTAAAATAGTTGTCAAGGGCAGAGTTAAAATCATTAGCACTGATCTTTACTTGTTCTAGTACTAGTAAACACTCGTAAAGGGTGGCTTTATATTTTAGAGAATATAGCTTTGCCGGTAGACTTATTTAGAAATTACCTATAACTATGGAAAGTTGGATAACCCAAGTTATTTGTCTTTTTATGTTTTTATATAGTGGGAAGAGTAGGTCTCCTTTCTAGCCTGTTTAATAATTGAAGGAAATTTCAAGTGCTTTGAAAAATGAGATGCCTCAGCTTGTATTATGGGATATTATGAAGTACCTCTCCCACCATGTGTTTTAATATATTGCAAATTTCTCAAATGCTTCTTTGGTTTTGTGTCCTCTTCCATTATTTTTCTCTAACTGCCCTTTCCAGAATCTGCTAGGACTAGGTGAAAGATGTCAGAGTGAGGGCCAGCAGAAATGGCAAACTTTCTGCTTCATCGTGCCAAGCCATGCAAATAAAGACGAGTCACTGGGAAGGTCACGTAGGTTAGTCTATACATACTAAAGGAGGAGTTGCTGTTTACAACGAAGAATCCCGTGGAGACAGCCCCATCTGAGATAGCCACATGGCTGTAGGAGGATGTGGCTCTAAAATGGTTGGGAGCCATATGGATCCAAGAATCTCTGTTTGCAGCAGATGCTGGCACTGCCCAGAGCTTTGGACCTAGCACAGCGCCTAGCTCATGGAAAATGCACCATAAAGATTTGTTGATGAGCACCAAAGAGAACATAGGATGTCACCTGTTGAGATCATGGCACTCGTCTGTCCTTGCTCTCTACCTGTGTAGTGTAGCTACCCCACACCCACCTACAAATTGTTGTTCCAAAAGAGAACAGCAAGTCTTGGGTGCAGATAGATGCACTGTTACTTGGGACTCAGTGAGGGCTTTGAGGCGAAGAGTTAAGTCTACGTGAATCTAAGAAGCGATTCTTAGCTAGATAGAGAGGAAGGAGGGGCAGGTGGGTGAGTGGGATTCAAGTCTCTTCACTGCAGTATCTCCTGATGATGTCTGTTCCCCCTTCATAGTTCCAGAGACAACGAAAGTAATGCATTTGCATTTGGGAGCTAGAATTTGTATCTGTGGGCAATCTGTGAGTGACACCAGAGTTAGTATTTCACCATCCAGGGATTTGCAAGGAGAGTCTGAGTCTATTTCAGCTAATGCGTGCTGATTGCTGAAGCACAGCTGAGGCCCAGGCTCAGAGTGTCAGGAGGAAAGCCCGGTTTTAAATCCGTCTGTCCGGGTGGCTGATATACCACCCCATCTACAGAAGGGGACAGAGGCAGTGGCTGGATGACTGCTTGGGCCCTCTTGCAGGTGCTGCGGCATCTGTAAGGGTGGTGAGGACCTTGCAGGCTGGAGCAAATTCATCCCAAGCCCCTGCTGATGAATGGCTGAGTGCTGGGGAAGGCATTAGACTTCTAGGGTATGACTGATGGCAGTGCTGAACAGAACGGCCTCACTCTCTGAATGTGCCCCTCCCCCCACCCCACTCCATCTGTTTCTCAATTCTCACTCTGCCAGCAATCTATTCTTGCTTCCACTTTCCAATAACTTCCTAAAGGCATGGCTGGTATACAAGCCTCACTCTGAAGGGGAGGAAGAGGCCACTCAGCCTGGAGTTGGCATGCCAGTGCCAACACCCATGATTAACAGGCCGGCCCTGAAAGTCGAGAAGCTGGGAAAGAAAGACTGGGACTGTTTGGGTGTCTCGGGGCCTCTACCAGCATCCTGTTAACATCTTAGCTCCTTCTGAAGCTTGTCCAGACCAAATCAGAGTCACAGTCATCCCAGCACAGACCACATGTGCCTTTCTTCCCCTCCCTCCACCCCTATCCACCATGGGAGGTCTATGTCATGGATTAGTCAGATCAGGGCTCCGCCCCCTTCAGAAGCTCTGGACCACCTGGCTGGAGGCCTCACTGAGAGCTGCCACAGTTTAGTTACCACACACAGAATTTGATGAGGAGATGAATATGGAACACAGTGTGGATCCAGGGTTTTGTACAATGCAGGCCTCTACATCTGGGCTGGCTATCTTCTTTCCTCCTAGTCTTCTGTTTCTCTTCATTTTGTGTGTAGTTCTACGTGTGTGCATGGGTGTGCATAGGTATGTGTGCATGAATGTGTGTGCATGGGTGTGTGTGCATGGATGTGTGTGTGTGTGTGTGTGTGTGTGTGTGTGTGTGTGTGTGTGTGTTTGCCGGAGTGTAGGTAGGTGCATGAATGCCTACATGTGTATGTATGTGAAAGTTCCGAGGCTGATCTCTAGAACCTTCCTTGATCATTTTCCTACTTTCTTCTTCTTGAGGCTTGGTCTCTCAAACCCAAAGCTTACCAGTACTGCTAGTCTGACTAGCCACTTTTCTTTCCAAGGCTGGAATTACAGGCAAGCAGCCACACTCACCTGGCACTGATGTGGGGTTCTTGGGATCTGAACTCTGGTCCTCTTGCTTACAGGGCAAGAACTTTAACTGTTCAGCCACCTCCCCAGTCCCTTCTGATCATTTTTTTCTTGAGTACCTCTTATGGGCCACCCCCCATGATCGTGGGGTAGAAAGTTATCCAATGCACGGCTCTTCCCAATGAACTTGGTCCAATGGGAACTCTAGATACATAAACTTAGACCCATGATTATTGTGTACACATAATTGGAATGATGCACAATGTGTCACTAGTGAGGCATAAAAGCAATAGATCTGACTGAGTTGTGTATGATCAGATAAGCCACCAAGATAAAGTGGCCCTGGAGTTCAGTGACGAAAGGTCAGGTTAGCCTTGTGTGTGTGTGTGTGTGTGTGTGTGTGTGTGTGTGTGTGTGTGTCTGTGTGTGTCTGTGTGTGTGTGTATCTGTGTGTGTATCTGTGTGTGTGTCTGTGTGTGTGTGTGTGTGTCTGTGTGTCTGTGTGGAGAGAGAGAGAGAGAGAGAGAGAGAGAGAGAGAGAGAGAGAGAGAGAGAGAGGCTGGATTAGCTATTTTTGCAGCACTGTTACCAGATAACCAGACAGAAACATCTGTAGGGAGGAGGGTTTTAATTTACCTCTCAGTTTCCAGGGGATTCCAAACTGTGTCGGGAAGGCAGAGGCGCAGTTCAGTCCACTGGAGCTTTAAAGTACTTGAAGTGACGCACATTCACATGGCAACCAAGTAGGAAGCATGGAGAGGCCCGTCAGAACCAGAGGGGGCCTCACCTGCTAGGGACCCATTTCTGCCAGCAGAGCCCCACACCCCAAAGCTTCCACAGTTTTTTGCAAATGGTGCCACCAGTCAGAGTATACAGATAGGTGTATGGAGGGTGTACTGGGAGATGCAAATCGTTCTGTATTGCTAGAGATGATGTCACAGGTTTTACATTCTGAAAAGATCGGTTTTGTGGAGGGTAGAGCTGAATAAGAAATGGCTGCATGCAGGGGCATTATTTTGAAATTGCTGCAGTCATTCAGGCAAGGGTTGAGGAGCCCTTGAAGGTGGTGGGATGGACAAGGAGATTGTTGAGGAGAAAGACAGCAGGACTTGGTAATAACCAGTGTTTGGAGGAAAGACAAGAGACCAAGAGTAAACCCACGTGACTGGTGAGGCTAGGAGAGAGCATGGAGCACTGGTTTAGTAAAGAGCCAAGAAGGGGAGCATGGTTGACAGTGTCCACTGCTAAGAAAGGTTGTGTAAGATCAAGAGGAGGGGCCGGGCGGTGGTGGCGCACGCCTTTAATCCCAGCACTCGGGAGGCAGAGCCAGATGGATCTCTGTGAGTTCGAGGCTAGCCTAGTCTACAGAGCGAGATCCAGGACAGGCACCAAAAGTACACAGAGAAACCCTGTCTCAAAAAATCCAAAAAAAAAAAAGAGTAGGAAATTTCCATGAGCTGAGGAACAAAACGTAGAGAGTGATTTCGGAGGAACAAGACAACATTGCATTCAAGGAGAGCTGTTTCACTAGGACTAGCAGACGTAATTCCAGATTGGCAAGTTCATTTTCTCCTTCAGGTATAGTATCTAGGGCCTAAAAGCTTCTCAGGTGTTCAGAATTACATTTGAAGTCTGGAAAAAAAAATATATTGGCTTCCCAATGCACAAAGAAAACTTGCAAAATTAAATTAAGACATGTTTAATTAAATATCTCCAAAATGGAACATTGTTCCAACTTCATTAATTTTTAAATTTAATACTCATAAAAGCTGCATCACATTTAGACACAATTTTGGGGTTAGATTTTTCTCATTTTGCAAACATTCCCTTGTATGCACAGTGATGGCTGAGGAATCACAGCCAATTGGAAATTAACTCTTTCTTTCTCCTCCATAAAACCAGAAGAAAAAAAATTAAATGCATTTAGTCGTAAGATGTTGGGTGGGTTTTCTTCTAACTGCTTTTGTTTGGGACAGAGTCTCCAAATGTGTTTTAAGAACTTTTAGAGTGACTTAAAATAATGCTGAAACACACTGCTCTTTTCAGAAGGTTCACTATGATAGAGCAGAGGGGGAAGGGTCGTTGAGTGGACAGAACTGGATGGTCAGGAGTCTGAGGAGGGAAGGATTGGAAAGAGCCAATGGAGGGAAAAGATGGGAACGTCCAGGAGGTGACTGACAGGGAGGTAGGAATGCAGCCACGGGCCACAGATGATAGAGTGAGGCCCAGAGAGGAGAGGAAACACCCCTTCCAGGAACAGAAGGGAACTAGGAGGCGCTAGTCTTTTGCTCATTTCAGGTAGATCTATCTTTAAGTGATGGCGGCATCTTGGAGTGTCCCAGCATTACCCAAAGACTCAGTGTACCTGGGCAGGTGGCCCTCCTTGCTATCACTAAAGTCACTCTTTTCACTGGGCTGGCTGGAGAAGCTGGGGCTTCGAGGGTTCATGGGCTGTAACCATGTTCCTCTTCTCATCACTCCTTATCCATGAGCTGGAACACCAGCCTGCAAACCCCAGCCAGACCCTTGGACATACTCATTCTTTTTTAAGAGCCCCTTTCTATTCCATCCCTTCATCCATGTGGATCTTGATATTCTTGTAGTTCAATGCCTTCTGTCCCTGGTGGCCCAGGTCAGAAAGGCTGGTATTCAAATGAACTGTAATGACTTTTCTCCCTATTTTTAAGATCCTCCATCTTGGATTAATCAAGATAGAGACCCCTGCATTGATTGGTGCAGATTAGGAAGAGCTGACTATGAGAATCTGCGGACCAGAGGGCATGGTTTGCTTGATGTGAGGCTTTGGGCCCACTGGAAGTAGACCATCAGCTAGGTAGAGAATGCCACTGTGCTGCGTTGTTACAAAAAAAAAAAAAAAAAAAAAAAAAAAAAAAAAAACAAGAAAACCAGACACCTACCTGGGCTTTGTGGTGGGAAACCCGAGGCATCTTGAAACATCCAGGTAGGAATATTGTGCCAGCTTTCCAAGCTGCAGAGGTAGCATCTGATTCCTGTTCCTTTCTGTGGAGCATCTTATGTGGTGCTCTCCCTGAGTACAGCATAGCCCCATGCCCCATGACAACTTAACTAGAGATCAGACATGGAATAATCCCAACGAGTACAGGACATAGCCTCCAGGTCGCCAATTTCTGAGATAAAAGAAGCTTTTTGATCCCTGATTGTGGTCCCCATTCAGTCAAACACCCCATGTGTCCATTTGACACTTCTCTTAGTTTGGTTTCTCTACAGCCAAAGAAAGCATCAAGTTATGGGGCTGCACTCATCAACGCTGCAACTGAAATGGCCATAATCCTTCTACAAATGTGTATCAAGATATCTTCAGATATCTTGCTAGGCAACAAGGGTATGCTCCAACTGTAAAGAACTTAAAAATGCATAAGTGCTTCCAAAGATAACAATTTCCAACTAGTTGTAGGCCTGGCTAGCTGGGAAAAATTCACCTGAGAAGCTTGTCTCCAGTGCAGAGTTCTGGAGACAGTGAGATGGCCAGCAGGTGAGGGTGCTTGCTGCCCAACCTGATGGCCTGAGTTTGATTCCCAGGCCTACATGGTAGATGGAGAGGGTCTGCTCCTGAAGGTGGCCCTCTGACTTCCTTCCATATGTGCTCTGTGGCACATATGCTGGGTGTGTGAGCACACACACTGACACACAAATAAATAGATACGAGAAATAAGAATAAAATGAGTTCATCTTCAGACATACTGATTTATTAGGTCATGAGAAAAGGCTGGTGATCTTTTCCAGGAATTTGTGATAGCAGCCAAATTTGGGATGCATTAGTCCAGTAGGGTCAAAAAAGTCTTACTTTCCAAATAAGCTTAGCATTTTAGTTCCTTCTCTCAAATGTCCAGGTCCAGGATTATTTCAGGGCTTGGAGATTTGGGATTTTGGAATACTGGCTGACTGAGCATCCCTTAGCCTGAAAATTTAGTACTTAATGTTCTCTGAAATCTAAAATCATTTGAGCATCATTTTATACACACACACACACACACACACACACACACACACACACACACACACACTACATGCTCAAAAGCTTCAGGTTTCAGAGTTTTGGATTAAGGGTGACCAACCTATAATATTCTGGCTCAGGCAAGCATGATTCTTTCTGTATCTTTATATACCAAAACACATTGTGAAGAAAATGAGCTGGAAATTTTAGAATTTAAGGTATTTTGGTGTCCTGTCACTATGATCTAAATCAGATTGGGCCTGCACTTTCCCGTAAGACAGTCCTCAGCTCCCAGCCTAGTACAGTCTTGTGTTTTTTTTCCAGTCTCCTTCATTCACAGCTCGGTCTCCTTGCCCCAGTTTACTGCAACCACCCTGCTTTTTTTCAAGCGATGAATTAAATCTTTTCCAGGAATGAATGAGTCTGGGAGACCATCTCCAAGGCTCCATTCCGATTGTTGAAGTGACTTTTCATTGTTGTGGTGGGTCTTCCCACTCTCTCAAAGTAATTTTTACTTCTTGTCACTCTCTTCTAGGCCTGGGAATGGAGAATATTGGTGGAATCTTTGTGGTTCTTATTTGTGGCTTAATAGTGGCCATTTTTATGGCTATGCTGGAGTTTTTATGGACTCTCAGACACTCAGAAGCATCAGAGGTAAGCTTCCTAAGGCTTCCAAAGGCATACTGCCAGCAGCAGTGTGAAACACACTGGCTTCTGCATAGGACCTGTGGAATGCTCCCAGAGGGCACACAGGGCAGGACAGTGGGGACCATTTTAGTCCCTAGAGTAAAAGATCTCTGAGTAGACGCTGTCACGTGTTGATTGCGCAACCACAGAAAGGGCTCCAGACTTTCCTTTGACACAGCCATCAAATTAATATGTGAGGAAAGATGTTTTCTAAACAACAGACTGTATAGTATTATGTGTGTGTGGAGTTTGGGAGTGAAAGTACCAGGTCACACATGTGACATACAACCAAAGACCTTCCATTTTGACTGACTTCACTTACAGGTGCAAGTGAAAATCCTTAGAGACATTCCAATTCAAAGAAACCAAAAGGTTCATCTTCTGTGTCAGGGATTTTAATAAATTTAATTCTCTAGCTATGGCTTAGAGGCTGGGTTAATATCTACTATGGAAAGTCTGAAAAGAAGGGATACTTTGTCCATTGGTCCTCCATCCCTCCCCATGGAATATGCACAAGAATTCTTTGTCCATTGGCCCTCCATCCCTCCCCATGGAAGATGCACAAGAATTCTTTGTCCATTGGCCCTCCATCCCTCCCCAGGGAAGATGCACAAATCCTTTCATGTTAATTACACTGTGAGACTTTTTTTTTTAATTACATTAGCCTCTCAGCTCTGGATCTTCCTTAAGCCCCCTCCTTTAACTGTTGCTGGGGAAATATCTCCTGATTGTACAGACCACATTCTGGAACCCTATGGGATACCACCTCATAGGGGACCTCAACATAACATCACTGCCTACCAGTTCCTGGGCTGTCTGTGGTCAGCTTTTTTCCACACTGCCACCCATTCTTCTGTCCTCGGCTCCTGCATGAAGAGAACTTGATTTTATTTTATACTCCCCCTGTCTAAACCCCTACCTAAAGATGTAGTCATCAGGCCACTGCAGCAGAGGGCGCCACCCTCACAGTGCCTCTGCCTGATCCTACCACTCATCTATTCTAGGACTCTACTCTCAGTCCCATGTGCTTCTGTATACCCTCTCTCCGAAATTCACAACTGTGCCCCAGTTGTTCCTTTTAAAGATTAGTAATGCCACTGTCACCTTACCTTATACAACACTTCTCCTGAGCTAAGGACATTTGATTGATTGATTATTTATTTATTTATTTACTTATTTATTGGTTTTCGAGGCAGAGTTTCTCTGTGTAACAGTCCTGGCTGTCCTGGAACTCGCTTTGAAGACCAGGCTGGCCTTGAACTCTGAGATCCACCTGCCTCTGCCTACCAAGTGCTGGAATTAAAGGCATGTGCCACCACCGCCTGGCAACATTTATAACAGTATTACTTTCCATTTCCTTGCCCACCTCTCAGCTTTTGACACGGTTTCAACTTGGCTTCTCTCCACCCCTAAAAAGGACCCTTGCCATTGTCTGACCCATTCAGCAAAGGACAAACCAAAGGGAGCCCACCATTTCCAGACTCTCATGTCCTTTTCCTTGTTCCAACATCAGATCTCTTGGGTCCCCTGGTACTTCTGCTTCCGGTTCTGTTCCCTTCTTCCTTTGCCCCTTCCTTAAATGCTGCTAACATTTATGTATTCTGATCGAGTTATGAACTGATTATCTCATTATGAGTCTGATCGGGTGAGCCTTTCATTCCCCAGTGAAACGTTCCCTGTTTCTTCTCCTGTCTTTTACTCTGGACCAGCAAAGCCACTCCAGCACCGCTGTAACACTGACATAAAGTGCTTACATGCCATGCTGCAGCATCTGTAGACACGGAGCTGCTTGGATGTAAGGACTGCCTGTTATCTCTATTTCCATGACAAATCACAATGCTTGACCCACAGTAGATGGTAAATGCATGTTGTTATAGTCTTGTCACATGGACTGGATTAAGCAGGTGGCAGGAGTTTTGTTGCCATAGTAATTATTAGAAGCACAGAGGGGTTTAGTGATTTGTCAAGAATCGTCTACTCTTTAGTGACAATGATGGGTCTAGACTCAGTTCTTAAAGCCCAAGTGAGGCCATAGTCTATGAGGTGCTATCTGCAGCTCCCTCCGTGGCCTGTTTTTCCCAAGAGCTCAGGCAGGATCTGGATTTATACTGACATTCAATGAGTCCCAGACTGCTCTGATAGCTAAAATGAAGAGGAGGCTGGATTGGCTGTGTGGCTCTGGTATAATATGTGTTCCATTGATAGAACACGAGGAGGAAGCTGCTTCTGCCATCATACTCCAGGAAACTCAACCAAGTGTGCTTGGGCTTTGGAGTTAGGCCCAAGGTTTCAGTTCTAATTCTCAACGGGATATTCATTAGTCAGTTCTTTACAAAACACACACTATTTCCTGAGTTCCTACCTACACATCTTCGAAATGGATATTATAAGATTAGTGATAGCAACAATAGAAACACAGGTTCTTAATTCTTTATCCACTGGTCCTCAGACCCCAAAAGCTAGGAACGGTCCAAGCCTTTTGTAAGTTTGATGCAAATGTATTTCTCCACAAAGCCTGATTCATGTGCACCGTCTTCATTTCATTCAGTGTGAACACATAAACATTTTGCTGTAGAAATGGCACTGTGTTCAATATGGAGTTTGTCCCAGACCCACTGGGTGTGAAACATCATATGGTGTTTGTGCATTGTAATGCCTTTCTGAAATCCGAAATATTCCGAGTTTTGAAACACAGCTGGAGCCAAGCGTTCCCTGGTGGGAGTCTGTGGACCTACAGATGCAGCAGCTGTTTACTTCAGTGATTTTTTTCAGGATGCATCATCTCTAACCATTGGCAGCTTCCCTCAGGACAGCTGAAAGGAAGTCAAGGCAGTGTTGGCTTTTGGCAGGGGTAGCCCTGTCATGTTGATAGAGCCGAAAGAGAAGGTAGGGAAGAATAGGCGGCTGCTTCCTCCCCCAGTGTTTCCAGAATATTCCTTTCCAGCTCGGACAACTCAACTGGTCATGATGGCTAAAACACGTGGGGATCTTTGGGCTGAAGACAAAATGAACAAATGATGAGCTTTTCAAACACCAGGGAGGCTGATATAGAAGAGCGTGTTTGTTCAAAGTAGGTTTCAGGATCGGCGTTTACTTGAGGTCAATGGATGAAATTCTCAGGGGTAGAAACTAAGCAGAGTAGGAGGAAGCAGCCATCAGTGAAAATGTGTCAAAACGGCATCCTCTCTCTCCCAAGATGCTGAGGTTGCTCTTTGAAGGTGGCCAAAAATTGGGCATCATTTGGCAGGGCTGTTGAATGAAGGCTGTCATGTGGAGGGCTTTTGAGCCTCAAACAGGGGTAGGAATGAGGCCTACATTTAACCTTCACATACCTGAGATGACAGACCGTCCCAACACCCTCTGCCTGCAGAATCCAGGAGGCTCTTGAGGCCCTTTCTGAGTGGCTATCTGTAACTTCCATTGTCTCCCCCAGGTGTCCGTGTGTCAGGAGATGGTGACAGAGCTGCGCAGCATCATCCTGTGCCAGGACAGTATCCACCCCCGGCGGCGGCGCTCTGGAGGCCTGCCACCCCAGCCCCCGGTCCTGGAGGAGCGCCGGCCCCGGGGTACCGCGACGCTCAGCAATGGCAAGCTGTGTGGCGCCGGGGAGCCCGACCAGCTGGCGCAGAGACTGGCACAAGAGGCCGCCCTGGTGGCCCGCGGCTGCACGCACATTCGCGTGTGCCCGGAGTGCCGCCGCTTTCAAGGCCTGCGGGCGCGACCGTCCCCGGCCCGCAGCGAGGAGAGCCTGGAGTGGGACAAGACCACCAACAGCAGCGAGCCCGAGTAGTAGCAGCCAAGGACCGGACCGTGGAGCCAGGCGGGGAGGCGGGAGGGCTGACTTTACAACATCCTTCTCTCCCTCCGGGTTCAAGATTCAATCACTTCACAAAGCGATCAGAACGTGGTGCCCCAGCAGGAGGCAGATCCCGCCCTGGGGGAGCGGGTCTATCCAAGACGTTGCATCCACGTGGCAGAGATGCTGTCCCTTGTGGGCACAAGGACCCATCTCCTCCCAGAGGGCCTTTCTTTCACACCCAAATAACATGGAGTCTGGGTAACAGGGCCCTGCCGGGAGAAGTCTAAGAAATTGATGGCATCATCAGTTGAATTCCCCCCTAGGAAGGGGCCATTGTACCCTGGGTCTAGTTCTTAACAGGAAAAAAAAAATTAAACTCAACAGGGAAGTTTTTCTTTTCTGAATTTGTATATTTTTGTTAATGTCCTTTTCTTTCCTCTCCTGGTTTTCTTTTGTCTCTTCAGGTTCACTTGCCTTGTGCTTTGGGATGGGGGGTGTGGTCTGGGGGGATGGAAGTCTGGCACCTCTCTCTCTCTCTCTCTCTCTCTCTCTCTCTCTCCCCCCCCCTCTCCCCCTCTACCTCCCTCCCTCTCCCTCTCCCCTCCCTCCCTCCCCCTCTCTCTCTCTGTGTCTCTGTCTTCTCTCTCTCTCTCTCTCTCTCTCTCTCTCTCTCTCTCTCTCTCTCTCTCTCTCTCCCCCTCTCCCTCTCCCATCCCTCCCTCTCCCTCTCCCTCTCCCTCTCCCTCTCCCTCTCCCTCTCCCTCTCCCTCTCCCTCTCCCCTCCTTCCTTCCCTCCCTCCCTCCCTTCCTCCCTCCCTCCCTGCCTCCCTCCCTCTCTGTCCTTGCCTCTCTCTGTCTCTCTATCTCTCTGGATTTGGAGTTGCTGGTGCCAAGGGTTTTAGGTGCTGACCCCCTCACATCATGTGGTGTTTGGTGGTCTCCCTGAGTGTAAAGGGCCTTGGGTGAAAGTCTACCAAGCCAACTTGTTAAATGCCAGAAAAAAAGCAGTCAGCCTGTAGTCTACCAGAAGACACCTTGAAATGCTTGGGGTTCCAAGGATTGATCTGGCTCTTCTTTCTCTCTCTTTCCCTATTTTCATCTCTGAAAACAGAAGGAAGACAGAATATGCAAGGCATGCTGGACACTATGTAAGGAGTAAGGAGGGTGTGTGTGATTTTCCCATGCTGTGGTCCTGGCTTCCATTGGAAGGTATTACTCAGGAGGAGGGCCAGGACCACCCCTCTGTATGATGGACCCTTTACAAAGGCATCTCTTTTTAGCTGAACTCAGTAGCTGCCTGTGAAGCATTACCCCCAAGGCTCCTATAGATTGGGTGATTTTGGGGGGTGCTAGACATGAAACCTAGGTGCAAGTGTGTGTGTGTGTATGTGTGTGTGTGTGTGTGTGTGTGTGTGTGTGTGACTGTGTGTGTGCACGTGTGTGCATGTGTTCATTGATACTCCCATACGCGTGTGTACCCAAAGCATTCATGCATATGTTATGAATCAGAAAGACCTTATGTAGCCAACAACATGCCTTGTTCCTGGGAGAGAGCAGAGTCTTTTAGCCTGTCACTGGCTGAGGAGCTAGGAACCATAAATCCAGATGTCAGTGTGGCCCAGTAGCATTCCTTGTGCAAGTGAAGATGAAGTATCCGACTTCTGCCACAGACTGGGAGTCAGCAGGACTTGCCCAGGTGTCCAGGGACTGCTCTGCCTGTGGGAGATTTGCAAGGTCCCGCGCGCGCGCTCTCCTGATGTGAGGGCCAGGACTTCCACGAAGCTGCTTTTGGGTCATCGCTCCAGAATTCCACGGAGAATTGTCATTTTCTGATGGAAAACAAACTCTATGCAATTTTGGATTGTAAACTTAGACAAGTCAAAGAGAGGGATGAGCAGCGGCCACCAACTCCACCTTCATCACCATCACCTTGAGTCAAGCTGGATTCACGCGGCTCTTGTTCTGAATGTACTAAAATAAAGACGTCTCTGAAGATGCTGAGCTCAATCCCCTGGTTCTGCCTTCTGGAAAGGTTGGCATCCTCTCTGTGCTGGGGCTATTTGTTAGAGCTGCCACCCCGGGGCCAAATTGGAACCCCGATTCTTCTCAGTTCATATAAGAGATGCCCTGTCAGACCTAAGCTGACCTCTTGCTGGTGACTCTGAATCTTTTTTTTTTTATTCTTCTCTTTAATGTTCAATGGCGGCAAGCTGTGTGGGACACTTCAGGTTTTTGTTTTTGTTTGTATAATCATGCCTTGTGGAGAAATACAGACTGGGGATGGGGAGGGCACTCAAAGGCTGACTGCCAGCAGACCCCAGTCACAACTGCTCCAACCCCCAGCCCTTTCCCATGCTTCTGAATCCGGGATCCCTCCTGTCAGATCACATCTCGGACAGGAAGGGTTGTTTTTTAAGAAAAAAAAACAAAACAACAAAACTCGTTTTTATGAGCAGGATATCTTGATCAAAAGAAACTTTTTTTTAATGGATCAGTGAAGTAACGTTCCCACGCGTGTCATTTGTAATGTCTGTTTCCTTCCCTTCGTGGAATGATGATGAGACTGTCAGCCCCAGGCAGCTGTCCTTAACTCCATCACTGCACCTTCCTCCAGTGGCCACCTACATCTGCTACCAGCTGCTTCTGGTCCTTGGTTTGCCTCCTCCACGTTTGATCCATTGGTGGTTGGCTTTCGTTCCCATCCTGTGTTTTCTATCTGAATCTGTGTACCGTATAAAGCAGTTTTTTCTTGTCTGTTTATCTTTCTTCGACTGGAATATTTATAATAAAACAAACGCTGAAATGTTAGTGATGGGTGAGAGCTGTTTGGGTTTGGGGAGTGTGAGGCCTGGGGCCACCGCCCAGGTGTGAGACTCTGAAAGTGATTAAAACTAGGGACCCACTTGGTATCTTAGCCTTCCCCGTCGTCTCTCTTTCTCTACCCCTTTCTTCTCCCTCCTCTTCTCCTCCCCCTCCTTCTCTCTACCTCCCTTTTCACTCCCTACCCCTTCCACTCTTTGTCTCGATCCCAGCAAAGTCTAGGTGGCTTCTTTCAATTTTCAGTTCTGGGAGTCTGAGCCAACTCCCCCCCTCTACGCATACACCCCTCAAAACGGATATGCATGTTAATGGAGTTAGGTTTGTGGGGTTTTTTGTCTTCCTAAATGCACTTTCACAGAATAGTCATCTACTGATACCTGGGGTAACTCTAGTCAGATGTCACCCCAGATTCCACTGGGAGCCTGAAGATTACATCAATTAAAATATAATACTTTGCTTTATTTCTTTTAATTGCTCTGCAGGGCCCCAACCGTCACAAGATCTCTACTTCAGAACCCAGGTGGGGTGTAAGTTGAGCATGTAGATGTTGGAAAATCTTTTGGCTTCCTCTATTCCAGTGCTCATATGAGAATATTCATGCTGGGAACTTGCCAAGTGGCCCTCTTATTGGTTAGGTGAGACCGAAATATCATGATAGCCAATCCATCTGGGACCGCTCTTGTGAAAGTTCATTAGTTTGGGATTCCAAGGAGTTTAATTTTCTTTTGGAATCCAAAGAGGACTTCCCCTTGGTGTACAGGGCCAGCATGGAGCTGGAGTGCAGCTCAAGGGAGCAGGCTGAGGCGCTCCCATCAGCCCGTTGTTCACAGCACTGCGAAGTAGTCTGGGAATGATAAGCAAGGTCTAATTCCCTGGCGGGCTGTCAGCGCTCAGGTCATAACAATGAGGCCTGTTTGGAGAATGCACAGAAGGTGTCCTGTCTGAAAGCTGGGGCTGCCCATGAGGTCTTCTCATGAGAAAAACGGAATCTTAAGTGGCTTTCAGCTTTGAATAATTCCCCTGCCTTTTAGGAAAGGGGACTCCCTACACACACACACACACACACACACACACACACACACACACACACACAGGCCATTCCCTACAAGGACCAAACTGAGAACATCCTCAGAGACTGGCAACTTGGGGGTCCGCTGGTATGCCTCAAAGATTGGCAATTGCATATTTTCAAAAGATATGTCCTGTAGAGGTGGGAAACCGTAAGTGTGGCTTCCAGAGGTATGAAGGGTCACCCTCCAACTCTTATAACTGGGTGGTCAACAACTTCACCATTATTTAAGAATAAGGGGAGAGATGTCATGACATTATTGTTAGAACCTGATCAGTCACATTTCATTGGAGTTTCCAAAGAATGGCAGAAATAACACAGGCATCATTATGAGGCTAATGAAAGAATTTGTGACAGGAGAGGAAAGTGGAAAATCTGTGCAGGTGATAAAATGGAAAGCTATCTGTGACCGGAAATGGCGGGAAAGGTCCCAAGAAAGGGCATAAGGGAACTAAGCATCTAATATGACTGTCAATTAAGCATGTAAACATTCCCCTAGGTGAATCAGTGCACAGTGGCGGATGTAGTGACATGCCAGGGTGTAGGATCTCATTTGCAGGTTGGACTGTGTGTAGTTCACACTGTAGAGAGCAATGTTTCTCCGGCTAGAAAACTAACTAAAGGATCCTGCCCACCCTTTGATATTCCTCACACCCAATCTAACTTTGTCTCTTGGCTCTGTCAGAGAAGTCGGAGGGTAACAGAGATGGGAGCATCTTGGAATAAGGTGGAACCTTTTTCCCAGGTTGGCAGGTAGTATTAGATTGTTCTTACTTCCCGACACTGCTTTAAATTCTGTGAAACATAGGAAAGAAACAAAGCCATAGGTCAGTACCCGGAGAGGACAAAATTTACCTGTGAGAGTGATGGGGACTGAAGAGATGGCTCAGTTGGTACAGTGCCTGCCTTTCAAACTTAAGGACCTGAGTTCAAGTCTCAGGACTCATATAAAAAAGCTGAGGCACTGGAGACACAGCTCAGCAGTTAAGGGCACTTTCTGCTCTCGCAGAGGACTTGGATTTGAATTTCAGCTGTCATCCCAATTCTAAGGAAACTGTCACCTTCCTCTGGCCTCCACAGGCACCTGCACCTGTGTGATGCAGACATAAATGCAAGCAAAATACTCATACACATAAAAAAAAATCTTGGGTACCTCGATCAGCACTGGAGAGGTGGAGATAGGTGGGTCCTGAGAGGCAGCCTAGCTTACTTGGTAAGCTCACAGGCAGTGAGAGACCACATCTAAATAAAATCTATTAAAGAGGGCAGCACGTGAGGACCACCACCTGAGGTTGTTCTCTGGCCTACACACACACACACACACACACACACACACACACACACACACACACACCAATGCTGGGAAGTCAGGACTTTGCTTCAGGGCCTTTGGAGTAGAGCATGGTTAATTCAGACCGGTGGATAAAACGACTGCCTGTGGTTGCCGTGGTTCCTTGTCTGTCTTCCCACCCACAGCATCCCTTCTGGAGGAAATCTGGCTCTCCTATGATGCTCACTGTGGTTTCTGCCACTGTTACTTAGAGATGCTCACCGCTCCCTCCCTCCCGGGCTTCCTTAAATTGTGTTAGTGGGATTAGCTGCCGAAGCATCAGCCTCACCCTGTGAAACGCAGAAAGGCTAGCTGGAATGTGCAGCAGCTGTCTGGAGAGAGGACTCTGAGCTCATGTATGAAAAGGATCTGTTTAAAATGGGAGGACAGGAGTATGAATACAGAACTGAAGATGTGGAGCCAATACGAAACTAATGTGGAACGAAATCCTCACATTTCTAACACGCAGGGACATGGGATGGAGCTGCCTTGCTTTTCAACCCATTAAGACATTCTGTTAGCCATAGCACACGGAGTCTGCCTAGAAACTTATTCTACTTGGATTGCTCTGATTAGATTCTTAGTGGCTTTTCCATTAAAAGTGAGAGAATGTAACTTCTATTTCTGCATCATCTGTAATCCTAGAGTACCGAGTGGGCTGAGAAGCATTTTAAATCACGGAAACTTGGTCAAATGTGAATATCAAAGCGGCGAAGTCACAGGCAGGCAAACAGCTCAGGCCGGTGTTACCAAGAGACTGTACCCACCAGCTCTCCTGTGACAAGACTTCAAACTAGCTTAGAGAGGATCAGATAAAAATGGTTCTGCATGAGAGAAAGTTATGTTTCTTTGTGGATTCCCCCCACCCATTTTCTATAAACTAAAACCTGGTGGTGGTGGCGGTGTATGTCTCTGTATACTGAGTGTGGCCTGTAGAGCAGTTTACCAAAAACATGAAAGTTTTTGTCATTGTGTCTGTCTGTAAGGTATGTGTAAACAAGAAGTGTGTAAAAGTGTTGTGCATATATGTTTACATTCTCTCTGTGTATTACCAAATACGTGCAGGTTCGTGTCAATATGTATATGAGGGGGTGAGATGTGAGTGTGGTGTGTGCATGTGGATAGCAGTTTAGCATAGATGAGCAGATTCTTGACAATGGGTTTAGAGGGTATATGTGTGTGTAGTGTGTGTCCATGGAATGTGTGTGGTGTGTTTGGAATGTGGTGTGATGTGTTTAGTATGTGTGGATGGTGTGAGAGCATGTGGTGTGGGAGTGTTCAATGTGTATGACAGTTTGGCACAGATAATGCAGGTCCTTTCCCATGGGTCAGTGTGGTATAAATGTGTATGTGAGAAACGGTGGTGTTGGTGTGTGAGTGTAAGTGCATGTGGCAGTGCAGCACGGACAGATGTGCTGGGTCTTAAATGATGGAAGACAACCTCTTAACACTCGGGCCTTTACCCAGTGCTTCTGGGCAACATACTTGGGCTAGACTTTTGGCTTTCAACCACTGAGTTCTCATTTAATAGCGTTCAGTGTAATTTATTTCTGAGCTTAAGGTCCATGCAGATTCATGCAGCAGGAGGTAGTTTTCCCTGTTCTCAGTCGAGTGATAGTGTGCCTGAACTGATTTTGTAAATCCTACTGCTGGCTGCTTTTGACAGCTCAAGCCCATCATTCCTCCAGCTTGAGTGAGCAGCCCGGTAGAAGGTGGTGGGACTGAATGCAGCCAGAGAGGAGAGGAGCGGGGCACCAGCTCTCCACCCCAAACTCATCCACAGTTTCACCCATTCCAGACAGAAGACCATCTTCAAACCAGCCCAGCAATGGGCTTAGTAAAGGTTGAGTGTTCTGACTGGGTAAGTGGGTAAGAAGATAGAGAATTCAGAAACATTTTAGTTCAGAGAGCCTGTCTTCTGTTTAATGGGAATGGGCCAGCAGAGTTGCTGAAGCTGCTGTTGTTTGAAGAGAATCCAAGGGTCTCCTGGATTTCAGCCTCCTGACAGTTCCGCACTCCGCTTCCACTCTATGCAAGGATCCCTCCGCATTTATCTTTTGATCCCAAGCTGTTCTTCCTACCTGCTTGTGGGGTCATCTCTGCATTGCCGAGGTTCTTCCACGTTTAAGCCCTGGCTTAAATACTATTTCTCCAATGAGAGCATCCAGGGTAAAGAGAGCTATCTCTTTCTTCCTGACCTCCCTTTGTGATCCCTCTGGTTTCCTGCTTTGCCCTATGCATGACATGTGTTGTCCACCCCTTCCTCTCACCTTTCCTAGCAAGGCCTTCCAGACTATAGAGAAATATGCCTTTTATTCCTTCACAGTGGGGGTGGGGGTAGGATTCCCAGCACATACTTGCTTCCTATGAATGAATGCATGAATGGATGAGGAAAATCTGACAGAGAGCAAATACACATAAAAATGCAACAAATGTGGAAGTGAGTGGCAGGGATGTGCTAAGGCACCCTTGATTCACAGTGGCCAATCCAAGAATAGCTTAATAATTTATAGCAAGCAAAAATGTGACTTCATTCATTTTCCCGGGCATGAGGTCTATGGGGAGAGTAAGATGATAATACCTGTAGGCGGCGAGGGGTCTACTCAGAGGGTAGGCAGAGAAGTTTCCTTCCTATTGTCTGCCTGTCTTCCACACAGGCTACAGGAATCCAGTCTCCTGACTCTTGAACCTGTTCTGAGAAAATCAGCCAGCTCTCTCCCTTCTCCTCTCATTATCCTAAAAAAGGAAGAAAAACAACTCAGTTGAAATTATCAAAGCTTGGGTTGTGGACTATCCATCTCAATGGATAGTTCATCGGGGTGATAGTTACTCAGAAACAGTGTTCTTTACCAAAACAATTGAAATCAACCTGGGGCCCTCTGTATTCACTAGGAAAAGACCTACTTCCCCCCAGTGGTTTGTTTTAACACGGGAACACAGCATCCTGGTTTGAAGGACAGCAAATTATAGTCCTAGCATTTCAAGTATTTTTAAGGGGAAGTCTGGCCCATATTGACAAGTTCAGAAAATGCTGCCCTTTTCTTAAGTGTTGGTGTTTAGATGGAAGAAAAGAGAGGCCATGAAGAACTGACATTTCCCAGGTACGGTCTATATGGCAAACACATTTGTTCACGTAATTCTCCAAGTAGTGTCCTCCCTCTGGCTCCCTGTGAGCTAAATCTTATTATTTCCAGACTGGCAAACAAAAGCTTCTGAAAGCGAAATATCATTCCCAGAGTTCTGTGGCCAGGGAAAGGCCAACTTCCAACTCCCAGGTCAAGGGCAAAGTTCTTGTTCTTCCCAGAACTGGGACCCGTCCCTCAGCACCACGTCATCTGAGCTCACCTGGGTGGAATGCTCCCTCCAGAAAGGACAAAAACTTGGCAAGGGGCCACATGAGCTCATTTTCCCACCAGCTAGGACCTCTGCTTTTTGTTGGTGAGATAGATAAATCTCTCTGACTCTATAATTCTGTTTGTCCCTGATATTTTTGTGTTTTGTTTTGGATGTAATTTGCCTCTCTAATGCTCACAATATATATCACTTAAGAGGTGGAATTGTATTAGAAGAGCCTTTTTACTAAGGTCTTTTATCTAATATCTTTTGATATTTTAAATATCAAAACAAAACAAAAAGCACACACAACAAAACACAGAGTCCATTTTGGGTTGACCAACTACTCCTGGGCATGTGTAGTGGACTTTGCATCCACTTCCCTCTCTCAGTGCTGACACTTTGTCTGGTTGGAACTTGTATTGGTCTTGTGCTTGCTGCCACAGTCTCCATGAGTGCGTATATGTGTCAGTCCTATTGTGTCTGGAGGACTGTGGGAGTCTGCGGGAGTCCAGCTCTGACCTGCTCCCACCTGTGGAAGGGTTCTTGGGTGGAGGAGAGAGGAATTAGGAAATATTAGGTAGGCAGATAGAGACGATGAGGAGAAAGACAGAGACACAGGATAGCTTCGGGAGGGCCTGGGTCAATACCCAACAGCCCAGAGCTTTATTCAAAAGGGCTTTTTATAATATGCCAAGGGGAGAGGCAAAAGACCTCCCCCTTACAAGATCAAAGCACAACGTACAGCCAAGTGTAGACCCTTCCAAACACTTGGTAAACTTGCCCGTGGTCAAATCATCATCCCAGTATGCCACCCTGCTTGGTAAAACAAGCTCAGATTCTCTGAACCTGAGTAAGTTCTCACCAGATAGCCTCTGTGGGCTCTCACAGATGACACTATTTCCTTGGAGTATCCATCACCTCTGGTTCTTACAATATTTCTGCCTCGTCTTTCCCATAGATCCCTGAGCCTTGATGGGAGGGCTTTTCAGAAAACATCCCATTTAGGGCTGAGTGTTCCACAGTTTCTGTCTGTACACAGTCCAATTGTGAGTCTCTGTGTTATTACTATCTACTGCAAGAAGAAACTTCTCTGATGAGGGTAGGGTGATGCTCTGATCTATGGGTAAAACACTGGGTCAATAGGAGTCATTTCATTACTATGTTCATCTAGCAGAACAGTAGTAGGTTTTGTCCTAGAATTTATGACCAGTCTAGTCTCAGGTTCTTTAGCAATGTCATGGGTGGGTTCCATCTCATGGAACAGACCATAAATCCAATAAAAAGTGGTGGCTTACTTCTGTGCCACTGTTACACCAGTATGTCTTGCAGGCATGTCTCTGTTGTGGGTTACAGGATTGGTAGCTGAGTTAAATTGATGATTCCTTTTCTCTCTGGTAGCAGGCACAGTATCTTCCAGCACCATGAATGCTAGTCAGTAGGGGTGAAGCTTCTGGCTGCCTCCCCCACCCCCGCACTCAATTTCTCCATATTCAGTAACATAAGTAAGCTGTGTCTTCAGCAGTAGGGCCTTACCATCAGATTATAGAAATAACTAATAGACTCAGCAATAGCCTGTGATATTTACGAGGTTCTATGGGACCCATTTGGCCAACAGCTTACCAGGTTGTAGCCCATTTTATAGATAATTCTTATATTTGGTTGGAAGTCAGTTTTATTGGAAGTTAGTTGATAGCATGGTGATCAAGATTATATAAAGAGAATCGTAATAGTAACAGCAACTGTAGGGCTGGGGAGCTGGCTCAGTCAGCAAAGCGTTGGCTCTCTCAAACACAAGGTCCCGAGTTCGATCCTAAGTATAAAAAAATCTTATGTGTGGTAGTTAGTGCATGTGTGTAATCCCAGTGATGGGGAGACAGAAGCAGGTACATCCCTGGGGCTCACTGGCCAGCCACACTAGCCTGCTTGGTGGGTTCCAGGCCAGTGAGGGACTCTGCCTCAAAACAAAAACAAAAAATCAAAGTGAGGTAAACAGCCCCTAAAGAGTCACACCCAGAGCTGTCCTCTGGCTTCTAGCCAGCATCCAAAAGGAGCAAGCAGAAGGTCAGAGAGTTCTAAATCTGGGCTACATAGAAAGAAAAACTGGCCTCACAAAATCAAGCCAAACAAAATGAAGTCATTATTATTTTTCGTAACGGTCCTTTCAGTCCAACGTTAAGCTCCAGTTATCAGATATGGGATCCACCTATGTACAAACTCCATTGCAAGGGGGAAGTAACACGACACAAAACATCCTGTTACTGAATAAATATGAGACACGCAGTTCCAAGATCACAGAAGTCAAAAGGCAGGGCTGCGGGAGAGGCACAATAGCAGGAGGTATGTTATCTACTAATAACCTTGATATCAACAAGAACGTGTTCTGTCGTTAAGATGGTCCTCAGATGTCCTTGTGTACCTGCTTCTGCCCTAGATACTGACCAGTACAGAAAGCACAGCAGTCAACAGCAGAGAAACTTGTTTACCACATCACTCATTCGACTCTGCATCTTAATTTAGTTTTGTGAAACTTCCACTATTGTGCCAGTGAAGCCACATGCTAAGTTCTTTTTTTAAAAAGTCAGTTAAGTAGTATACATATTCAACAGAGAAAAAGGGAAAATCCCAAAAGCAGAAAAAACAAACCTCCCAATGTCAGTATCCAAAGAGGCTCATGATCTGGGTTTCGTCCTCTGTTGTTGTTGTTTTTTTTATTACTGTTTTAGGGTCAGCATATTATTACTGCAAGTAGATACATACAGATAAGGCTTATCCAATGTGGTTGTCAGTGAACAGAAGGGGCACACATCTCCAGAACCCCAGGACCCTGAGAAATAAGACTCAATGTGTGATGAAATAAGGAATGAATTTCTGACTCAATCACCACACACACACACACACACACACACACACACACACAGAGTATAAAGCAAGCTTCTTGCTCCAGAGGCATTTACAATCTGTGAGGAAAGTGGAGCCCAAGAGATGCTTGGGAGACCCTAGGACAATCCTTGCTTAGAAGGACACTTGATGGGGAAGGGTGGCTTGGCGAACTGGAACAAGGGCGTACTTGAGGAATGTGAGACGCTCATTTTCCACCCATCCAGTGAGTCCACAGCAGAATGGATCAGTCTATACAACCCGGCTCCCATTCTTCCACCTGGTGCCAGGCGGTCTCTCATGAACTGTCTCAGAGGACCCACTGGAGTCTATACAAGCCAAAGAATCCAGGGCACCTCCTTCTTCACGAGGCAAATGGCCCAGCTAGTATTTCCTCTTAGCTCTGGGATAAGAGGGAAATTGAAGCTCCATAGCCATGATGTGGATATCTCTCTCCAGTGGTAAACTCACTAAAAGGGGGCTTTAAAAACTTTTCAGAGTTCTCTTAAATGAAGGCTGCTCTGGTCGAAGTGCTGAAATAGTACTCTCTGCTGCCCAGTTATCTGATAATTGGGGTCTCAGGGCCCTCATTATACAACTTGTGCTGAAGCTGGGTCACTTGCCTTGGCTCCAGTGGGCAGCACGTGAGGGGTGCATGGGGGAGCTGGGTGCTTCTCAGGTGGCCCACATTCAATTCAGAGTTCGGAGCTGATCAATAGGGCGCAGTAATCAGGGGGCTGGGAGCAGGGCTGGATTTGAAAGGATTTTCAAGTAATCAGATTGGAGAATTACCCTGGGTGTAAAGCAGCATATAATATCTAGCTGCATTTGGCACCCGCAGGCAGAGGTAGTAGCAGCTTGTCTGGCGGGATGTCCGCCCCCTTTAACAGCTCTTTTAATTCCAGACGAAATAAAAATTCCTTTCTTAGGAGTCATTAAGGCTCCAATTTTACTTCTCGTTATTAAACCATGAAGTTGGCCAAAACATTTAAATTAAGCCAAATGAAGAGATTTATGAGCAAATTGGAGTCTAGGTGAAAAATTCGGCCTAATCTCCCAAGATTAAGAAGCACACAATAACTAAATTATTGAGGGGGAAAAAAAAAAGGCAAATCACTGCACTAACAGAGAGAGATGTTCTTTCTTATTTTTCCCAAAGAAACAGCTCCTTAAAATTGAGTTTTTAGTTGATAATTTCATGCTTGGTAATATTCACATAGTTTGAGAAATGCTGGAGAAAGATTTAAATGGTATTTTAGTCTTCGTGTGGAATGAGAGAAATATGTCAGATTGATACCCCTAAGCGGCCGGCAGCCACCTATGGCCAAAGAACACCGTGAAGAGTGCAGACAGGAATTACCTCAGATCCTGCTGCCCTACAGACAGAGGGCTGAGGTGAGAGATTAAACCTGTTTGATCTCCACTTTCCCCCTGAGCTGGTCCTGCCTGAGGGAAGAGTTCCCAGCTTGTGGAGCGTCCACGTGTAAGGGAAGGGGCTGAGACCCCACTCACACTCTTTATCAGAGGCTGGCTTTCTTCTTGGAAGAGAAACTGCCCTTGAGGCAAATTTGAAATGGTAACTGAGAGCTGTATTAGTGACCAGCTATTGGAGCCACTGAGGGTCAAGAACATTCATAATTCCATTGCTAGGTCCTAAGGGTCATCTGGTCAAAAGGAGAGGCAATCACCCCAAGGGTAGATGAGAACATCCATTAAATTGAGCACCCAACTTTACCATGTCCCCAAGATATCGCATTCCCCCAGTGTACATGCAGTGGCACTTAACACTCACCAGCAACACTTGTTTCTTTGGGTAATGGAATAAAACGCTGAGTTAATCATTACAAATCAGTGCTTACCCAAATGTAGAAATAAGGTCAGGAACTTGATCAGGAGAGATCAACTTTGATGGAGATTCACACAGGGTCTGTTGCCCAAAGTCCTGCCAAGGGGCTCCTGGCCCCAGCTGGGAATTATAGAGGTACTGGGGGCTGTGGGAAAGCTGGCCACAGAGCACAGGGGATGAGAAGCGAGGGCACTGGTGTTTCTTTTATGTCTTTGTGTCCTATACTAAGTGCTTCTGAGTAATTTTTCCTACATAATTCAATTAACTGTAAGGCAGCCTCATTACCCCTATTATGGAGTTGAAGAACCAGAGGCTTACGGAGTTTGTCCAAGGTCACAAACTTCTCCAAACTTGAGCTCAACTTTGCCAAAGTTTAAAGATCCTTCTCTTCCTTGTTATCATGCCACTGCACTGGAAATAATAGAATAAAGGGATTATTCACAGTTGTGTGAGTCAGTACTTACCCTGCTCCATCAGCCTATGTAAGGAAGTCTGTGTAATAAACCCCAATAAAAGCCCTTAATAAAAGCTTGCAAAATTACAATGGCAATTAGCAGTCTAGAATGTTCCCAAAGTTTTGGTCTCTGCTTAGCACTACCACAGCTGGTGTAACCTAGAAGGATAATGGGAATGTAACCCTGCCTCATCTCTGCTTTCACTTCTGGGTCACCATGAGCTTTATTCTATAGCAATGAATGGCTCCACTCTAGAGCACACTACTCACTGGGGTGTGCTGCCTCATCATGGACCCCAGAGAACTCCATTACAGACTCAAACACTGTAAGCCCAAATAAAACATTCCTCTTCTTTTTGTATATGTGTTGTATGCATGCACACCTGTTCATATGTGTGGGTGCATGGACGTGTGTGTGTGTGTGTGTGTGTGTGTGTGTGTGTGTGTGTGTGTGTAGAGACCAGAGGTAGACATTAGGCATCTTCCTCTATTACTCTGTGGTGGTTATTGTCTTCAACTTGAAAGGATCTGGGATCACACAGGTGACAAATCTCTCTCTCTCTCTCTCTCTCTCTCTCTCTTTTGTTTTTGTTTTTTGTTGTTGTTTTGTTTTTGTTCTTTTGAGACAGGGTTTCTCTGTGTAGCCCTGGCTGTCCTGGAACTCGATCTGTAGACCACACTGGCCTCAAACTTACAGAGATCCACCCGCTTCTGCCTCCTAGGTGCTGGGATTAAAGCGGGTGTGTGCCACCACTGCCTGGCGACAAATCTCTAGGCGCGTCTGTGAAATTTTTCAGAGTACACGAGTGTGGTGAGAAACCTTGGCAGCACCGTCCGACAGGCCAGGGTCCTAGACTGAACTGAAAGGAGAACGAGAACTGGACAAAACCACCCCCTGCTGTCTACTTCCTGAATGCTGCTGCAGTGGGACCAACCGCCTTCTGTTTCTGCCTCCACGCCTTCTCGGCCGTGATGGACTGTCCCTCTTCAAAGCCAAGCCAGAAGAAAGCCTTCCTTGTTAAGTTGTTACCTGCCAGGTATTTTGTGACAGTATGAGAAAAGTCACTCACACGTTTTCTAATTTATTTTTTGAGACAAAGTCTCTCATTAAACATGGAGCTTACTTAATCACAAAGTCCTATGGATCCCTGGTCTCCCTGCCGGGGCTAGAATTGCACCATGGCATGCAGTTTTTTCATTGGGGCTGGGGATCCGAACTCAGCAAGCACTCCACCAATGGAGCCATCTCCCAGTTCCTCTTCTTAAACTGACCCATCTCACAGAGAGCTGACTGACACGGGTAGAATCTCTCTGTAAGAGTGAGAGGCTGGATTTGACAACCAGATTTTGGCGCGCTCAAGACTCCTCCTCTTGGGATCTTGGCACAAATCACAGTTGCCACCATCTCTGTTTCTGGGGTCACTTCTGTTCCTTCATTATTTGGCCTCAAGTGAGCTTAAAACAAGTCTTTTCATTCCCCGTAGTTGAGGTGAAACAAGGCTAAAACAGTGAGAGGTTTGGCTAAGGAGCTCAGAGGTCACAAAGAGAAAACCAACACAGATTAAAATGTAACTAACTGGGCTCTCTCAGGAGATGTGACTGCTCTCCAGGACAGGGTTGATCCTCACAGGGTCCCTTTACCAGCGCCCTGGCCTATCTTCCAGATTCATCTACATAAAGTGACCAGACCTTGAGCCCCACCCCACCCCAGGAACTAGAAACATCTTCAAGGCTGTTCATTGTCTAACGCTAGCCTTTCACAGTTCTCAGCACAGGCCTTCCCATGTAGAAGGGGGTTTGTCTTGACATTTGCTCCAGGGTAGTCCCCGATTCATAAAACTGAATAACGAGAGGTGAGGAGGGTGGTAAGGGGAAGGAACTTTTTACCAGAGTGGTCAAAATACTAATACCAATCAGTCTTTTTCAAGCACAGTGGTGAGAGCCCTGGTCATAATAACCACTTTTCTTCCCCGTGCTCAGTGGGCCTCACTGAGCACATTCTTCTCCATTGTTCACATCGTTTACAGCAGAAGCTGTGTTTTCGTCAGCCGGCTTTCTAAACACCAGAGACATTTGAAACAATGAAGAATTACTTCACACACAGCAGGAAGGGTAAATAAATAACTATATAGAGACAAGTGCTGATAAGGATGGGGTATACAGGCACTCTAATACATCCACTACTGTGAAGAGCATAAACAGGTGGATAATTTGTCAATCTGTACCATAGGCCATGGTGAGCCATACTCGACGAATTCTCAGCTCCTTGCCTTATCATATACTCAGGAAAACTTGTAAATGTCCACAAGTGAGTATTAACAAGAATGTTCACTGCAGACTTCTGTAAGAGCAAATAAGCTGTCCAAAATCACAACCTGCAAAGATTCCCTACTAACTGTTTACAGACACACCAACAACAGAACATTTGTTATTTTTGTAATGCTGGTGATTGAACCTAGCCCTTCACCTCTCAAACCCCATACTAGGCAAGAGTTTAATCTATATTCCAAGCCCTAAAGATGCAGAAAGATATAGATATTATTTTTTAGTCACACACACACACACACACACACACACACACACAGGGAGAGAGAGAGAGAGAGAGAGAGAGAGAGAGAGAGAGAGAGAGAGAGAGAGAGAGAGAGTTATGTTGGCCAGGTGACCTGGAATTTGGAATTTGTTGTGTAGCTGAGGGTGACCTTGAACTTCTGGTCCATTTCCTGAGTGCTGGGATTATAGCCATGGGCTACCGAGCCTTGTTTAGGAATGAATTTCTAAAGTTGTCGTCTTAAACAGTGCTATACAATAATTCACAGTAAAAAGAGTGGAGCAGCTTTGCGTATTTCCATGTGGGATAAGACTGAGTGAAAACCCTGGCCTCTCTGTGCTGTGAACTATGTTGTCACCCACGTGTTCTTAATGATATTGACAAGCCTCCGTTAGCCGTTTGCAGTGGTTGAACTACGCCAGCAAAAAGGCTCTTCCTGAGGGAGCTTCTCACAGTCTGGGTTCATCTAGAGTAGCTGGGATATGGGAAGCTTGCATCATGGCTGCTGAGGAGTTGGGGGTTACTAATGAACTCCAGTGGATACAAATAGGAAAACAAAACCCTAAAGTTTGAAAGGAGCAGGATCCTGTTTAAAGGAATGCAGATAAGTGGTTTTTAATGAGAATGTGTTAGACAACAGAAATCAGGACCCGGCTCTTCAGGAACTCAGATTACACTGTTGCTACCAACAGCATAAAAGGATTGAGACGTGTTTGGCTTTTGTTCTCAACGAGAGTATTAAATCTACTCAAAGGATCAACAGACTGATTTGTTTTTCCAAATGATTTTTAGTCCTGTGTGGCATTTGGAAGGAAGTAATACAAAATGGAAAGTGACTGTGAGAAGCCAGGGGGAAAACCCATCGTAATTAAACTGTAGGAACACCAAGATGCATGGTAAAACAGTCAGGACGGAGTTGGAGTAGGGCTTACCACTCATGAGCAGGCAGTACTGTGAGGTATTCCTGTAATGGTTCTAATCTTTATTTCTCTTTGCCTTCCCTCACTGCTAATCATCAGCCATGGGTAAGGAGTACAAAGAACCAGCTCCACACCGCCACCTCTCACCAGCCTGGGGAGTTAGTTCCCTTAGATTTTTAGGGACCTCAACTCAGGCCAAAGCAGGATTCTTGGCTTCAATGCTGAAAGGAATTTAAGATGTAGCCAGTATGGTAAAGCAGAGTTAGAGGTTTTATTAAATCTATTTTAATATAAGTTAAGCACAAGGGTAAGAGAAGGAGAAGTACTTGGAAAGTGAGGTTTGCCCAAATGGTGGCATGTGCTTCCAAGTAGGGGAAATTCAGACACACCCAAGCACGGGTATAGCTTCTCCAAGAGAGGGCAAGCAATTTGTTGTCTTAGTGTTGGCTGTACAGATCCTTTTGGTGGTTTTTCAGTTTCATCCCTAAAGGTTGCTAAGGAACACTTTATTCCTCTATCCCTTTTGACAAGCAGGGTCCATAAGGTGGCTCCAGAGACACCTAGGTGGAGTTTTAATCCAATAAGGTGAAACCAGGAGCCACTAGGGTAGCAAAGGGTGTAGTGTGTCTTTCCCTGTAAGTTCAGTTCCTGAGGTGGTTCTTAGAAAGTCTCAGGTTTGTGGCTGGGGAGGGAGCATGTCCTTGAGTAGGTGACAGTGGTGGAATTCTTGTTCCAATGCTGGCAAAGTCTTCAACCAGATTCCAGAGTGAGGGGCTTCCTTCCCACGTCCCATGTCCCCAGGACGTTCCCTGCCTTTCTTTCCCTTCCCATTTTCAGTTCTACCATCCTTCTAATGGCTATGGTGCAGCTGGAGAGGAAGCAGGAGCTTTGTCAGCTGACCCAAAGCCACCTGTGATGGCTCTAGTGGCAAAATGTCACTCTGTCCACTTGGATCACGACCATCCAGACTATTTTATTGATAGAGTGCATTCTGACTTCAGCGGAACTGATCGTTTGCACCTGGTTGATTAACGGGGGTCTATACTCTACCAGACCCCTGCAGTTATCCCTCTGGAATAAGATGTTGCTGGCTGACACAGACACCAGTGAAACTCACTGGCTCTCCTGTAAAGGAAAAAAAAAAATTGAGCAGGAAGCTCACAGGATAAGATGCTACAAACACCATCAGACCTCCAGGGGGAAACAGCCTGATCTGATCTTGGTGACAAAAATAGCTTTAATGTCCCTTGAGCAATTGGTTTTCTCTTGCAGATTCTATAAACTGACAAAGTTATTTTCCTCTCTGATATCTAGACAGCTGAGTTTGAGGTCCATGTGTAAAGTACGCACAGTATCCCCCAGGGTGTGTTTCAACCGTCGCCCGGGAATCACTGCTGTTCCAGCCCTTGCTTTTCTTCCTTCTCCTTCCCGCCGACTTTAAGATACAAAAACACACATCTATAGATGCATCAGCCTGCATCTATAGCACGGCACTCTACGCTAACCTGTGAAAATTATGCTTTAAAAGGCGGCCACTTTAGGTGTTCTGGGGCTAACTCAATAAAGAGTGGATGGTGTAAAGTTGATTTCTTTCGTGGAAACTTCATTTTTGAATGCAGCCCTTTAAAAGGCAGTCAAGCTGTTAGCTCTCATCTAGATTCAAATAACCAGCCCTTCACACACACACACCCCATTTATTGCAGTGCTGAACCTCAGGAACTGAGGTCTGAAAGTACTGCTTGAGACATGCTGGCGGAACCTGAAAATAACTTACTAAGAGAAGAACAGTGCAGGGAAAGCAATTTTCTGCCCCATTTTCTGGTGGGAGATGCTGGGATGAGGTACCACTGTTTAGGTGTAAGCAAAAAAATCTCTCCAGTGCCCTTAAAGACAAAAGCCACGCCAGGCTGAGCCACGCGCAGCAGCACTCAGCAGATAATTGATGGAACAGAAAGCCAAGGACCAGCACTTTTCAATCATCGTCATCTTTACGCACAAAGGGTCACAGTTAGACATTTTTGGGGTCATGGCAGCTTCACTTTGGCTCTCTGGTATGTCTGGGTTTTTTTTGTTCCTTTTTGAAGAAAAAAAATTCTACACATTGAGCCATACTGTATGTTTAAAAGCACATCTTAGCACACTCAAGTCATATACTTGGTCCCTGATTAGAAAGAGGGAACATAATGCCCATCATAACCAAGATGGAGGTAACAGCCTAGGTTTGGAATCAGGTGTGAAGTAGTCCCTCAGCATCCAGAAACCCCAAGGATACCACTTCTCAAGTGTCTTATGTTATGAAATGACATAATACTTACAAACAACCTATCATGAGCTCAGAGTACTTTAAATACCTCTGGATTGCTTATAACACAGACCCCACTATAAGTCCCTGCAAATAGTTGTTTCAGTGACTAGAAGAATCACAAGAAAGAAGTCTACTTCTGTTCAAGTAGAGACATTATTTATTAGTGTGTGTGGAGTTGGGGGCAGTTGGGGCACACGTGTGGG
The DNA here is from genome assembly GCF_949786415.1 of Peromyscus eremicus. Taxonomy (NCBI): domain Eukaryota; kingdom Metazoa; phylum Chordata; class Mammalia; order Rodentia; family Cricetidae; genus Peromyscus; species Peromyscus eremicus. The sequence goes on along the minus strand of NC_081422.1, from coordinate 36,828,693 downwards.
ATTCAGGGATTGAGCTCAGGTTGTCAGGCTTGCACATCAAGCATGTTTACCTCATGAGACATCTCACCTACCTGACTCACAACAATTTAAAAACTTGATTTTCTATTCCAGCCAAAGGTTAAGGTGGAACCGAAAGACAGATACAAGTAGCTGACTGGGGAAAAGAAACTGATGTCCCCTTCCCCTTGGCTGTTTGACTTCATGACTCTTGGCAATCCTGTCAGAACTCAGTGAGAGCCTGTGGGTATGATTTTATCAGACTTTCTAGCCTAATAGAAAGGCAAGTCAAGGCTCATCCATTTTACCTCCACTCTGAGTAAAATGTTGGGTTGCCCATTACTGTTCACTCACAAAACTCTGAAGGAAAGTAGAGATTTGGGGCTTGTGAAGGAGAGACCCGACAGAAGTTCCCAGGGATGTGTGGGGATGAACTGGCTTCTCTCAGACAGGGCAGAAGTCTTCAGTTCTCCTGAACGAATCAGACACGCGGTTTGTGTTTTCTTAGTGGGCTTTGCTCAGGTGATGAATGGTCAAGGCAAGGGCCCTGGAGCCAGGCACTTACACCAGTTCCCAATTCTACCTTCTTCTTTTACTTACTTGTTTACTGGTATGTGTGTGTGTGTGTGTGTGTGTGTGTGTGTGTGTGTGTGTGTGTACTCAGGCACGTGCTTGCAGATGCCCCAGAATACATATACACGTGTAGGTCAGAGGATAACTTGTAGGAGTCAGTTCTCTGCTTCCATCTTGTGGGTCCCTTATGGTGGTATTTTATTTGTACTGAAATGTGATTTTAATTGTATGTTAATAAATAAAGTTGCCCGGGGTCAGAGCTATTAGAGCCATAGCAAAAGCTGGGCGGTGGTGGTGCACACCTTTAATCCCAGCACTTGGTAGGCAGAGCTAGGCAGATCTCTGTGTGTTCAAGGATACAGCCAACAGACAATGACGAGGCAGTCAAGTGGTTGATTTTACAACCAATGAGAAGGCAGAACAGAAAGGCTATATAAAGACAAACAGACAGGAAGTAGGTCTCTTTCGGAGAGGTCTCTTTGCTGAAGAGGCTAGCTGCAGCAGGCAGGTAAGGCTCTTAGCTCTGATCTCTTGGCTTTCTTCTTTGCATTGGTTCTGTGTTTCTTATTTAATAAGATGGTTGGTTACATCTAAAGTCCCTGGAATCAAACTCTGGTCATTAGGCTTGGTAGTAAGCACCTTTAACCCCTGAGCCACCTCACCAGCCCCCTACCACTTTTTGTTGTGTGCTTTTGACAAATTTCCATACTTATGTCACCAGGCCCCATCTATGTCAACTACGGATGGAGTGTCATGATAATAAGAGCACCCATTTCTTAGAGCAACTACAGGGACAGAAGAAGACAGTCTCTCTAAAGCACTTAGTCCAATATCTAAATATTGGACTCCAAAATATAACAGCCGTCATGATTTACTAGGTTAAAATCATTTTAAGGATGGTTGATCTGTGTGGTGATACATTGTGTACCTTAATAAACTTGCCTGAGGATCAGAGGACAAAGCCAGTCATTAGATTAGACATAGAGGTCAGGCAGTGGTGCCACACACCTTTAATCCTATCACTCGGGAGGCAGAGATCCATCTGGATCTCTGTGAGTTCAAGGCCACACTGGGCTACATGAGATTGATCCAGTACAGGAGAGAAACAGAGGCAGGTAGTGGTGGCACACACCTTTAATCCCAGTACTTGAGATCTCATGCCTTTGCTTGGGAAGCATACATGCCTTTAATCCCAGGAAGTAATATGGCAGGGCAGAGAAAGGTATATAAGGCGTGAGGAAATAGGAACTCTTTAGGCTGAGGATTTCATAGAGGTAAGAACTAGTGGCTGGCTGTTCTGCTTCTCTGATCTTTCAGCTTTCACGCTGATATCTGGCTTTGGGTTTTTTTTTTAAATTAAAAGACCATCTAAGATTCGAACAACATATTTGCAGACTTTTATTTTTACCAAAAAGTCTCCTTTCTAATGAAAAGTTATTCTTCAAACCCTCCACATAATAAAGTCCCTCTGTATTTTTAGGAACAAGGAATGAACACTTAGTGGATTAAGGGTGCTTGATCTGAAATCAGGAAGACCTGAGTTGAAAACCCAGCATGTGGTAAGGCTGGCAGCCACACACACCTCCATAACCCCAGCTCTGAGGTGGGTAGAGACAGGTTGCTTACCAGGACTTGCTGCTTTCCAGAAGGTAGGAACCTTAGGTTTAGGGAGAAACCTTGCCTCAAGGGGATAGGTGGAGAGTGACAGAGGAGGGCATCTAATATTCTTCTGGCCTCCATTCACACAGAAGCATGTAGACCCACACATTCATGTGCAAATACACTCACACAGATCAGATACACATATACATACACAAATCTTTAAAAATAAATTGAGAATTAGTGTTTTTTAAATTACTGGTGTTGATTGAATTTTTTTGTAATTGCCGTCAGTGGCCAGGCATGGTACCATACACAGGTAACCCCAGCTGCAGAGAACTCAGCTCAAAGCAGGGGGTAGAGAAAATTCAAGGATAGCCAAGGTATATAGATCTAAGCCAGCTGCCTAAAAAAAATAACAATGATAAATGTAGCATATGTATTTTGAGTATGGTTGTGTGTTGGAATGTGCCACCCTTGGGGACATGCAGAACTGTTGTAAGTAACTCTCCAGGATCACAGAGCCTAGGTCTGTGTCTAAGGAAACACTGTATCCCTGCATCCTCTGTGTTTTATGGAATAGTGGTTTAATGCCATGCCCCTTGTATTAGTCATTCTCTTGTTACTGAAACAAAACACAGGAGGAAATCGCTTTATAAAGAGAAAAGATTTATTTTGGCTCAGTTGGGAAGGTTTTAGTCCGTGAACATTCTGCCTCATTGCTTTGGGGCCATGGTGGCATAGTACATCTTAGAGAGTTTGGAGAAAGAAACCAGCTTACTCGATAGATAGCTCAGTGTGAAAAGGTGACAAGACAAGAGCAGGGTTCCACTGTCCCCACCAACAGCACACTTCCAATCACCTAGAAACTTCCATTAAGCTCTACCCATGAAAGTCTCTATCTCTTTCCAGTAGTGTCATGTTTGAGGGCAAAGCCTTTAACATATGGACCATTAGGGAAAGTTCTAGATCCAAACCACGGCACACACTGAAAGGTATCTGACAAAGTTTTGCAAGGCTAAACACATTTGGAGCATGGGTGAGATAAAACTGAACTCATTTTCTTTTGCAGAACTTTGTGGAACATTTATAATGCAAATGTATGCATTTCAATGGGTAAGATAATAGGGCTTTTCAAGAGATTTTTTAAATAAAAGCTTGTGTGTGTGTGTGTGTGTGTGTGTGTGTGTGTGTGTGTCTGTCTGTCTGTCTGTCTGTCTGTCTGTCCTGATGTTCTGAAGAAGCCTGGGAACGGGAGGCTTGGAAATGTGTCTCTTCTGGGCCTCCTTTTCAACCATGTCAAGGGCTTCTGAAGCCTCTCCACAGGTTTATGCCTGTGGTTTCCCACCACACTGCCTTTTCCAGCCATCCCACAGCTGTCCTCCTTCTTCATATGCTGTTCATCTCTTAATAGCTTCCCCAGAGTGGTACCACACTCCTGACTCTACAATCCAGGAAGAAAGCTTCACAAGGTTCTTGTTACAGTCTGGACGTGCCATCTACAGACCCATGTTCTAGGAGCTGTTTGTGGGGATGGGGTGGGATAGACCTTTGGGAACTTAAGGAGGTGGGATGAAGCTGGAGGATGCAGGTTCCTGTATTGAGTTATCTTATAGCTACTCCTTCGTGGTGGTTTAATGAGGATGGCTTCCATAGGCTCATGGATTTGAATACTTAGTTCCCAGTTGGTAGAACTGTTTGAGAAAGATTAGGAAGTGTGACCTTGTTGGAGAAGATTTCAAAAGACTCACCCAATTCCCAGCCCCATTCCCTTTTGGCTTGTGAATCAGTCACTGCTCCAACACCAAGCCTGCTTGCCTGCTCCATCCCCACCATGAATGGAAGTTGTGGACTGTGCCCCTCTGAAACTGTAAGCCTAAACAAACACTTCCTTTTATAAGTTGCCTTGGTCATGATATCTATGCTGGCTAGTTTTATGTCAATTTGACACAAGCCATAGTCACCTGAGAAGAGGGAACCTCAACTGAGAAATTGCCTCCAAAAGACCTAGCTATAGGCAAGCCTTTAGGGCATTTTTTAAAAATTAGTGATTCATGAGGGAGGGCCCAGTCCACTGTGGGTGGTACCATCCCTGGGCTAGTGGTCCTGAATTCTAGAAGAAAGCAGGCTGAGGAATCCCTGAGGAGCAAGCCAGTAAGTAATCAGCACTCCTCCATGGCTTCTGCATCAGCTCCTGCCTCCAGGTTTCTGTCCTGACTTCCCTCAGTGTTGAGCAATGCCCTTTCCTTCCCATGTAGCTTTGGTCATGGTTTTTCATCACAGCAATGATCACCCAAAATAATGCAGTGTCTTATCACAGTGACTAAGACATCCTTCCTTGCTCGTTCTCCTTGCTGTTCATCATCAGACCTTCTCCCCCCACAGGCTCTGCCACCACACACCATGATGCCTGCTGAAGCACATGGGGCCGAGCAAGCATGGGCTAAACCCCCTGACACAGAGACCCGGATAATCCTTTAAGTTGCTTCTCCAGATATTTTGCAACATTGATGAGAAAATAACTATTTCCATGTCCAAAAGAGAACCTTGAGAGGCTGACTCCTGTCCAGAGAGACCATTCCTTCCCACTCAACTAAATACAGAAACTTACCAGTACTTAGGACCCTTGGTTCTTATCTGTCCCCAGGTAAATTCCCTATCTATCCCAAGAGCTAGGAGAAATTTCTCCCCATTCCTTTTTAGCCTTCTTTAGCTCTGCTGTTTTATAATCCCACTGGCAACAGCGCTGACTTCTCAGATCTTAAAACTCCCAGCAACCTGTCCCAGCATTTCTCAAGTAGGCAAACATAGTAATGTGTTTCCTATTTGTTTGTTAAACATTTGTTTAAAGAGGGCAACTCTGAGCCGAGGATCTGTAGAGACAGAAATTAGGCGTATTTTGGAGGTAGACAGCATTTGGTACAGTCAAGATGGAACTCTGTGTTACTACCTTTAGAAATCACGGTGGGAAGTGATAGCATTTACTAAAATGAAGAGGACAGATTGGGAGGAGTTTGAAGGAGGGACTGAAAGCGAAGTTTGGAGCATGGTAAATCTGAGATGTCTCTAGATTGTCTGAACGGTAGTATTAAAAAGAGTTAATTGTGTATGAAAGTCCAGGGACCTAGACAACTGAGAATTGATGGGCATGGAGATGACATCAGTCCACAGTAATAGATGACAGGAGCTAGGAAGGAATTAGAGAAATAAATGAGAAAAAGAGGCGATAAGAACTGAATGCTGGGGTTGGAGAGATGAACCAGCAGTTAAGAGCACTTGCTGTTCTTGCAGAAGACCAGAGTTTGGTTCCCAGCACCCATGTCAGTCAGCTCACAACAGCCTGTACCTCTAGCTCCAAGAGACTCATGGCCCTCTTTTGGACTCTTTGGGTACCTACACACATATGCATGTACACACACACACACACACACACACACACACACACAGACAGACAGAGACAGAAAGACAGAGACAGAGACAGAGAGAGACAGAGAGACAGAGAGAGACAGAGACAGAGACACACATAAATAAAAATAAAATGGATTAAGGAACCCAGATTGCTAAGCAGCTGTAATATTTGGAGGAGGTAGAGGGCTATCTGGGGTGAACTTGGTCACACCAACTAAGAGGGTGCAGACACCATGAGAGGAAAACAGGAGGCAAGTGACACCCAGAGGCCAGAAAGAAGGCAGGGTTAGTAAGAAGGCAGGGTTAGTAAGAAGGCAGGGTTGGTAAGAAGGCAGGGTTGGTAAGAAGGCAGGGTTGGTAAGAAGGCAGGGTTAGTAAGAAGGCAGGGTTAGTAAGAAGGCAGGGTTGGTAAGAAGGCAGGGTTGGTAAGAAGGCAGGGTTAGTAAGAAGGCAGGGTTGGTAAGAAGGCAGGGTTAGTAAGAAGGCAGGGTTGGTAAGAAGGCAGGGTTGGTAAGAAGGCTCACTAGTCAGATTTCTGTCACTGTAACGAATACCAGGACTAATGCACTTCTAAAAGACGAAAGGTTGACTTCGGCTTCTAGTCTCTGAGCCTTGATGCTCAGGACTGTGGCAAGGAAGTATATCATGATGGGAACATGCAGTGGAGTAAAACCACCTTGTGAAAAGCAGGGGAGTGCAGGGGGAGCGGAGAAGGAGACCAAGGTCCCACTGACCCCTTGAATGGGCCCCAATGACCCGAAGACCCCAACCTAGGTCTCACTTCTTAAAGTTCTACTTCCTCCCAATAACACCAGACTGGGGGCAAAGCCTTTACACATGGTGGGAGTTTAGGTCCGGACATGCAAGGGTTAAGTGAGAGAAGAGAGAGAGTGAACCTAAGAAGTCTGTTGGTGAGCTTCACAGGAAGGAGATTGGTTGAAAGATAGTGGACAGCACAGCAAGGGAAGAGAAGATGGTTGGGAAGGTGCAGGGCGACGTGTATGGAGGTTACTGTAAGGGAAGCTTGTTGAGAAAGGAGAGGGAAGTCAGAGGGGTGTGGCAAAGGTCCAAAATGTTAAGTCAAGGAGGGAACAGCAGGGCAATTTTCCTGTCTGACCAGAGTGACCTGGTGGAGGGGAAGACATTGGTGAAGCATGAGAAGACAGGAAGGTTGAAGCAGAGATTGGGGTGAACGGGAGCAGTCCAGAGTGCAGATGGATGGTGGAGCTGCCTTGCGTGAGCGAAAGGGCATAGCCTCCACTGTAGCAGGACAAATGGTGCCAAATAGAAGACTCCAGGAGTAGGAAGAGAAGTCAATCCACACTGGTAGCATCTGCTTTCTCCAGGGAAGTCTGAGGTCAGCTCAGCAGGAAGGAAGATGAAAGACGCAGAAATGCCATTGTACTTGGGATGGAGCTGGAGGGCAGCCCGTTAGCTTTTCCTGGGACTCTTCCGGGCAGTGACCGGCTCTGCTGGTGCTGGCACAGTCCACTCCATCTTAAGGTTTGTTCTGCAAGATGAACAGCAGGGGAAGGGGATTGTGCTTGAGGGTATATTTAAATGAGTGAGGCACGGAGCACTTAGGGCGGTGCCTGGCACACAGGTGTTAATAAAGAACTAATGGATGCTGTAACTTCCCCTTACATGATTTCCACAGTTCATCAACTGATCATCAACTGTGGTAACTATGGTAAGCAGAAATCTTATCAGGGAAATGAGTATTTGGACAAAGAATTCTTCAAATTCCTGAGTATTGCTCTATCATAATCATATAACCAGTTTTTCACATCATTCCCCTCATTATGATATTTACTGTACATATAAATAAAAACACACATACACATGCATACGTGAACACACACGTGCGTAAACACACACATATATACACACAGATATCCAAATATATGAACACACACATGCACACACACACACATGCACATGTGCTCATACACATACAAACAAGGACATTGTTTACTTCCGTGAGGACACTGTCTTAGACTCTTTCCTTAAGAAATGCGATTTCTAGTGTGTGTCATATATGCAATAAATAATTCACCAAAAAATTATAGTCCCACTCATCTTAGGATGAAACACACCTCTAATCCTATCAGTTAGAGATAGAGGCAGGTGGATCTCTGAGACTTTGAAGGCAGCTTGGTCTATATTGTGAGTTCCAGGTCAGCCAGAGTACACAATGAGACAGAAGATGAAGAAGAATAGAAGAAGAAGGAGGAGAAGGAGAAGGAGAAGAAGAAGAAAAGGAGGGGGATGAAGAGGAGAAGGAAGCAAAGAAGGAGGAGAAGGAGGAAGAGGAAGAGGAGGGGAAGGAGGGAGAGGAAGAGGACGAGAAGGAGGGGGAGGAAGGGGAAGGAGGAGGGAGGAAAGGAAGGAGGAGGGAGGAGGGGAGAGGAAACAACAAAACTATATTAAAGAAATATTTGAGTACCATTTTAATTTGCTTTCTGTTGCTGTGATAACACCTGACCCAAAAGCAGCTTATGTAGAAAATGTTTGCTTGGCTTCCACAATCTGTTCACAGCCCATCCCTGAAGTGAGTCAGGGTGGGAACTTGAGCAGGAGCAGAGGCAGAGATCACGGAGAAAAGCTGCTTACCTCCTCTGTTCACACTCAGCCTGCATTCTTTTACAACTCAGGACCAGCTGCCCAGGGTGGCGCTGCCCACAGTCGGCTGAGTCCTTCCACGCCTCACAGTCATGCCAACAGGCCAATCTGATGGAGGCAATGCTTCAGTGAAGGTTCCCTCCTCCTCTCAAGTGTCTTTAGTTTTGTGTCTGGTTAGCAAAAACTAACCAGCACCAGTACTTAACAAAGGAACAGCTTAAGTTTGTCTGGTAGGTGGGGATGTCTTCACAGAGATATTGACATATACATTCAGATAAAAGGTTTTACTTAAGTCTTAATGCCCAACAGATGAGAGACTATAAAGGCCTTGTAATCACAGCTAATATTTATGGAGTGGTTACTATGTGCCAGACACTAAGTACTTTAAACACTTTAGTCACTTCATTTATGACTAGGTCCTACTTTTTTTTTTTTCTTGTAGTGCCGAGGACAAACCTAGGGTCTCATAAAGACCATGCTCTGCTACCAAGCTGTAGCTCCAGCCTATGAATAGGTCAGTTTCACATCTCTCTTTTCTGGTAAGAATTGGAGAGATTGGGTGGCCCATAGGGTACTGAAACCCGGGTCTTCTCATCCTGATGTCCAGGGAGAAGAAAGAGCATCCACAGAGACACGGGGAATGTGAGGATACAGAGATATCCATGTAAGAACTGCACACTGTAGTGTGTGGAGTGGGGCACACAGAACAGAGAAGGAGAATGACAGGGACAGGCAGAGGAAGAACAGTACCAGATTGCTGTGGAATGGTCTGTATGTCAAGTGTGTTGCTGATTGGTCAGTAAATAAATCACTGATTGGCCATTGGCTAGGCAGGAAGTATAGGCGGGACAAGGAAAAGAATTCTGGGAAGTGGAAGGCTGAGGGAGAGACACTGCCAGCCGCCATCAGGACAAGGAAGATGTAAGGTACCAGTAAGCCATGAGCCATGTGACAAAGTAAAGATTAATGGAAATGGGCTAAATATAAGAGTAAGAGCTAGACAATAACAGGCCTGAGCTAATGGCCAAGCAGTTTAAATAATGTAAGAGTCTGTGTGTTTATTTTATAAGTGGGCCCTGAGACTGGCGGGACTTGGTGGTGGGAGCTGGAGAGAAATTCTCCAGCAACAAATGGCGCCCAACGTGGGGCAAGAGTTTCCACCTAAAAACTTAGAAAAAAGATTCTAAAACGGACCTAAAACAGCTTCCTAATTGTCTCTCTCAAATAAGCGGCAGCTGCCGGTTTGAGCTACTGGCGGGTTCCTAGCGTGCGCTCTCGACCTGCAGTATGGTGGGAATGAGGCCTCTGCAAGTAGCACATTAAACTGTGTGGTGAATTTAGCCTTTGCTAGTACAAAACAAAAAAAGAGGTTTCTGGGCTACACGCTACTTTGGTAAAAGTGTAGACCCACTATTTCTGAGAGTTATGGCTCCCAGAGCTGGCGGAAAGCGGACCGCCGCCATGTTGGGAAGCTAAAGTGGGCGGAGCCAGCAGCCACTGCGCTGTTTCAGGCTTAGAAGGCTGCAGTTTAAAGCAATAGGCTCACGCTAATATAAAAAAATAAGCCACGTAAAGATGACTACCACACAGAGAATCTGGATTATGTTCTCTTTGATATTCGTAACTGCAGAAAAACATTTGATTGTAAAAGCTGTTGAGTTATGCCAAAATGTATATTTTAAAGGTACCTTGACTTCAAAATTTGGATATAAGGATATGTTGCTTTGGAAAAGAGTCTCTGCTCTTGTTTCCACAGAAAGCCAGAGACTATGGATTTGTTCCAGATTAAGATACATCAGGTTTGACCAGCCAAGACCCCCTGAAAGGTCTCCAATGACACCATGGCCCAGATGATTCAACATCCAGAATGGTTTCAAGTCAACTGGCTCAGATATACAGCCTCACGGACTACTCCATGATCCTAAAATTTTCTTTCTGTCTCCAGAAGATACAGCGCCCCCCTCCAACAGGAAGTAATAAGAAAAGCTACGCCCAAATTCCCAAATATACCAAGCTGGCTTTAGAGATGGAATTGGCTCACTCCCCCTCTAAACCCAGACATATTGCTCAAAAAAAAAAAAATGGTTAAGAGATTCTTATGTCCCAAATCAGAAGAGCCCTCTGGTATGGGACAGAGAAAAACCAATATTTTTATTTAAATCAGGTTGATTATAAATACAATCTCTTTCTAAAACAAAAAAGGGGATAGTTTAGATATGATAGGATAAAAGGGTAGATTAATGAACCTACTTTTAAAGAGTAACAACTTGTTTAAAATGTTTTACATTGCTACAGATTTTAGTTTATTGATACAAATTTAAACTTAATTTTGTTATACTGTATATATATTTCTATTCTTGTTTGAGGTATTATGTTTATGTAACTCATTTAAAATTATAATGGATAATTAAAAAATAGATTAATAGTTAATCATCTATGATAATATTTGTAGCCATGTTAGTTAAGTCTTCTAGATATACATAGATATATTTCAGATAGATAGGTAGTCTTCAAACACTTCAAAGACCTACAAAATATGGCATTTAAAATGTTTTAAAAATTTAGACTTTTTGGACAGTGAGACATGTCTGCTCCTGACGGCACCGGTTTACTTCAGAGAGGAGGATGGGCATCGAAGACACTCCATATGGAGTTTATCTTCACCTTGACAAAAATAGCCATTTGGGCAAGAAACTGTTCTTGCCTGGACTGTCTGATCAACTGGACATACAGGACCCATAGAAAGGTGACCTCTGAACTTTGCTTGACAAAATGGTCCTTCAGGTTCCTGCTTTGCAGAGAAATCTGCCAGACATTCTACAAGACACAGAGAAAAGTAAATAAGAGACTCTAGGCCTGTGGGCTAAAGACAGATGCCCCAACTTTACAAGAGAACTTTAAATGACTGTCCAGGCTGCCAGCTGTCTCTGTCTACCCTACAAGACTCCTAAAAGTTGCTTATATCCTTCTCCATTTCTCAGGTAGTAATATATCCTTCTGAGGTCTTTGATATGGTTAAAGACTAGATACTTACAATTTTCCTTAGTTATAATAAAAGATAAGTTAGATATAAAACCTTAAACTTACAAATATAAGATAGATAGGATCTCTTCTTTAATACTGTAACTGTAATTCTTGCTTGATAATTGTTTTGTTATATGTAATTTTACTATGTTAAAGTTAAAACCTTCCTTTTTAAGAAAAGAAAAGGGGAAGTGCTGTGGAATGGTCTGTATGTCAAGTGTGTTGCTGATTGGTCAGTAAATAAATCACTGATTGGCCATTGGCTAGGCAGGAAGTATAGGCGGGACAAGGAAAAGAATTCTGGGAAGTGGAAGGCTGAGGGAGAGACACTGCCAGCCGCCATCAGGACAAGGAAGATGTAAGGTACCAGTAAGCCATGAGCCATGTGACAAAGTAAAGATTAATAGAAATGGGCTAAATATAAGAGTAAGAGCTAGACAATAACAGGCCTGAGCTAATGGCCAAGCAGTTTAAATAATGTAAGAGTCTGTGTGTTTATTTTATAAGTGGGCCCTGAGACTGGCGGGACTTGGTGGTGGGAGCTGGAGAGAAATTCTCCAGCAACACCAGATGATCCAGGAAACAGACTGTGCCGATTCCAGCCTTCAACTACGAGTGGGATCAGTTATTGGTTGCTGTGCAAAACACCTCTTCAAACTTGATTTGCCTGAAACAGTCATTTCATTATGCCCAGAGACTAGGCCAGACAGGAATTCAGAGAAGGGACGCTGGGATGGTTTGTCGCTACCATATAGTCTGTGGCCTCAGCAGGGAACACTGACAGTCTCAGGAATGACTTAGTTCTAAAGATTGGAAATACATGAGGGGTCCTTTGCTCATAGGTCTGGTTGTTAACATTAGTAAGTGGCTGTGAACTTAGCATGGGATGTTGGTCATGGCTGCTGTAACATCACCTAAGTTCTCTGTGTTGGCCCCCTGGGCTTTCTGTGCAGCAATGTGACTAAGTTCTAAGCACAGGTGTCCCAGACCAAAAAAAAAAAAAAAAGGCAACTGTACATGACATTTTACCACCCTGACTGAGGTAGTCACAGGCTATCCAGGTTCACTTAGAGAGCACAGAGACTTCTCTACCACTCATTGGAAGCAGTATCAAACAATTCATGAATATATTCTAAAAACCACCACCGAGTCAGTGAGTGAGTGAACTGGGTCATTAACTCAGGGAAGATCTTTAACATAATGGAAAGGTGGTCTGACAGCATAGGTGTGACATCCATTCTTACCACACACTCTGCATGTGAATGTACAGACTAATACCCTCTGCTCCCATAAACCCCCTTTGGCCTTTCTTAGTCTCATTTTTCCCCTTTCAATAGTTTGACTTATTTACCTCATTTATAACCATAAAGAGAGCCAAGTTTAAGGGAGCCAGATGGGAGTATGTCGAAGATGAAAAGTACCCGTAAAATTCCAACAAGTAAGTAATGAAATAACACGTAACTGGAGACTGTTACATCAGAGAGGGCTGTCTTCCCAGCCCTCAGTAGTTGTCTGGATCCTTTAAGCGAGCACCACATACAATCTCTTTAATTGTTCTCGGTGTTATTTTTAAATTGGTATCATCTTTTAAAGTGACATATTCCCAGAGTTCAATGGAACCTCCTGAGGTAGATAAACAGCTAAACTTTCCAAGACAGATGGCTAGCTGTGTGCAATATTTAATTTTATCAGCACGACAGGTTTGCCTGGGATGCATTCCTAGTTTGGAAACAATGCTTACTATGACACAATTTTACTAAGCTAATGTTTGCAGCCAATGGAGGGCAGCAGGCTACCCAAGCAGCTGCATTCCTGGGTCATGTAGAATCCATCAGCGTACACCTGAGTCAGTGTTTCTGTGCACCCTTCACGGGGCCTACAAATAGTTCTTGAAAGTGTAACCTCAATATGCAATCATTAGTTTGATTATGTTCCAATATTATCTTTTCATTCATGTTTCATTATTTTAAACAAATACCATATCCTAGCCTTGAGCTACACATGGGCTCAAGGAATGTGAGCATCAACCTACAGGTCATCTAAAAGTATTTTTGCTTTGTTTTAGCAGTGCTGGGGAATGACCCCAGGGCCTTGTGTATGATGGACAAATTCTCTATTACTGACCTATATTTCCATCCTATAACTATATTCTTTAAAAAGAGGCATATGCTTAAATGATTAATTCCTTCTGAAGACAAGCAAATTGAGTTCATAAAATATCTTTAAAAGCTACATGAGTACATGAAAAAGTAAGAACAATATATACTTAGCTACGTTAATAGGCTCACTAAAATTCTTTTGAGTTATTCATATCTACATTTTCATTATATTTCCTAAGTGCTGTTACAGATTAGTAAAAAGTACCAGAAATGAAAGAGAGGTCAAATATTAAAGAGATTGGCAACTGTCATTTCTAACAAGTTAAGTTTAACTAGGATGTAGATTTTTTTTTTTCATCTGTAATGCTTTCTGATCTATTGAGCTATTAGGAGTCTTAGCCACATGTTCCCACCATAATGAACTCCGCCATATCCACACCACCATGAATGGACTATCCACTTTCAAACTATGAACCAAAACAAACTTGTCCTCATTTAAGCTGCTTACTGGCAGATAGCTGGTCACAATGGCAAAAGAAAACAAAAACAAAAACAAAAAAACTGATACTGAGAAAACAGAGTCGCTGCCTTGATAAATCTGACCACAGTTTGGAGACCCTTGAAGCTGGCTTGTGGAGAGAACTTCAGGCTCGAGAAGTCTCAGAGTAGGCCATTCTGGTGGGAACTCAGAAATCCGGAACGTTGATAGGATTGTGGACCTAAAGACTGGACAGGTGAGATTTCAGAGGCAAACAGAGACCGTGTTAGGAACTGGAGTAGAGGCCATTCATGTCATACTCTAATAACAAGCAATCTGCTGCATTCTGTCTGGATCCTGAAAATTTGAGTGAGGCTAAATTCAAAAGCAATGGGCTAATTTGTTTACCAGAGAAAATTCCAAGACAACATAACATTCTGTCTGTGGGTTTGCTGCTCACTGCATTTACCCAGACTTACAGTAATAGAAGAAATATATGAAAATATGAAGTTTGGCAAGGAAAAATTCATGTACGAAGTTCAACTTGAAGACATAAATACAGGAATAGGGAAAGAGTTTATGCCTAGGTAAAAGAGGACAGGATAGGTACAGATATAGAAGTTATAATTATTAAAGAAACTAGCACCATTTAAGAGGAATTTCTGCCCAGATTTTTCACTGAGACACTAGGAAAAGTAGTTTGAAGATAAGATCTTACTCACTGAAAGTTGGGTGTAACAAAGCAAACTCAACTGGGAAACTTTCCTTTGAAAGGAGGATGCCTAAAGAGATTGAGCCTTCCTAGTCCCCTGCTGGAAAATGGCCTCCTAGGGAAGTGTTTAGCCCAGGTTCAGCATGAAGGTATACAGAGGCCCCTAGAGCTGTGGCCCACAGCGGCCAGCTTACGGCTTGAGCTAGCAGTATAACTTGGACTTGAGACACCTGGCGCTAGTCTTGCAGGGGTGCAAATTGTAAGAGTGGGGGTGCTTATGGAGGTTCATGCCAAGGCTCTAGGGAGCTGCTGAGATCAGGCCATGTATGTCAAAGTCAGGTTTCCTGCACAGCGTGGCCAAGTGATGTGTGTGTAAAGGTGTGAAGGTGAAGCCTGATTTCAGTGGAGACCCCAGGATACTGAAACATGGGGCATTGGTCATAAAAGCTACAGTCAATAGAGATAGCCCAAGAGAGAGACAATGTATGCCCCATAGAGTTTAGAGGTCAAGGATATCACCAAGCTTCTGAAAGCCTGAATGATGCCATTTCAAGCCCCAGAGGCTGGATGTGGAGGTTTGCAAGGTTTGGCATTTCCCCCACCCCCAGGTTTTTGTCTTAACTTCCCCTGGTCTTCTCCCTGTGCCCCTCATCCCTCCCTTTTGGAATGAGAATGTGTCACTCTGTGCTACTATATCAGAAGTTTGTCCTTTGGTTTTTGGTTCCACAGGGAACACAGCTAAGAGATTGCCTTGAGTTTTAGAGGAGACTTTAGGTTTTTGAACATGTTGATATTGTCAAGATTATAGGGACTTTTGAATTGGACTAAGTGTATTTTTCATTACGGGATGATCATGAACTTATTGGGGCCAGGGGCAGTGGGCTATGGTTTGAATGTGAGATGTCCCTCTAGGTTCATTTATGTGGATACCTCATCCCTTGATATTGTGCGACCTTCAGGAGCTGGAGCCTCACAGAATCAGGTACCGGTGGAGGGACTGAGGATTAATAGTCCAGTCCCATTTTCTGTCTACTTTCTGCTTCCCAGTCTGCTGAGAGGTGATGACCCTCAGGTATATGTTCCCATTGCCTTGAACTCCAACATCCCTTCCCCACCCTGATGGACACACCCTCTTAAAAATGGTCCAAAATACACTTGCTTCTCACTTGAAAGCAATCTGCTTGTAAGTAACAGATGATTAACAAGGCAGTGAAAAAAACCAAGATCCATGGGAAGACAGAACCTCAGACAGGCACTAGTAGTGTTATCCCTGGGTGGCCAGCCAACTCAGGAGAGAAGATTGAGAGGCTTAGAGGCTGAGCATCCTTTTGATAGCATCATAGGCCTGGGAAGACAAAGCTGTAGAAAAATTCATTTATGGCCTGATAATCTAGGGTTGGTGTGTGTGTGTGTGTGTGTGTGTGTGTGTGTGTGTGTGTGTGTGTATTGCCCTGAATGTATCTGGTCTTGGAAGCCAAGCAGGGACTGGCCTAGTTAGTGTTTGGATGCCAGACATATACTTGTGTACCTCGTAACATCACTTTGGTGAACGACAGATGGCTTAGACAGTGGTGATCCCACGACATAACAAGGAAGCTGAAGATGGCTATCATTTAGTGATGCTGTGGCCTTGTTTATGGCCATGATGGCCTTCACAAGCCTGCTGTGTTGCCAAGTGTATAAAACAAGGTAAGCAGGGGCTGCAGGTGTAGTTGGTTGGTGAAGTGCTCTCTATGCAAGCGTGGGAACCTGAGTTCCCTGCCCACAGAAGAGCTGGTTGTGGTGGGATGTCCTTGTGGTTTCAGTGCTGGAAGGGGAGGTAGAGACAAGTGCATCCTTGGGGCTCAGTGCCAGCCAGTCCAGCCCAATTAACAAGTTCCAGGACAATGAGAGACAACAAACAAACAAACAAACCAACAAACCTAAAAAAACTGAAGCCGATGGCTTCTGAAGTTGTCTTCTGATCTAGCATGCATGCCCACAGCTCTGCATCCATGTGCACACACATGAACACGGGCACATATGCAAACACACACAAATACAAACAAATATGTACAATTTATAATCTTGAAGATGATCATAAATTATGTACCTGTTTATTTAGTTACTCTACTTCTTAATTATTATTTGGAGCATATGCCCTCCATGGATAAAAAGAAGTCCACTGTGGAACAGACTTCTGTGGTGCTGGCAGCTGCCTCCTGCATCTCATGTTTCTAACATCTCCTTATTGCATCAAGAGGCCACGTCAAATGATTGGCTAGTACCATCCAGGTCTGTATATGAACAATTTGTGATGCTTTCAGAAGGACAAAATCACCCTAAAGCACATTTTCTAAACATGTCCTCATCCTTAAGTAATACATGGCTCGCTATCAATCCTTTTGAAACTCTTCCAAAAAGTTGATGATAAGGGCATATTTCCTACCTCAGTCTGTGAGATCAGAATTAGACTGACACAGAGCCAAAGAGTCTACAAACCCCCACATCTCTCCAAACAAATGAATACCCTTTATGAATACTGATGCAACACTTCTCAACAAAATACCAGCAAACCCAATTCACCAGAGGATTACCGTCTTACACACCATGATTGAATGGAGTTTCTCTCAGGAGGCAGGAGCGTTTTAAGATATGAAGATCAATCAACATAATTACACTACATTAACAGAACAAAGTGGGAAAGGCACATGATTGTCAATTGATATACATGAAGAATATGGCAAAATAAAATATTCTTCCGTGATTCAACATTCAGCAAACTAGGTGTTGAAGGAAGCTACCTCACAGGTAGCAAGACACCCAGTGGGGAATGGCTGAAGGTTGTCTCTCTAGAATCAGGAAGAAGGAGAAGGAATTGTGCCCATTCTAATCTACCTCTTATTGGAAGTACTGGACAGAGCAATAAGGTAGACGGGAGGAAGGAGCGAGACCTACATTATAAAGGAAGATGTTCGTTTCTGGATGACAAGAGCTCATGTTCATAGACTCCTAGCTATTTTCCGCCCAAACTATTAGAAGTAATAAATGAACTTCGTAAAATTACAGGATACAACAGCAATGTGGACAAATGGATTGTATTTCTGTACTGTATGAATGAATGGCAGAAAATGATGCCAAGAAAGCAATCCCCATTACAATTGTATCGAGAAGGATAAAATACTTATGAATAAGCTTACCTAGGAGGCAAAGGATTTATATGCTGAAAATTACAACATAGAACTAAAGGATATGAAAGAAGACACAAATAAATGGAAAGCTATCCTATGTTATTGGATTGTAAAACTTAGTATTGTTTAGATGCCAATACTACAAAAGGATACAAAAATTCATTAACATTCCAATGCTAATTCTGTAGAATCAGACAAATTCATCCTAAAACACACATCGAATCTCAAGGAATCCCCTATAGCCACAACAATCTAGAAAGAGAACAGAGTTGGTGCTATTACACTATCTGACTTAAAATTTTAGTACAAAGCTACAGTAATAAAAACAGTATGGTGCTGGCTTAAAGACAAAGATGATGGACTCCAGAGCTCCTATTGATTTTCAGCAAGGGTCTGAGTCCATGTAATGGGGAGAGGGTCATGCTTCTAGTCGATAGTGCCAGAAGAACTGGGGAGCTACAAGTAAAAGAATGAAGTTCAACCCTTCTCTACACCAAACACAAAACTTAATTTAAAATGAATCAGATCTGAACATAAGGGGGAAATTCTTAGGACAAAATCGTTAGAATAACATAGGCCAGGTGGTGGTGGCACACATCTTTAATCCCAGCACTCAGGATACAGAGGCAGGTGGATCTCAGTGAGTCTGAGGCCAGCCTGATCTACAGAGCGAGTTTCAGGAGAGCCAGGGTTACACAGAGAAACAGTATCTCAAAAAACCAAATACAATAAAGAAATAAAAAAGAATAACACATTGGGAAAATTCATGATGTTCAATTTGACAATAACCATTTTGGGACTGACACCAGAAACACTGATAAAATGGCAAAATAGGTAAAAAACTTGGTGCACCAAAGTATACTATGAGAAGAATGAAAACACAACCACGGTGTAAAAGCAAAGCTGTAGCCACTGTGGGAAACCGTGTGGTTGGATTCATTTGATCCGGCATTTCCTCCTCTAGGTAGGCATCAGTCATGACAAACAGCCATCAGGAAATATCAAGGACTGTATGGCCTTTAAAAAAAAAAAGCCAGGAGTAGTGATATATACCTGTACTCCAGCACTGCAGAAGCTGAGACAGGAGGATTCCTGTGAGTTTGAGGACAGTTTGGGCTACTCAGTGAGTACCAGGCCAAGTGGTGATGCATAACAAGACCCTCTCTCAAACAAACAAACAAACAAACAAACAAACAAACAGGATTTTATTTTCTCACTGATTTGAAGTCTGAAAGTCTGAGACCAGATTCCCAGCAATGAGCTTCCTGCCTTGCAGATGGCCTCCCTCTTCCTAAAGTCTTTCATCCAAGTGAATGGGGAAGGTTGGGGAGAGCTCAAGAGAGAGTACCCCACCCACTGACATCTTTTTAGTAAGGGCACTAATATCAATCAAGCCCCACCTTTTTACTTCAGTTAACTGAATCACTTACCTATCTCTTAATACACTGGCATTGAGGGTGACTTCACTGTATGAGTTCTGGAGAGACACAAGTAATCAGTCTATAACAGAAAAATTAAAAACAGGAACTCAGGCACTTGCTGGCCACTCTTCACAGTGTCATTCACAATAGTCAAAAAGGAGAAATAAGACAGAATAGACTAGGACTCTACAATGAGGCACATCCCCAGCGCAAGAGTTGAAATAGGTTCATGAAGCAGACTGTTGACCCCCCATATGCCCAGGTTCTACAAGAATTCAACCAACTGATGACTGAAAATATGCAGAAAATTACCACATCTGTACAGAGCATCTATAGATGTTTTCATATTATTCTCTAAACAGTACAATACAATAACTATTTACATAACATTTACATTGTGTTAGGTATTGTGAGTGATGGTAGATGGCCTAAAATATGAGAGAAATACATAGATTTATGTATATAAGTATATGTGTTATATGCAAATGTGATCCCATTTTATACAAGTCATTTGCATATCTTAACAGGGTTCTGGTACCAATCCCTACAGATGCCAAGGGGCCCCTGAATATCTTAGTTGTAATGTTTTTCTTCTTAAAAATGAAGAAAACTTCAAGACATTCTTTAAACATTGAAAATATCTTAAGTAACACGAGCGAGGCACAAAAGGATGAATAGAGTCTGATTCTTCTTACATAAGATATAGGAACGTAGGCAAGTTTATAGGGTCAGAAGTACAATAGGGGTTACCAGAGGTGGAGGCAAGGAAGTAGGTAGCTATGATTTAGTAGGTATCAACTTTGCATTTGAAGTAATGAAAAGCCCTGGAAATGGAGAATGGAGGTGGTCACACATTATAGTAAGTGTGCATAATCGCATGCAATTGCTCACTTTAAATGGTTGAATGCTCAATTTTATGTTTTATGTGCTTTAGCACAATCAAAAAGAAAAGGCAATTAAGTTGATAACTATACATGTCTATTTAGATGAATACTGACCATTAAAGGAATATTAACACTTTCTTATGGCCTTTGAACACTCGTGTTACAACACATGACAGCAACAGCATACAATTCAGGTGGAGATAAGTGGGATTAAAAATCTTTACATTGTCTGAGGAAATGGCAGTAATATTAAGCAATATTAGATTTCATTATGTCTAGGATACATATTGTAATCTCTGTTAAACACTAAGAACAAAAGTGTATGTAACTTTTAAGAAAATAGTGGGAAATAAATGGAATAAAAACCTCACTTAGTTACTTAGAAGGAAGGGAAAATGAACAAACATAAGTAGAGTGATAAAATGATGGACTTAATCCAAAACATTATATTTACATTAAATATATGAGGATAAAATTCTTCAATTAAAAGATGAGTGTCATCGGGTTGACTCAAAATTCAATAATTCTGTGGTTTTTATAAATTAAAGATACAGCTAAGACATAAGGGATAGGAGTTTTACAGAGGGGAGTGATTAATAGCTGACAAGATCATCCTTAAGGCTATTCAGAAAGCATTAACTGGAGATACGTGGGCTATTTCTCAACGAGAAGTTTAATCTAGAAGAAAGAGAATTTAATTTTTTCATATGCTTCCTACTATGGAAATTATAGCTCCAAAGACATAAATCAAAATTGGTCAGAATCATAAGGAAAAATAGATTTTTCCACAGTCACAGTGAGGATTTTCAACCTATGGTTCTTAGGAACAAATAAAACAATTAGTCTAATTCTTAGTTAGTTCTTAGGAACTAATAAAACATAGTAACTGTTTGTACCAGTTACTATGAAACCAATTTGTAATAAAAATCAGTAAGAATATAGGCAATTGGACCACACAACTAAGGAACTTGATCTAATTGCTTATATAAAACAGTGGCTTCAACAATTATGGAAAACAAATCCTTTGCTCATCATTCAGAAAGAATTAATTCCATGTTCACCATAGAATAAAGCAAAATTTCATAATGTCTAAAGGACTGGAATCTTATGGAATATATTCTTTGATCATATTTCAAGTTAAATAGAAATTATGGGATGGAGTATGTAGGTAAGTGGTAGATCACTGACTGAGCATGATTTGAGGCCCTGGGCTTGATCCCCCCCCCAAAAAAAAACAGAAACTAGAACTTAATTTTAAAAAACTCCTTTAAGATTGCCATATATTGGGGGCTGGAGAGATGGCTCAGAGGTTACGATCTCTTGGTGCCTTTGCAGAGGACCAGGGTTCAGTTTCTAGTATCCACACTGTAGTTCACAACCATTCAAAGACCCAATTTCAGGATCTGACACCCTCTTCTGGCCTCTGCAAGTACCAAGAATGCATGTAGAACACACAGATGCATTCAGGGAGATACTCATATGTATAAAACTAAAAAACATCTTTTAAAAAAGGATTTCTTTATATTTAAACACTGAAAAAATAAACTTCTCAGACTTTCTCTTGTTAGTACTGAGGTCTTTGTCTGGACAGTAGCTGGAGATTTTAGTCATGTCCTGAAGGAGTTCTAGGGGATTTGGTCATGGTTATTTACAGCAGGATTTTAATAAGAGACTTTAAAAACTTGTGTGTGTGTGTGTGTGTGTGTGTGTGTGTGTGTGTGTGTGTGCGCGCGTGTGTGTGTGTGAGAGAGAGAGAGAGAGACAGAGACAGAGACAGAGACAGAGACAGAAAGGTGGGGGGCCGGCTTGTGTGTGCCAAGGTACAGGAGTGTATGTCAAAGGATAAATGTTGGGAGTCTCTCCACTTTGTTTTGAGGCAGAGCCTTTGTCTCTGTTGCCATACTGTGTATACAAGCTGGTTCTCCTGTCTCCACCTTCCATTTTACTATAGGAAGACTGGGATTACAGATGTGAACCGGCACATCTGGCCTTTTAAATGTGCTTTCTGAATGTCAAACTCAGGTTGTCAGGCTTATACCACAGCACTTTTATCTGCTGAGGCAGCTCCCTGGTCCATAGGACACTTCTTTGTCATGATGAATTGCCTAAAGTCTTATCTAATCTGTGACCAGGTGTTCATCACACAGCAAACATATTTATATTGGTAAATGCCCCAGTGCCTCTTGCCTGACGGACATCTAGCTTCTTTCTATCAAGATAGACATGCTCTAAGGGATCCCTGAGCAGCAGAGGTTAGGTTCAGATGTACAAGTCAGGTGAGACACAGAAAGAGAAATATAACAAAGTACATGAAATAACAGAGGTGGCATATTACTTATAGAACCCTAAAAGAAGGGGTCACCCCACTTTTCAATGCCGATAGGAAGTAGGAGCTTAAGATATGAGCACAGAACTCACTTGCAGCAGGAGGGAGAGACTTCAGAGAGAGTCCTAACCTTTCTTGAGTTCCAGGATGTCACTCAAGCAGATTTCCCATGGGAAGTTCTAATTGTTGAGTATAGAGCAAGCATCAGGAGTCTTGGTGGGGACACACAACGTGACTGCAAAGGATGTCATGTTGCCTGTCTGCTTGCTATGGGGAGCAGGAGGTCAGGTGGGTTGTGTTTGTGTAGTCATCAGGAGGTGTAGGTCTAAGAGAGGTAACCAGACTGGCCATCCTGGGGAACCAGAAGGAGGTGAACACTAAACAGTACACAAACATGATTTGTTTATGGCATGAGAAAGTTAAGCTTGGACTCTGAACAAATTTTAGGGTAACATGAAATTATCAGGTCTTACTATCCTCCTAAATAACCCTGGGGTCAAAGAATAGATCATAATTGAAATTACAAGATATGTTGAGAAGAAACCAAAAACAGCAACAATAGCAAAACATCAAAATGTGTGGGATACAGCAAAGGCAATGCTAAGAAGAAACTTTGTAGCATTGAATACATACAAAGAAGAAAGATCCAAAGTCAGTCAACTAAACTTCATTATAGGAAATTTGAAAAAGAACAGAACTGTATGTACAAACACTTGAGACTTGAGCAGGACTGAGAGATTGAGGCCAGGCTGGGATACATGGGGGGAACCCATCTCCCATAACCAAAAATAGCAGCAACACTACACTAAGTTAAAACCAAATTAAGCAAAAGAAACAAATATTAGAGGATAAATCAGTGAAATCTAGAACAGAAATTCAATAGAGAAAAAAAACAATGAAAAAAAAGCAATGGCTCTTTGAAAAAATCAATACTATGATAAGCCTCTAGCTAGGTTGAGAATAAAAGAGTAAAACGTAAATAAACATAATATCAGGAATGAAAGAAGGCACATCACTGTTGGCCCCACAGATGGACAGAACAGTAGAGAATAATTAATTCAATGACAACAAATTTGATAACCTTGATGAAACGAACCAATTCCTTGAAAAGCACAGCCTATTAAAACTTATGGAATCATTAAGTGACAATCTGAATAGCTTATGTCTATTAAATAAGTTGGGCCAATATTAAGTCACCTTCTAAAAAGAGAGAGTACCTAGCCCAGATGGTAAATTAGCAAATTCTACCAAGTACTTAAGGAGAAATTATACCAACTCTCCACAGTCTCCTCAGATGATGGAAAAGAAGGAACATTTCATAAGTCATTCTATGATGTCAGCATCACCTTAATATCCAGACTAGTCAGGATATATCAGTGTGGTGAATGAACACAGATGCAAATGTCTCCAACTGACAAATCCAATAAAATAATAAGCCATAAGAATTATATACCACACCCAAGTAGGATCTGTCACGGATATGAAAGGTTGATTCAACACTGAAAAATCAATTAATGTTAATCTATCATATCAACCAACTAAAGAAATCAGGAAATACGGGAAACTGAAATGATAATGGAAATGCTAAAATATCAAAATGCAGGCACACTGCCAGTACTGTCCTCAGAGAGATGTCTTATTTTAAAGGCAGTTTTTCAGAAAGGAAGGTAGGAAAACAATACCAATTTTTGCCAAATAACAACAGCAAAAGCCAAGCCAGATGTGGCAGCATATGCCTGTAATCTCAGCACTCCGGAGGAAGAGGAGACGAGTGGAGTGTTCAAGGTTATCCTCCGGTACATAGTGAGCTGAAGCCAGGCTGTCTCAAAAACAAACAAGCAAGCCAACAGCAGGAGCAAAGTAGTAACAAGAATATAAGTGGGCAAGACTAACAGAAAAAAGGGCATGGCACAAGTAACCATTATCTAGAAGAAAACTGAAGATCCATTGCAGAGCCTGCTATGACAAATGGATCATCTGAAAGAACTTTATGCTAACAAATTTGGAAATGTAGATCTACAAACAAATTCCCAGGGAGCAACCAACTCAAGAAGAAATAGAAAAATTAAACAGTCCTGTCTACAGTCATAAAATAATTGAGTGTATCACTGAAACCACTGGGAAAACTCTGTCAAGATGGTTTCACTAGAGAAATCTGGCGATCATTTAAGGAATTAGTGTCTAAATATTACTCAGGATTTTTGTTGTTAGGTTTTGGTGGTGGGTGGTGGGTGTCATTTTGTTTTGTCTTTTGGAGAGAAAAGAAAAAGAACCATCTATGGAAAAGGAAAGAAAAAAGAGAAATACAAGAGCAGAACCAGAAAAAGGGGCTCACTCTCTTTTTCACTAATAAATTGCAAGTTAAGAAAAGAAATGAGATAGAGGGCTAAAATTAAAATCTGACAGTCCCAAGTGTAAGAATGATGGGCGAAGGCTGCATTGCATTGCTTTTAGTGTTGGACTTTGGCACACCCACTGTAGAAACTGGTAGTTTTGTTTATAGTCACATTGTGGTGATTGGAATGAGAATGGCTCCCATAGGCTCATATATTTAAGTATTAGGGTCACAGTTGGTGGAATGGTTTGGGAAGGATTAGGAGGTGTGGCCTTGTTAGAGGAAGTGTGTCACTGGTGATAGACTGAGGTTTCAAAAGCCAACACCATTCCCAGTTAGCCTCTCTCTCTACCTCATGGTTGTTGTCTCAACATGTAAGCTCTCAACTACTGTTCCAACATTGTCTGCTTGCCTGCTGCCATGATCCCTGCCATGATGCTCATGGACTTGGCTACCCTTTGGTAATGTAAACCCCAAATTAAATGCTTTTTAAAAAATAGCTTGCCTTGGTCATGATGTTGTGTCATGGCAATAAAAAAGCAACTAGGACACATACCATCTTTTATGGTGGTCAGTAACCACTTTTTAAATTTTTTCTGGGGTTTGGCATGGTGTATATGTGTATACCTAAGTGCATGTGTACGTGTGGAGATCAGAAGTTGATGGTGGATGTTTTCCTCCACTGCTTTCCACATTACTTTTTGAAACAGGATTTCTCACTGAACCCGAAGCTAGACTGGCCAGTCAGGGAGTCTGTGGGAGTCACCTGTCTCTGGGTGCTTTCCACTCTCCATCCCAACATTAGAGTAGCAAGCATGTACCACTGTGACTGGCTTTTACCAGGGGGCTGGAGCTCTGAACTCAGGCCCTCAGGTTGCACAGCATCCACTGTACCCACTGAGCCATCTTTTTCTGAGCACTTGAAATGTGGCAGAATCGCCCAAAGCATAGAATGCACATGGTACTTTGAAGACTTACTGTGAGCAGATTTTAAACGAGTCCTTTCCATATTAATAATATGTTTAAATGGAATATTTTGGATATATAGAACTAGTGAACTGAATGTTTAACAACAGCTTCACCTTTTAAAACTTCTCTAATGTGGCCATTAGACAAATTTAAATTATACATATGACTGGACCCACATTTATAGTCATTAGCGCAGATCAAAAGCCAGGATCTACTGGGTTTGTTTTTGAGCTTGCTTCCAACAGCAGTAACTATAGATGTATGCATTGTGAAGCAAGCACAAGATCGTCCCACCTAAAGCTTCAGACTGCACACATTTCAAATGTCTATCAACAAGAAACAGAAAAATCAGCCACAGTATGGTCATAACATGAAATCCAGCCTTGTAATAAAGTGAATGAGCCACAGCTCCAGACAACAACACAAACGGCCCTATGGTGTTGTCAAAGAATTCATCTCATTTGATCCCATTTATACAGTTTTTTTTTTTAAATGGGGGAGGAAACTACAACATTAGAAATCAGAATGATCGGTAAATTGGGGGAGAATGAGGTGTGTAGGAATTGAGCAGAGGCTGTGGGGGAATTCACAATGTCCTGTGACAGGGTCTGGTGGTGGTGACATGGGTAGAGGAGTTACTTCCCTGAGACACACTTATGTAAAGTATGTTCACTTTTCTGTATGTCATTCTTTCCAATAAAAATTAAGAGGGGCTAGTGAGGCCACCAGCAATTTATTACAAATGACTTTAGTAAGTAGAGGCCTTCCTGGAAACGAAGCTTCTGCTGTCTGATCTATCTATGGAAACTGCAGAAAAGCACAGTGAGCAGGTTTTTTAAAAAGAGCATCCTCTGCCCTGTAAGGAAATGCTGATGTTCCTTAATCAGTTCTAGGTCTGACGCTCTAGTTTAAGGATTTTTCTAACCTCTGTTTGCTCCTGAAACTTGGAACTACAGACCACCTTCTGAAAATTACCAGTCATTTTTGTTTTCTTTTGTAGTGCTGGGAAGGCTTGAACCTAGAGCCCCAAGCCTGTTAAGCAAACGCTACCACTGAGCTATACCCCCAGTCCTCTCCCCTTCCCTCTTTTAGACATAGTCTTACTTAGTTGCTCAGGCTGACCTTGAACTTGTGATCCTCCTGCTTCAATCTCTTGAGTAGCAACTGTCCTGGCATCAGTTATGCTTTAAAAATAAAATGTAGAACCAAAGAATTGAAAAACTGAAAGAGACATGTGGCAGGATGAGCCAGAATTTGTGTGAGTTTGATGGAAACACATATCTGTCCAATGTATACAATATAAAAATGCAACTATTACACATCATTTTGGGTGCTCTATGCTGGTAGTTTATCCAACTCAAGTTATTCAGTAGTTAATGGTCTAAGGCCAAGAGTTCAAGAGACATACCTGGCTAGTGGAAAAACCAGGGCAGATATTAAAAACTATTTTCCCCAACCACTTATTATTTTTTCAGGTCAGGTAGCTGCTTTTTTCCCTCCATGTTCCTGTCTCCACACTGATACACTGTGTTACCCTGCATTATCCCACTGCATACATGAGAAAAGCTTTTAGCTGCAAGTGTGACCCCCTTACTCTCTTTAAATCTAACATCCTTTCCAGGGGTGGTGCTATACACCTGTAATCCAATATGCTGGAAGCTGATTGACATGAGAGGATTGTGAGGTAGAGGCTATCATAGATTACAGAATAAGACCATATCCCAATAAAATAAAATAAAATACAAGACGAACAACAATAAAACTAAACAACATATCTTTATTCCTTTATTGTGCTGCATCAATTTTTGTGTATGCATATTATCTTTCTAACCACACTGTAGCATCCCTGCCAGATCCATATTTGTTTGCCTCAAGCTACCTCATTACATCTAAGACACAGATACACAATGACTATACAATATGCATTTGCTGAATCAAAAGAACATGCAAACATCTGGCTGAGACTTCACAATCGAATGCTATCCCATCATTACAGGGCGATGAGGAACTCAGACTCCTGTGTCAGACTGACCTCAGTATGAATTTGGCCTCTCCATTACTCTCCGTGTGTTGCTGGGTGCGTCTCTATTGATAGATCTGATAGTACCAGATGTACTGCATGAGATCATTGTGAGGATTAAAAGGGAAAAATCAATCTAAAATACCTCCAGCAGCAGCTGATACAAGGAGAACTCAGAAAACGGTTAAGACTGCTCTTAGGGCATGGCAAATCCTGAATCAGAGAACCAACTGGTCAATCAGACCAGCTGCTCCAGGAATTACCACACATTGTTAGGACAGACTCTGCTTTTGTTTAACCCATAAACCACAAGGAATTTGTAAGAACTGACAAAAACAACTCCATTTTTTCCAGTCTTTCCCTTCTTCCCTTCCCTTCCCTTCCCTTCCCTTCCCTTCCCTTCCCTTCCTTTCCCTTCCCCTCCCTTCCCTTCCCTTTCCTTCCCCTCCCTTCCCTTCCCTTTCCCCTCCCTCCCTCCCTTCTTTCTTCCTTTCCTTTATTATGCCTTTCTGTAGCTCAGGCTAGGCTCAAACTCATGATAATCCTCCTGTTTCAGCCTCCTGAGCCCTAGGGTTACAGACATGGATCACATAGCCAGCCTCAACTTTCTCTTACTACTAGATTGAACTTTATGGAATTGCTGTTTTTGGATCAAAATGATCAAAGTATCCACCATTTCTAATAAAATGACTAGATAGTTGTCCTTCTATTACTTTTTCCTTTCATCTTGGCCCAGTGCCCGCCTACTCCTTCCTAGATGATGATCCTTTAAGAATGATGGGATATGGATGAAGAATACCACAAAACTAACTCCAGCCTCCACTGAGGCCCACATGGCATTCACCTAGCTCCTTCCTCCACTGATGCTTACATTCTTGTAACAAACAAGCCATTATGTGCAATTTTCCACCAAAAAAGATAGAAATGTTTCGAACAAATGGCTTAGCAGAATAATTCCTACAAAGCAAGGCATATGGAGATTTTCTAGTGGGAGTGTCACTGCCCACTAGAAGTTTCTGTGATGATAAACTATTCCATATGTGAACTGTTTGATATGATACCCAGTAGCCACATGTGATGATAGTGCTCCAAATGATACTAGCGTTGTGTGACTGGGGAAGCCTTTATTTGACTTAAATTGTGGTGTGTGTGTGTGTGTGTGTGTGTGTGCGCACACACACACGTATGTGCATGCATATATGTTGGTTCTGGGATTCTATCAAAGTCTTGGACAGCATGACAAGGGATTTACAAGGGATCTTCATCCTTAGCCCTTTGTTTAATTTTTAATTTTTTTAAAATTTTTGAGTCACCTAGGCTAGCCTCAAACTCATTATGGGCAGCCTTGAATGCCTGATGCTCCTGCTACAATCTCCTGATGGTTGGTGATTCAGGTGTAGAGCACCACACCTAGGTTATGTGGTGCTGGAGGTTGAATCCAGCGCTTGCTGCAGCTGCACACAGGCCAAGCATTCTACCAACTGAGATATACCTCTAACTCCCTGATTTTAATGAAAAACAAAATGAAACAGCCACATATAGCTAATGGCTAGCAGACTGAATGGAGCAGCCGTAGAGTAACAGGAGACAGGCAAGAGATGAGGTTGGGAAAGTTGTAAAGAACTCTAAGGGCCATGTTGTTGGTTGTGGGCATTGTGCTGAGATGAAGAAGAGCCACTGGGAGTCTCAGGAAGGGTTTTAAGCTCCAGGGAGCGATACAATCCGAATCAAGTTTTATAAAGTGGATTCTGGCTGCTGTGGGCAGATAGAGAGGAGATGGGAAGAAATATAAATCTCTAAGTTTGTTCTCTAAAGAGGCTCTCACATTCAATATCTATGTGTGTATTTCTAGTCACAGCAGCAGGATTTGTTAATAGTAATGAATTACAGCTCTTACCTTCCCCTAGGTGCTCACAAGGTACCTATCTTTCTAAGGATTTCTGAGTGTCCTCTGAAGAACTTCGACTCCTAAGCAGGTTTGTCATCTGAGTATTTAAGCAGAAGTATGTGAGCAGAGTTTCCAGAGGGAAGACCCTTGCCCCTGTCCTTCCTCTGTCTTCAGTTCTCTCTGCTCCTCACACGGTCCCCCCAGTCACTCTGCTCCTCACTCGGCCCCCCAGTTCCCTCTGCTTCTCACTCGCCACCCCCCCCCAGTTCCCTCTGCTCCTCACAGGGTCCCCCAGTTCCCTCTGCTCTTCACACGGTCCCCCAGGTCCCTCTGCTCCTCACACGGTCCCCCAGTTCCCTCTGCTTCTCACACGGTCTCCCAGGTCACTCTGCTCTTTACAGGGTCCCCTAGGTCCCTCTGCTCTTCACAGGGTCCCCCAATTCCCTCTGCTCTTCACAGGGTCCCCCAGGTCCCTCTGCTCCTCACACGGTCCCCCAGGTCCCTCTATTCTTCACAGGGTCCCCCAGTTCCCTCTGCTCTTCACAGGGTCCCCCAGGTCCCTCTGCTCTTCACAGGGTCCCCCAGGTCCCTCTGCTCTTCACAGGGTCCCCCAGGTCCCTCTGCTCTTCACAGGGTCCCCCAGGTCTCTCTGCTCTTCACAGGGTCCCCCAGGTCTCTCTGCTCTTCACAGGGTCCCCCAGGTCCCTCTGCTCCTCACATGGTCCCCCAGGTCCCTCTGCTCTTCACAGGGTCCCCCAGGTCCCTCTGCTCTTCACAGGGTCCCCCAGGTCCCTCTGCTCCTCACACGATCCCCCAGTTCCCTCTGCTCTTCACAGGGTCCCCCAGTTCCCTCTGCTCTTCACAGGGTCCCCCAGTTCCCTCTGCTCTTCACAGGGTCCCCCAGGTCCCTCTGCTCTTTGCATGATCCTCCCCACGGAGGTTGCTTTTAGCTGTGGTCTTGCCTATGACCCCAGTCCCTCAAAGTCATTACTTTTCGTAAGTAAAATGCTTTCCTGGACTGGAGTTAATCACCTTTCTGAGTTCTGTAAGCCCACTCATTGCCTGACTCATTTGTCCTTGGAACTCATTCCTTAAACAGGTCCTTCTCGTGTCTCCCTCCATCCTAAGTCCCACCTATGGGACAAGACAAAACAGAAGAAAATAACCAATTTAAGTCCCCAGGGACTGAGGATGGTAAGCTATACTTGGATGTACCTCAAGATTTTTTTCCTCTCTCTAGGAAAATATCAATATATTCATCTGTGTTGTTCATAGCATTCCCCCACATCTTCCTGGACACACACTACACAAATGCACATGGACTTCGTGCATAGAGATCCCTTCAACTCCTAGAATTTCCACTCATGTATCTGTGCAAGGCTGAGTGCTCCTCAGGATCAGCCTGTACCATCTCCAGTCCACAGGCCATGTCCTTCGAAGAAATGGACAGAGAAAACACCAAAGCAAACCGCCCAGCATCCAGGTGTGAGGCTTCCAGAGCTGGCGCTAAGCATGGCCTGGTGTGAAACATGTGTTCTTTGCAGCTAGCTTGACGGGGCTTCTAGTCTCAGCCTGGCTAATTTGACTAAGTAGGTGGTCTTGACAGATCACTGGACTCCCAACTTCAAGTTTCAATTCTACAAAATATCTCCTTTAGAAGCTTTGCAGAAGTTGTTTATTATTATTATTATTATTATTATTATTATTATTATTATTATTATTATTTTGAGAGAGGGTTTCTCTGCATAGCTTTGGAGCCTTTCCCAGGCTGGCCTCGAACTCACAGAGATCCGCCTGCCTCTGCCTCCCGAGTGCTGAGATTAAAGGCATGCGCCACCACCGCCCGGCTCTTATTATTATTATTATTATTATTATTATTTAATCTCATGTGTTTAGTGGCTGTGGGTAATAAGGCACTCAGTAGGCAAAAGCTGTTAACTGTTAGTGTTCAAAGTTCCAGGTGCCGCAGGACGGGAGGGGGCACAGAACAAAGGTCAGACTGTCCCCACACCTAGATGCTTATGAAGTATAGAGAGCTGACAGCACATTTTATAGATGAGGTCAGTGAAGTCAGCAACAGGTAGTGTCACAAATAGTGAGGGTCACATAGAGACAGGCCAAGATTGCAAGTGTGTTTGGCCAGGTTCAGTCCAAGGGATCCTTTCCCCGAAGACACTTCTCTTGCAAGCGATCGGCCTTGGACCTGGGGGGCGGTGGTCCCCTGGTACGCCAGTAAGAAAAGCAAGCGGACAGAGTGCATTTCTGATGTCTAGGTGGATACCACCTTCCCGGTTGCCATGGCAACCGCAGCTTGGTCTAGGAGGCTCAGCGCCCGGCCCCTCCCAATCACGCAGCGGACGTGACACGTGCGGCGGGGTCACGTGATGTTGTTGGGGGGCCCCTCGAAAGCTGCTTCCGGGTCAATGCAGGACACTGGGCTCTGGCGGCCGGAGAGGGGGTCGAGGTGAAGCGGAGCCGGGCCGGGGCCGGCCGGGAGCAGGCCGGAGGCCGAGCGGAGGCGACGGCGGTGGCCGGGCGGGCGGAGGCGCAGCCGGAGCAGCCGCCGCCTCCCGGGCCGAGGGGTGAGTGTAGCTCGGCCGCCGCTCCGCTGGGGCCAGAGGCCCGAGGCGTGCTCTCCTAAGGGGGGCAGTGGGGGTAGGAGGCCAGGCCTGGGACCCCGGGAGGACGGAGCATTGACAGAGGGAGGCTGGGCAGTGGGAGTAAGCCAGGATGCTCCCAGACTCCCTGAGGCCTGGGGTATGGCAGATGCTCCCTTGGTGGGAAACTTAGCTTTGAGATCACGGAATCAGGAAAACGTGTGTCCTCATCTGTAAGGTTTGGTGTCTTACCAGGAAAGAGCAGCTGGTCCTACACTCCTGGGTTACTAGGCCTGTCCCTACCAGGACTTCTCAAAGCACATACTTTGATAGGAATTTGGGGAGCATATATTTGCCCCAAGTCGTAGTGAGATTGGGAGAGCTGCCAGGAGACCCTCATCTTGACTTCCTGGGAGTGGTGTGAAAGAATCTGTGGTGAGCTGTGTGTTGAGAGTGGAGTGTACAGGCTTCTGGGACTGCTAATAGGGAGACAGTCTGGGATTTAAGGGAGGGAAGAGTTGCCCCGTAGGGACACAGGCAGCGGCTGCAGAAGTTGTAGTTGAGGGAAGTTGATTGGAAGAGTTGAACTGTTGACAGACTGTGGAGGAAGGAGGAGCTTCACTCCAAGGTTGCTTAGCTACACGGGTTTGTAGGCACCCTCTTAGGGCT
Organism: Peromyscus eremicus; assembly: GCF_949786415.1. Lineage (NCBI taxonomy): Eukaryota > Metazoa > Chordata > Mammalia > Rodentia > Cricetidae > Peromyscus > Peromyscus eremicus. The sequence continues at coordinate 36,795,902 of NC_081422.1, read as the reverse complement.
GGCAGGACCTCAAGGCCAGCTAAGGGCTTGGCTGGGACTTGTCTCTGTTCTGTTTTTGTGTGTGTGCCAAGGAGCTCTTAAATAGGTTTCTGTGGGTCCGTCCTGAGCAAAGAGAGCTTGAACAGATTGTTTGGGGAAGGTGGGAAGAAGGCCTTCCCGGGCAAACACAGGCTTGGCTGGGCCTACCCCTGCTGTGTTCCTTCTTTGTGTCTGTGTCTGTCTCTGTAGCTCTTGAGTAGGTTTCCATAGGCTTGTCTTAAGCAGAGAGCTTGAGCAGGGCCTAAGGACTAAGTATGGGTAGTCAGCCTGGGTCCTTTGGCTGTGAGTCTTCCTCTCTATGTAATGACTTTTTAACTTAGGAAAAACCAAAAACCTCACAGTAGTAAGGACATTGTGATCTAGTACATACACCTACATATGAATGTGAAGTTTCACAAAGGAGTGTCTTTGTGTGTGTGTGTTGTGTTCTGATGCAGGATCGCTTGGTATGGTTGGCCTTGAACTCACTGTGTAGCTCAGGCTAGCCTGCTACTCGCTCTACTCCTCTTGTCTCAGCCTCCCCGGTGCTGAGCTCAAAGGCACGAGGCACCATGTCCGGTTTCACACAGCAGTGTTTACCCTTGTTAGGTGCCTTCTGCTGATTCTGTTACAGTCCGCTTTCTTTCACTGGAAAGAAAATGCTGACTGGAATTCCATGAAATCGATTCACAGGTCACAATTTGTGGTTAGAAAAAAATGTCATTTTTAGGCATATTGCTTTGGTTAGTCCAGGTCCCTATACTGTAAGCTTCTGGGGGGCAGGTATCGCTCCCAGTCCGTGTGCTCTTCGGATGGGGCAGCTGAGTGCTTCTGTTGACTAGTATTATCACGTGTTTGACTCATTTCCTGAAGTATCATAATGCTAATTTTTAAAAAAAATTTTTCCAGATAGGGTTTCTCTGTGTAGCCCTGGCTGTCCTGGAACTCACTCTGTAGACCAGGCTGGCCTTGAACTCACAGAGATCCGCCTGCCTCTGCCTCTCAGGTGCAGGGATTAAAGGTATATGCCACCACTTCTGGCTTCTATAATGCTAATTTTTGCTGAAATTGGGTGCAGGCATGTCTTTATTTTCTCTAGCCTTTGCTGTGCCCGGGAAATACATCAGGCCTAGTTCCATTCAGCCACTTTATCTTTATGTCATACTTAACAGGCATTTTATTTTTCTGTTCCAGTAGTTAAAACGCTACACTGAGCTGTGGGATTGGAGAGAACCCCTGCTCTCCAGAGGACCAGAGTTTAGTTCCCAGCACTCAGGTCAGGGGACTCACAACTGCCTGGAACTCCAGTTCCAAGGGGATCCATAACCTTCCTCTGGCCTCTGTGGGCACCTACATGTGGCATATTCTCACAGATATATACCCACAGACATACACGTAAAAATAAAACCAGTCTTTAAAAAAGAAAGGAAGGAAGGAAGGAAGACTGATTTGCCTTTCTGCTGTTTGATACCATCTCAAGCTCTTTAGTAGTTTTTAGATGATGGACTTGCTTTCTGTCTGCATAAGGATATATAAAGCTCACGTGTTGGTATACATTTAAATGATCAGAATTGAGGATAACTTCAGTCAGGGAATACCTACATTTCTCCTATGAAGACACTTTTTCAATGTTTACAGAAGAGATGAAGGGCTGGGAGGTAGCCCAGTAGGTGAACAGCTTGCCATGCACATGTGCGGACCTGTGTTCCCTAGCGCCCTCCTAAAGAAGCTGGCTGCGGTGGCATACCTGTCATCCCAGCCTTGGGGAGTCAAAACGGCAAGGTCCCAGGGACTGAATCAGTGAGCTGCAGGTTTGCTGAGAGACTGTCTCAAAACGTCAGGAAGATAGCTGACATCCATAACTGACCTTCATACACGTGTACACATCTGCAAACGCATCACACAAAATAGATGAAATCCTTAGAATAATGGTGAAATAATATTCATTCTTTTTGTTTTTTGGTTTTTGTTTGTTTTGTTTTTCAAGACGGTTGCTTCGTGTAGCCCTGGCTGTCCTGGAACTCCCTCTGTAGACCAGGTTGGCCTCAAACTCACAGAGATCTGCCTGATTCTGCCTCTTGAGTCCTGGGATTAAAGGCGTGCACCACCACCACCCAGCCAGTATTAATTCTTAATAAACATTGATAGGTGTTGGGGAACAGAGCAAGGGGCCCTTCATGTGTTGCTGCTTCCTTTGAAGGTTGTCACACAGCCTGTTGCTGTCCCGCCAGCTCCCAATTAATGACATGGGGACTTCTTACTATTTATGAAAGCTTGGCCTATAGCTTAGGCTTGTTTCTAACTAGCTCTTATAACTTAAATTAACCCGTTCTATTAAACTATGTCTTACCATGTGGCTTTTTACCTTTCATTCTATATGTCCGACTTCTTTCATGTCTTGTTGACATCTCCTCTGTGCTTGATTATCTCCTCCTACTTCCTCTCTCTGCCCGGAAGTCCTGCCTATACCTCCTGCCTAGCTATTGGCTGTTCATCTCTTTATTAAACCAGTCACAGCAATATATCTTCACACAGGGTACAGGTATCCCACAACAACGTGGCCTGGCACAGGATGTTGCCTCATTTCAGTAACTGATGACAGGATGTATATGCTTAAGGCTACCTTGACAGCGTTGCTTTTGTTGTGGATGAAGATGGAATTCAGAGGCACAGTCACCACCAGGAAAATGTTACCCAAGTTAAACCTCATCCGTGGAGCACGTCTTCAGTAGATGCTGTGTGAAAGCACAGGTCACTGTCAGACTGAGGGTTATACAGTGGGCCTCGTGCCTTCGCTGTTGGCTTGTGGCATGGCTGCTGTTGAGAGGGGTTATGTTGGCATGTGTGAACCATCTTTTAACCTTGTGTCTTCTGACCAGCCGGATATTGCTTGTTTTAAAGAACATTTTGTAATAGTATTTGTATCACTAAGGGAGATCCCCACTCAGTTCATATCTTGGGGGAATCATTTGTATGTGTGAATAAATGACTTTGGAGAACTCACTGGGTGTGATCCTGTGTCCTTTTTAAGTGTTTATTTCTTCTGTTAACCATCAAATCCACAGAAGATTCTTCTGCCCTTGTAAGTTTTGCTTCCAAACTGCTGAGGGTTTGGAAATTGGATGCTTGATACTTGTTAGGATTCTGGGTCAAATGAGATTGTGTTGTTCTCGTGTGTGTGTGTGTGTGTGTGTGTGTGTGTGTGTGTGTGTGTGTGTGTGTATTTAAATGGTATAACATGTATGTGGGCTACTCAGGCCTGTCTACACATCTTATCCTTGAACTGTGTTTTGTGTGAGTGTTTCATGGATTCTGGGTCTGGTCAGCTATATAAGAGACTACTCATATACACCCCTCCCCACCCTGCCGCCAGTATCAGGGATTGAACCCAGGGCCTCACCCATGCTAGGCAAATGGTTTACCACTGAACTATACTCCAGGAAGAGTTCTGAAAAGTGCCTTGGAGCTGATAGTGCTATGATTTGGGTTTAGTAGGTAAAAAATACCCTGAGCTGTACCCTACATGCAGTTTGTCATGGGGTGCCATTCCTGCCCTTTGAGGCGATGCCTCCCGAGTTTTCTCTTGGGGCTTAGATCTGTGGTCGGCCAGCTGTCTTGATGTGTGTTACTTTGATTCCACTTGATCTTGCCCAGCTTTGTGAGAGAACTCTTACAGAAAATGTGGCAATCATTATTTCTTTTCTCTCTTCACAAACCATTAGGTAGCTGTTTTCCAGTGCAAGTGCTAAGTAAAGCCTCTAGTGTAGTGGTTGACATTCAGGGCCTTCTCCAGCTGTCCCCAGTTTTCTTTGTGACCGTCATTCCATTTCCCAAAGCAGATGCTCTTCATTGTGCCCCCCTTTGCCTGTAAGATGGTGCCCCTTTCTTTCTCATTTCTTATAACCTCTCTTGTGTGCAGTCTTTGTGTTCCTGTATCAGAAATACCCAGAGGTCAGGAGGCTCTAACACCACCTCGAATCTCGAAGCTAACCAGCACAGTTCACAGAACAAGGGAACCATAAGGGACAGAACTTACAATTAAAAAGTAGATTCCACTGGGTGGTGGTGGCGCACACCTTTAATCCCAGCACTCGGGAGGCAGAGCCAAGTGGATCTCTGTGAGGCCAGCCTGGTCTACAGAGTGAGATCCAGGACAGGCACCAAAGCTACACAGAGAAACCCTGTCTCAAAAAACCAAAAAAAAAAAAGTAGATCCCTGATTTCTTCCTAGGCTTCCTGAACCAAAATCTCTGGGTGGAGCCAGAGAATGTAGTGTCTTAGTGCTCTGCCCCATGATGGTTCTGCCCAGTAAAATTGAAGAGTTACCAACCCAGTATAATGCTTTAAACTATAGCAGGTACACACAAACGATTTTTGAGCACATGATGCTTAACAAACTGAGCAATGCCCTATTTCAACAGGCTGGTTTAATTTTAGGGCTTTGAAGTCAGCCTCCTGTGGGATCCTGGCTCTGTCAGTCACTAGTCCAACGACCCAAGCCTTGCTTGGCTTGGGTTTTCTGATCTCTCAAAGGGGGTTAATAGTGCCTTTTATGAGTGTCATAAGAGTTAAAAGAGATGTTAATGCAAGCAACACAGCACATAGTAAACTCAGGTTTTATCTGCTGTTGTGAGGACACGTGGCTTAACAACATCATCCTGAAACTGGTTGATCGGGAGGTCAGATTCCAGCCCAGTCCTCGCTAATAGAGGAACTGCTTATATGGTTTGAGAATTCAGGCTTACCATATCTTCCACTTTAGGTTAACAGATCCAGGATCTTTGTAGTAATTAAAGACATAAGGATGCTCTTCTGTTTTAAAAAGATTGCCATCAAAGTATCATGTTAAACCCTCTTTCCTTTCCCCTTTGCCCAGTGAAGAGAATAAACTCCATAAACATAGCTCTTTGTGGTGGGATCACAGCTGTACTCCACCTTCCAGGCCTCTTCCCACAGCACACCACAGCAGCCACACCAGTCCCTCTCTTTACCTGCGTCTGTTGTTCACTTCTGCATAGACACCAGCTCCCCCTCTTTCCCATCTGATGGGTTTCTAATGGCTCCTTTTCAGGCCATATTATGTGTGACCCACCTCTTAGCAAAGTTAGTCACACCCTCCATATTCTCAGAGTGCTTCTATATGAACTTTGTGTCCACTTGACCTGTTGGGGGAACAGGGTTAGCCTTGGTGTGTTTCCAGCTGTTGTGTGTACATAGTCCATTTAAGAGGGAGAGGATGTTGGTGGTTTATCTTAGGTCCCTCTTTGCCATGACTTTCTTCTCTCAGTGTTCACAACAGCAACTGTTTATTCATTCCTTACTATATGCTAACTAGATGCTTCCATTGGAAGAATTTCCTTTCATAATGTTCGCAACTCGGAAACAGCAATGGATAGCTTCATTTTACTGTCGAGGACACGGGCGTAGAAAGGTAACCTGTGTAAACTATTTACCAGTCAGAATGAACTAAACGAAGCATGCTTTTAAAAATATAAGGATTTCTTTTTATTTCCAAGTATGTGTATACATGTGTGTCTGTGTGTAGGTACGTGCATGGGAGTGCACATGCCTGTGAGGTCCAGAAGAGGCATTGGATCCCTTGGAATGGGTTACAGGTCGTTATGAGCCTCCTGACACAGGTCCTCCGTAGGAGTAGTACATGCTCTTAACCACTGAGCCATCTCCAGCTCTTGGAAGCATCCTCTTAAGCACAACGTTTTTCTTAAAGTAGAAGACTAAATACACATACAAGCAAGCGTGCGTGCGTGCGCACGCACACACACACACATGCACACACACACCAGGAGATTTTTAAGTAACATTTTTCAAAGCTCAGGATCTTGTGTGAAAATTGGATTAGGATTTCACTAACCATTCTTAGGAATGTAGCTCAAAGTACTGTTGCAGATGGTAAGGAGTTAAGAAGATTGTTCTTAGACTAATGCTTTCCCAGCAATTTTCCAAATTCTTCCCAGTTGTCCATGACACCCCCCCCCCCCAGTGTACTTGATTTTCATTTCCCTGTCAGTAGATACTGCGTCGTGTCTATTCAGAATAACTGGATAATAATTCTCAGTTTCTATTCATCCACCCAGTCCTTGCTGTGTGCCAGGCTCCACTGTGGGTAACACAAAATGGGGCTGACACAGCCTCACTCTGGTGAAGAGACTAACAGATCAGCACAAGAAGTGCCCTGTAGGGTAGAAGAGATGAGAGACCGTGGGTGAGGACAGAAACGCTGCGACGCTGTTTGTATAATGTGGTCAGAGGCAGCCTCTTTGAGAAAGAGACATTTGACTTTAAACTTGAGACGCTTGCATGCACAGATGAAGTTCTCGGCAAAGAGCCAGCGAAGGGAAAGTCATCTTGGCGGGTTTTAGAGGTAGAAGGAAAAGAACGAGGAAGTGGGGTTAGAGAGAGAACAGAGAGAGGAGCTCAGGAAACCTGAGGAGGTAAAGCCTGGAAGGGACAAGGCTGAGGTTGGTTTTACTCTGAGGAAGGAGCCATCAGCATTTTGAAGACTCCGCTTGACTTACATGTTGAATAGCTGACAGGAAGTTAGGGGATACGGGTGAGGAAACTGTGACAGAGGATGATGACTGCTTGAATTGGAGTAGAGGGATGAAAACGGAGGACAAAGTAGATTTGGATGCGATGCTGGTGGAGGGAAGAGCAGCCAAACAGACTAAGGATTGACGAGTTGTGATGTTGCCCCAAGCCCTTCCTAATCAAAGGCTTCTGTCCTCCAAGGGCACCTCCCAGGGATACAGCTGCTCTTCAACTCCACTCTTCTCTGGTTAGTGATCCTATGGGTTCTCTCTCTCTCTCTCTCTGTCTCTCTCTGTCTCTCTCTGTCTCTCTCTCTCTGTTTATATGTACATGCATGTGTGTGTGTGTGTGTGTGTGTGTGTGTGTGTGTGTGTGTATGTGTATACATTCAAACATGTAGGGAGGCCAGAGGTCGTGTATCTTCCTTGCTTGTTCTTCATCTTCTTTGGGATTTTAGAGACAGGGTCTCTAAGTGAATGTGGAGCTTTCCTCAGCTAGATTGGCTGGCTGCCAGGTCCTGAGAGCCTCCTGTCTCTGCTTCCTCAGTGCTGAGATTTTGACGTGTGTGTGTGTGTGTGTGTGTGTGTGTGTGTATTTTACACTTTTCCTTTAAGTTCTAGGGACTGAACCCAGAGCTAAATGCCCAAACCTTCAACATTGTTTTAAGTGTAATCATGTTGATGAGGAAGCTTAATGAGCTGCTGGTAATTTCCATTGCTGTGTAACATTTCATTTTATGTCTGTGTTGTAATAGATCCTTTTGCTCCAGGAGTTTTGCAGTTTCAGAGTGCTGTTTATGGGCATTCTTACCCTTGTCTCTGGGTGCAAATGTGACAGTTCTTCTAGAGCAGTGTTTTTCAACCTTCCTAACACTGTGACCCTTTAGTACAGTTCCTCATGTTGTGGTGACCCCCAACCATAAGATTATTTTCATTGCTAATTCATAACTGTAATTTTGCTACTGTTATGAATCGTAGTGTAAACATCTGTGTTTTCCAAGGATCTTAGGTGACCCCTGTGAAAGGGTCATTTGACTCCTACAGGGGTCACAACCTATGGGTTGAAAACCACTGCTCTAGAATTTTCCTTGAGAGCTAGAACTGATGGATCAAATGTTATTTGTAGGCAGGGCTTGTGGTGCATGCCTGCAATCCCAGCACTGTGGAGGTAGAGGCAGGACGAACACAAATTCCAGGCTAGCCTGGGCAAACATAGTGACCCACTGTCTCCAAACGAAAAGTGATCCATTTATCTTCAGTGTCGCTGTCCAGAGATCTGTGGTGCTGTAAGATGTTTGCACCCGTGCTCTATCCTAGTACTACGAGCGTGCTACAGGACAGGAGTGCTGTTCCTCAGTACTTCTGCCGTCAGAGTGTGTGTGTGTGTGTGTGTGTGTGTGTGTGTGTAAAATTGGTGAGATTTTCATTTTTGTCTGGATTATCAAGGGTGGTCATCTTTTACATAAATTCATTAGCTAGTTGAGAGTTCTCTCCTGTTACATACTTGTTCATGTCTTTTATCCATTTTTCTGTTGGATTTAAATTTTTCTTTTAAAAACAACTCTTTATATTTTATGTATAATGCATAATCTTTTTCCAGTTTCAGACATGTCTTTTACATTTTTAATGTCTTTTGATGATCAGAAGCTTCTGAGTTCACTGTCCAGCTTCTTTCTGTGTTGGAGATGTTTGTTGTGCTGTCTAAGTCAAGGGCGTACAGCAGTGCTTAGGAGGAGTGCCTGATCGCTTCCCTGGGGAAGCTTGCTCTTGCCTTTTATCTGGAGTCGAGGTTTTTCCTGTGCTGCTCTGAGGTTGGCATTCAGTTTCTTCTCTCCCCTCTTTTTATTTTTTTTCCAGATGTATAGTCACTGTTCTGGGATTAATTATTGACTGGTTTAAGTTTTTCCTGCTGATTTCTCTGCCCCTTCCTATCTTACGTACATGGGCCTGTTTTCTCTTCTCTTGGTCTAGTCTTCTTTCCCTAGAGTTGTTCTTAAACCAAGTGTTTATTCTTCTGCAAAGTCACCCTGAGTTAGTGGATGTGGAACAGTTGTTCCCACAGGAAGTACAGGTTCGTTCCTGTGAGCTTGTGACCCTGAAGACACGGTCTGTCAAATGAGCAATGACAGTACATATCCTTCTTTATGGATCTATTTCAAGGCACGTGTTTATTCACTTGGTTGCCAGTGAATTCACTGCGCTGTGATTTGTCTGAGTGAAACTGTCCATCAGGTGTATGTTCTCCATGAGGCACATCAGATCCTTCTGTGTCTTTGGAGTACATACCATTTCAGCACTAGTCTTGGGAGACTTCTTAAATAGCGACCTCAGCAGAAACACAAAACCCATGAAAAACCTAGTACTGAATAGATCCCCAAATGGGAACTTGTTCACAGTATAAGACCTGGAACTCAAGGCAGAGTCCCACCCAGTTTGGCCTCAGCTGCAGGCACTCACTGGGTGACTCACATTTTCGACCCACTGCATGTATCCACAAGTAACTACAGGAATTCTGAGTGTTGATTTGCAGATACATTTTGGCAAACAGATGGATTTGAGACATGGAAGCCTTGCAGAATGGAGCTGTGAAATACTGGAGGTGATTTTTCAGGAGATCATTAGTATCAGCACTGTTCTTGTCATTCACATATCTCAGTAATGTTCTATCTTAATAATTTAGTGTGATGACTTTAAACACTAAGTTTTCTGATTGGCATATGCCATTATTGCAAAAATAGGACTTCCTTTTTTGGAGGATACTTTTATTTATAATCATGGCATTGTTACTTCATCCATAAGTTAGAAGCAAATTAGGAAAGATTTTCAATTCTTACTATGTTGAAAACAAATCTAAATTATTAAACCCTTATTGCAGTGACTCATTAAGGTCATGTTTTTCATGGGCATCATTAATAATTTAAGGCCTAAGTTTTTTTTGTTTTTGTTTTTTTTTCTTCCGAGACAGTGTTTCTGTGTAACAGCCCTGGCTGTCCTAGAACTAGCTGTGTAGACCAGGCTGGCCTCGAACTCACAGAGATCCGCCTGCCTTTCCCTCCCGAGTGCTGAGATTAAAGGTGTGTACCACCACTGCCTGGCCAAGACCTAAGTTTTATAAAGGCAAGTACCCTTTATGAAAGAATAGCTTTCATTCATTTAGCAGTGTGTGTTCTCATGAAACTGGACAAATGATTACAAGAAATGTATAGATGATGATTTAATCCTTCATAAATCAGATCTCTAAATGCATTTATTATGACTTAACCTATTTTATCCTTCAGGCAGGTCGAAAGGTGACAGAAGGTTGTCCAGTTAACAAGGAAGGCATTATAAACATCAGACATTTTTACTATGCTGTCTCATTAACTGGCATTAATCAGCAAAGTCATGGGCCCTAAGAAGCCAGATCAAGTCTATTTAACAATAATTATAAGTAAACTGTCCAACCCGATACTCATACTTCCCTGGCCACTCAGAGGTAATAGTGGTGGGGTAGTAAACATGAAGGGGTAGTAGACATGAAGGGGTAGTAGACATGAAGGGGTAGTAGACATGAAGGGGTAGTAGACATGAAGGACACCAGCGTCTCTTAGGTGCCTCTTCTGCTCAATGCTTCCCTTGGTATCGCTCCAGTTTGTCCTTCAGCAAGTCTCTGAGGTAGAGTTTGGGGGCACTCTATGACTCCTTCCCATGCATAAGCACATGAAGGCTTGGAGATCTTCAGCAACTTGTCTCCAGCCACACAGGGTGGTGGACTCTGTCATTAGTTCCAGGCAGCCTAGCTCTGGAGTCAGCACTCATGGCCATAGGCAGCAGTACCGAAGCCCTGCATGGGAAGGAGCTTGCGACTTTGTTTTCATGAGTGAACTTTGGTGTACTCTCTGCATCTGTCAACCCATGGTTACTAGAGTGCTTTGTTATCTCCAGAAGGCTGTTGAGTGATACGTTAGCTGTCTGTTCCTGATGAGACTTGGCCGTGATGGCAGCTTGCCTTGCTGCTTCTGTAGTGCAGAGATAATGAAGTCATCTGTAGACAGCTAGGTAATGACCTTAGACTTGTGGTTCACAGCTGCAGGAAAATGTGCATAAGCAATCCGTTCAGGAGGGGGAAGTCTGCATGGCTGTTCCGGGGACAGAGTGGTTGGGAATAGTTTACCCCCTTGGTTAATGGCCAGGCGGGGCTACTGTTCTGTGCTCTGAATGGCCAGGCGGGGCTACTGTTCTGTGCTCTGAATGGCCAGGTGGGGCTACTGTTTTATGCTCGGGTTCAGTGACTTTGATGTAGTTATAATAAGAATTTTGGCTGCAATAATTTTCATCCCCTTTAGCAAAGTCTATTTCTAGGATTTGTATGTGGTGCTGTATACTGTTGACATGATATATTCCTTTTTTAATGAAGTCAGCATGGCTCAGCAGATTAGATACAGGAAGGATGACTTAGCATGCTGGTCGGGCCCCAGAAACCTGAGCAAATCCCCTCAGTTTCCCAGGCTGTAAATACAGATAAGTGGGAGTGTGTCTCTTTCAGAGAGTGCCTGTGGAAAATTCTAGGCTTTAAAGTGATTGTTAATCTCTGTGTGGAGACATTTGGTTTGGGGACATTGCTTCAAGAGTAAATGTGTCTAATCCTGCTCTGAGTAAGTGCAATGATGAGGCCGTGAGATTTCTCCAGATGGGCTCTGGGTCAAATGGAAAGGTCAGGGTGAGTGTTGATTTGTTTGGGAAGGAGCTGGGTGGGAGGGCTTCAGGGGGAAGTCTCTTTGGAAGATATTGAAGTAAAGAGCATAGTAAATGCTAACCTTTGTGTTGTGGTTGCCGAGTATCTGGAAGGATTTTGTTTTCTGTTTCAGAGTGCCTAATAAGGACGTAGGTAGTTGGTCTGCAGCATTTTTAGTCATTTAGGAACTATGAACATTAGGAATCATTTATAAATGAATACTTTTGAAATAGTTTTGCATGAAGAGGTACTTTGTTATGTTTCCTCCCCCTGGGGCAGTACACTTAGGTCAGGCATTTTGGGTACTGTGCTTGAATACACTAGACAGCAAGCGTACTTATCAACTGTGTTTGCCGATATGTACCTGTAGCTGAGAAAACCTTGCCAACATTGAGTGTGTCTTACGTTCTGTGTGGCCCTCAGTAGAGAATACAGAGCTCCCCTGGTAACATTAAAGTCACAGGTTTAGCATCTCTGATGTCACTAATTCAAGGACAGAAATTTTTGTCAAGTGGGTCTAAAGTTCATGTTGCTTGTGAGACCTGTGGTGGTGCTAGACCTGTGGTCTAGGGATGAAGAATTTGAGGAATTCATATTTCATCTGCTGATGTTTTCATTGCTATATATATATTCAAGAAAGTATGATGTGGTACACATTACGCTAAGGTGTTATGTGGAATGCAGTTGACAAAGAGGCTTTGCAAATAAGGTGATTGACGGGTATGAGCTCATGGTGATATGGCGTGTGGGGATGATGGAGTATCAGCTAGACTTGTCTTGCGTCTAGAATGTGAAGAGTAAAGTTAGCAAGTTGCCTAACCATGTCTCTGCATGGTAGTTCTAAACTTTTGTTAGTATTTTCTTTACTTTTACTTCTTTACGTTTTCTTTACCTTTCAACCCAAGAGGGCATCTGGGTAGATATCTTACATGATGCCCAGAGGTGACAGAGCTGAGGGGTACATCACTTCAGTACAGACTAAAATGGGAGTGTCATAGAGAAGACTCAGCCTGTTTGCTGCTTTGGACTGTGTCCTGAGGTGTCCATTTGGAAGGCATGGCTAGTATTTGTGACTTTCATTGTAATACCTCATTAAGGGGATTAAAACCCTTAACAGGGATTTTGTAGCTATGTACATATGGACACAGAAAGTTTTTTAGGAAACTTCAAGGCAGATTCTAAAGTTATATGTCTAAAAGCCACTTAATCTTTGAGTAGAAAATACACATCTCTCTAGCCTGGAAACCATGGTCTGGGAGGACCAACCATAAGGTGCATTTCCAGGCTCAGCCAGATTGCTGAATCTGTCACTGACTTCTGTCTTCTGGTGTGGCTGTGGCTGTGTCTGCCTCAGAGAGGAAACGCGTTTGGCTGCACTCATTGCCAAGTCTAGCTCAGCTAACGGAAGAAATGCCCCAGGGCGGGAGTTACAGGTCCTGTGGTTCTGACCTTACTGTTTGCTTACTTTCAAACAGAAGTTTTAGAACATTCGGATCAGATAATGTAGTTTTTAAAATCAGTAAGGTGATTACCAGACTCTCATCTTTAGATTCTTAAAGTCTTTTCTGGACGGAAGTACATAACATATCGATACATTGTCCTAAAGTGATTGTGTTTCTTTTTTTTTTTTTTTTTTTGGTTTTTCGAGACAGGGTTTCTCTGTGTAGCTTTGCGCCTTTTCCTGGAACTCACTTGGTAGCCCAGGCTGGCCTCGAACTCACAGAGATCCGCCTGGCTCTGCCTCCCGAGTGCTGGGATTAAAGGCGTGCGCCACCTTTCAGTGGTGATGCCCTTGTGCTGTGGGCCAGGAACACTTGTTCAGAAAATGAAGCAAGTAAAGACCTGCAGCTTCCTAGAGCACAATGTTGAGGAATCTAACGAGATTTAGTGTCAAAAACAGAAAGCTTTTTTATGATGAGGTTAAGAGAGGAATCCACACTTAGTGAAAGTCAAATAGACTAAGAAAGTAAATGGGAAAAATGAGGAAAGCTGGTATCCTGGGGGGTTGTGGAAAGTGACCCAGGCGTGTGCCTTCTTTGGGCTTTGTTCTGTCACTTATGGCTGACCTGCTAACCTTCCCAGACACTCCTACTTAGCCAGTGCGTTTCTCTTTTTGACCTTAAGAGTAAACAATTATTGACTTCTGTGTTTTCTTCAACTGTTCATCTCTTCCACATCCATCCAAGCCCCTCAAAGATCAGGCTCATATTCTTTGTCTCTGCTGACTCTTTATTTCCTGAATTCCCCGTGGCATGGTTTCAACGCCCTTGTCTATGCTGAAATTGTTGGCACTTTCCCTGACATGAACAAATTGCTCTGCCCTGTAAGGCTCGTAAGATCCCATCTCTTTGACTTCTGTTTCTCCTGCTGAAGATCAGGAACTCCATCTTTGCACTGGGTCCACAGTGCTCTATGAAAAGTTATCTTTCTTGCATCTCCACAGGGTAACCTCTGGCTCGAGCAAGGACAGCATAGTCTGAACATCTTCCTGGGCAGTCATCTGTGCCTTCCACCCCCACTATCCCTGTATTCTAACAGTATTGGTAATGTTTCAGGTCTCCCTGCCTGTTCGTGTTCCTTTGTCTCTTGTACTTGGAATATTTTTCTCCAACTGGCCCTCGCACTAGATGGCCCAGGATTCGTCTACTTCTCATATATATGTATATATATGAGCCTCTGTGTGTATGTATGCTGCTTGCTTCCGCTTGATCATCCATTCTAGTTCTTGTTTCTTCCTCTTCATTCCTTTAAAGGTATTAGAATACTATACATTCCACATGTCACAAAAGCCAGCTCGGACTTCTTTTTTCATAGAAACTGTAAATCCGGAGGAGATTAAATAAATAAATAATAAAAAGTTGACAGATCATGAGGTCATACTGTATACGTTACATGAAAACACCTGCTCTGGAGGATGGCGCCTGCCTGGGTCTGCTGAGTCAGCTGCCTCACAGTCGGCAGTGGCCAGGCTCCTCTCTGCCCTCCCTCTTCAGGCCTTCCTTCTCTCAGCCTCAGTTGCTGTACTGCTTCTAGCTCATTGCTCTGTTTCCTTCCAGAGGTAGTTGTGTGTATACAAGCCAGTAATTGTATTTTCCTCAGGTTAAGATTTTACATTTTGGAACTCTGAAGTTGTATTTCTATCTCAGGGAAGTTGTGAGCAGGGCTGTAGTGTTTATGTTTATGAAGCACACTGTTCTGCATTGTTTCTATGGACAGCATTGACACTGCTTCCCATCAAAGGGTAGATCTTGACTGACCTTCGCATCCGAGGTCAGCTTTAACCCATTTTCTGCTCTCCGTTGTGTTGAGTTTCACACTTACTTTAATCTCACCCTTTTTGGGTGGGAACGCCAAGTCCAGGTTGTTTGATAGTGTCCGTGTGGGACAGGATGTTCTGCTCTGATAGGCAGCCCCCTGGCAGACGTGCTCTGTGCTCCATTTCCCTTCCCCTGCTTGTTGTCACTGGCTCCAGGTGCTTTACAGGATATTGGATCGGGATCTGGAGGCACAAAGGATTTGAGATTTTCACATATTCCACCACCTGTAATGGAACCCAGCAGCATCACCCAAGATTCCTGGCGCGCTGGCTCACCGGTTTCAAGCACCGATTCAGAACAGTTTGAAATGCATTTGAACTCTGCCAACTGCAGAGGTAGACGGGTGTAACTTGACTCCTGTTATTTCCAGAAAGCCATAGATTACCCGCAACCCCCAAACCTTTTAAAAGGCTGCAGTTAAAGATCTGTCCATTCTACATTTCCTCATTTTTCAGTCTTCTTGGTTTTCAGCCTTCCTTTCCCACCTACCATTCCTCCGAAAGTATAACAGAGCTGAGGAGATTTTGTGTTACCAATCCATTTGGGCCTCTTGAGGTTCCAGTTGGACAGCCATATGTCCATATGGGCAGCCTGCATTGCTGGGGGGCTCTTCAGTGAACTGTGCTGGGAAGTGACCAGTAAAGGGGCCCAGGGGCCCTTTGTAATCTCAGAGAGAACACCACATATTTTTACATCCTGAATATTTGGGGACTGGACCTGGGGCTTTGTATATGCCAAGCAAGGACACTACCCCCAAACTGTACTCCTGGCCTTTTTATTATTCATTTTTATTTTGAGGCAGAGCCTCACTTTGTGGTACAGGGTGGCCTAGAAATCACTTGTAGTCCAGGCTGCTTTGGACCTAGGATTCTCCCGCCTCTGCCTCTCAAGTATTGAGGATTATAGGCAGGCACCACCAGGTCTGGCTCTGGAAGAGCTCTGCTCAGGCTTGAAGACTCAAGGGGAGGGAAACTGTGAAGTTCCCACACTGCTTATCTCCTGGCCCACACCTTCACTTGAATAAGTGTTCACTTTTGCGTTGCTTGTGCGGGCTACATTTCAGTGAACTGTGTCCAGTTAGCTGCCCTTGAACTACGTAGGTGTACATGCCTCATTAGCCTTCAGATCAGAGATCCTGCCTGAACATAGAGACCTTGATCGCCACAGCAACAGTTTGCCTTCCCCACATACTTTGGCCTTTGGAACTGCCAATTTATGGAGGATGACAGTGTAATTTCTCTGATGTTTTTGGTAACCATTTCTAAAAATCCCACTGCTGTCCTGCTGGAGACAGGCGTTGCTAAGAGCTGTGGTGCCATTTACTAGTGGCCGAGAGAGCATCTGGTCTGTGCTGTCTGCTGTTGACGGTGGTGACTTCACACGAACAAAGAACCTTCCACTCGGAGGGTTCCTGAAGCCCACAGTAGCTCTGCAGACACTTACCACTCTGTAGATCAATGAAATAAATGGTCATATAGTAATAGCACGAGAACAGGTGCCGTCAGGAAGCTTACAGATACGGGAGTTAAACAGAGAACAGCCCTGTGTTTAAGGTGTTTCCAAGGTGACCTGTGATACACTCGTGAAATGGACTCCACAATCTTCCTCTGGCAAATTATACAGAGAAAACATGTGTTCCATGTAGACGTGTTCAGTGAACATCTGTGTTCTAGGCATCTGCACTGATTCCACAAGACATGCCCCTTAGTGGCTGCTTCTGTGTCCTGTTTCTCTTTTGAATTCTTGCTGCAAACCTGGGGATGTTGAGATCATCCATGGGGGAGGAGGAGAGAGAGGTTAGGAACTAGTTTATGTGTCCCTAGTCTGTGGGAAGCATAAACTTTCCTGTGTCCTGGTTTTCCACCTCACCATGATGCCCATGCAGGATGAACAGCGTGTTTGGAGTTTGGAGCTGTACTACAGCCTTGTAATGCACATGGCACATCTGGAGCTCTCCAGTGACCCTAGGGTCCAAGTACTCTACAGATCATGGCTTTTTCAAACTTTGTCCACTTACGACTCCTTCCATCCCAGAAATTTTTACATAGATAAACTATATAAATCAAACATTCCTTGATAATAATAAAAATTTATCTTCAAGCAGTTCTTTGGTATACATATAATTTTACCATTTATTAAGGACCAACAATCAAATTTGCATAGGAATTGGATGGATGTGCTTACTTTTACAGAAAAATGAAATGCTGGCTGGCACGTTTGCTACTGCAGGAGGTACAGATCTTGTGTGTTGGGTCACAAAGCTATTAAGTGATGAAAACTGAGCGGGCTCAATCTGCCCTCTTCCCAGAGCCTCTGCTTCTTCTACTCTGCACCCTGGAGATGAATGATTTCCACACTCAGCAACAGTTATCAAGCCCTTGCCACCCACAGCATGCTGCACTTGGGGCTGTGAATCAGTACTGGAGGATACAGAATTCTACAGTTCTGCTCTCTGTATAATTAATGATAGAGCTAGTATAACAGCCTAAGAAAAAGACCCAGAGTTTGGCTTATTTAACTATATAAGCATAAGCACAAGTAAAGCCGTGTTGCTACAGTGAAGTAAATGTCAGCACTTACTGTGAGCAGTTTGAAGCATTGTCTGGTTGGTATCTAAGAACTCGCTGAGAAGCTCTTTAATGCTTACTCCTGCTGGTGTCTTCCAGTCCTTCGCCTCCCTAGCTAATGTGTAACTGCATTCAAAGCTCTAATTGTTTTTAAGGATTTATTAATTTTTATTTTTTTGTGTGTGCATGAGTGTTGGCTTACATATGTGTGTGTCCCACATGTTCCTGGTGCCTGAGGAGGCCAGAAGAGGGTGCTGGATCCCCAAGAACTGGGGTTATAGATGGTTAGTTTTGAGCTGCCTTGGTGCTCAGAACCGAACCAGGTCCTCTGGGAGAGCATCAAATGCTGCTCAGCATGGAGCCATCTCTCTGGCTTTAGTTTAAGGGAGGAAATCTTGACAGGTACCCCGGCTTCCTACCTTGTCTGAGGGGCTTTCATCCCACCTTCCTTCACTGCTCATCAAGGTCCCAGCCTGTGGCTGTGCTCTCTGCTCTTCGGTTGTTCCTGCTCCGTTTCTCTGTCACTCATGGCTTCTTCTGCCCCCAGAATGCTTTGTCTTGTTCCTCATAGTGTGTCCTGTATTCAGGTGACGTCCCAGTCTCCATCTTCAGCCAACATTTCTCACCCAACTTTATGCTGCTTCCTGTCATGTCGCCAAGTGCCCACACTGTCCATGGAGGAAGTGCAGTTCACCACCCCTTGACTAGTTAAAGACACTCGTTACAGTGGTCAGCACCAGAAACCCGAGGGCTGTCTTACAGCCCACCTCTCCCCTTGCTAGCCCCTGGAATTCCCCAAAACCTTGCTTGCTCATCCCATCTTGAACTAGCCATGCTCACTGGCTGTTCCCTGGTGTATTAGCTCAGGTCTCATCTCATGCCTCTGTCTGTGTGGTGTCGTCCTAACTCCTTCCCCTGTGGTCCTGGTCCCATCATACTGGTCAAATGCTCAAGTAACAAGATGAGTTTAAAAAACAAACATACAAACAAGCAAGCTGTGTTCTTCCTCCAAGGCCAGCTCTCTTCACTCTGCTCAGCTCTGATGGAGTATACAGCAGTTCCTACCTGTAGCTGCTTTGGCAACCCCAGGTTTCTTGAAGTTATTCATAGGCCACTGTGCACTCTCATCACTGTGCCATTTCTAAGCCTTTTTATTGATTACTTTAATTTTAAAAAGTAGTATGCAGACTAATCGTGGTTGCCTGTATTTTGACTGATGTGAAACCCAGAGCACAGCCCAGTCCCTTAGGGTGGTGGCTTCCCAGGCTGTCAGAGGTCAGCGTGTTTGCTGTTATCCCCTTTAACGTGTGCGTGAGTGCAGAGAAAGTGCTAGACTTACTGAGTGTCTGGGCCCTTAGATGAGATTAAATAGAGAAGAAGTTTCCTAAATTCAGCACCAGAAGAAATAGCATTCTCTATTAGGTAGGCTTAGGTCCAATCATAAGCGACCAGGAAATGGAGAAGGACAGTGATTTATATTAAAGTAGACTATTATCTGTCACTGGAATTCCTAAGGAACCTGCCAGTCTGAGAGCTTAGGTCCATAGAGATCTAGGGGACCCAGGTCCCTTTTGCTCTTGTTCACTCCCATCAGGTTTATTTCCCGGATCATGTTCCAGCAAGTCATCTGTTTTACAGCAAAGAGAGGAAACAGGAAGCGGAAGGTCAGGTGGAAAGCACTGGCTGTCTTCAAGATTTCTGGAAATTACCACAGAGATTTCTATCCCATCAGCCACAGCTTAGTCATACATTTCTAAAAACAAGTATGCACCCCCACACTCGTGCATACACACACACACACACACACACACACACACACACACACACACCCCACATGTATAAATACACAAAGGTTCAATTATGTGGGGGAAAGAATGAATTTCAAGGGACAGTACTAAAGGATTCGTATGAACTATTCATATTTAGCCTGATGTTTAATCTGCACCTTCTGTTCAGTCTTTTTCTAATTACTACATGAACCTTCTGTACCAACCAAAGGCATCCTTGTTATCCATAGTTGGAAGAACCCCTTCCTCTGAGTGCTGGACTACCTTTTAGTGATAGTGTGCACACCATGCTGAGAGATCAGTGCTGTCCTCTGCACATTTCCAGTCTCACCACAGTAGAAGTTGGCCTGGGGTAGTAGCATGCTGTACACATCTGCAGTGCCCAGCCTCCTGCCTCATAAACAAAAATCATTCTCACGTGAATAAGTAGATAGTTTTGATGACTTCTCGGTTTATTGTAGACTTTTCAGAAAAGAAGATGGACCAGCCTAGTGGAAGAAGTTTTATGCAAGTATTGTGTGAAAAATACAGTCCTGAAAACTTCCCTTACCGTCGTGGCCCTGGGATGGGAGTCCATGTCCCAGCCACTCCTCAGGGCTCTCCCATGAAAGGTAAGGGAAGTGGAACAAAGAGCATGTATTTGTCTGTGATTATTTGGGCTAGATTACAACATTGCCTTAGTTGTGAATGAGTGCCTTTATTTTGAATTACGAGTCAAATGGTCATCACTGTATGTTACGATTCCAGTGCTTTCTTTTTTTTTTTTTTTTCTTTTTTCTTTTTTCCTGGAGCTGAGGACCGAACCCAGGGCCTTGCAGTTGCTAGGCAAGCACTCTACCACTGAGCTAAATCCCCAACCCCTCCAGTGCTTTCTTAAAGAGCCTCATAGAACTACTTTCTTCCAGACTGGCCAGGGACATTTTAGTTGTCTTTAGAGGGTAAAGACTGATACTTGGGGAATAATCCTTCAAGGGCTTACCCTTTCAGGGAATTTGAAGGGTACAGAATAGTACAGGGCCGGCCATTGCCCTTGAGGATCTTTACAGGTTCTTGGATTAGATTACACGACATTCACATTTATGAAGCTATAACACAATGTAGCTTATGTTGAGCCAAATGAAAACCAAGTGATTGAGAATGAAATTTAGAAGAGAATACTATCAAGAGAGGGTTCAAAGGTTAACTAGCCCTTAGAGAACGTGGAATATGGTTAGAGAGGAGACGAAGACATTCTAGAAGAAGTAAGTGTGCAAGGTGGTTTTTTGCTATCCTTTTGATCTTAGCTGTACTTAACAGATTTTAGAAGAAGTTCTTGGTAATTAGGGGAGTTCGTAGGAAATCAGTGCTCTTTTCCAGTACTCAGTCTGACAGTCCTTTCTCAATATAACTGTCTCCTGCTTTAGAGAAGTAGACTTCTGAGTTGGCACTTTGTTGCCCAGGCTGTGTTCTGCATCTGAGAAATTTGATACTAAGTAGCACTTAGTAGAAAAACTATATAATTCGGGGCCTCAAATTATAAATCATGACCTTCAGGAGTCCTTGTGTTTTTCCAAATGGGAGAAAAAGTGGTTGAGGTGTCATTTGTCCCTTTCAGGAAGATGGGAGCGTGGCTTTGCTGACACATGCGTGTTAGGACAGGCAGTGGCCAGACTTGGCATTTGACTGACCGTGTTTTTGCATATTTCAAATTCTGAAACTTTTTCTCCTATTGGGAATTCATTTAAAAAGAAGGCTATATTTTCATGTAGGAAAAATTTGTTAGCACATGAATATAAAATGGGAATATCAATAGGCAGGAATGAAAGAAACAGCATTTTGATTATCTTCCTGTAAGTAAGGAAGATGTTTTGAATGCACGAACTTGAAGAGGTAGCTTAGCAGATAGCTTGTTAGTGGTTTGAGATCATTTTTTTTTTTAACTTCTATTGATTCTTTGTGGATTTCACATCATTCATTTCTATCCCACGTATCTCCCTGTCCCCCAACATCTACTTTCTGCCAAATCAAAACTGAATTAAAAAACCAAACAAAAAACAAACCAAACAAAAACAAAACAGAGTCTTGTTATGGAAGCTGTAGTGTGGCCCATTGAGACACACAGTTGACCCTTTAGTCTGTTCATCTTTACTTGCAAATGTTCATTGACACAAGTCATAGGTCTGGTTCGAGGCCTCTGGTTCCTGCTGCACCACCAATAGTGTGCTCTCACGGGGGCTCCTTTTGGCTATCCTGATGTTGTCCTGTGTCATGGAGATCCTGCTGTTTTGGGTCTGTAGGTTCGTCCCCTTCACATGCCCCAGCAGTTCATAGGTTCAGTGGATGCTGAGGTGGGGGTAGCGCTCCACTGAGTCTGTGAACTGTTGGAGATAATTTTTGAAAGGAGCATCCAAGAGAAAAGAAGAGTGCAAATGCTTGAGACCTGCAGATTGAGGTCAGTCACTGGTGATCTAAGACACAGGCTACCTGGGTCTGATGTGTGGGCAAGAAGATGACAGCGTGGGTGTTTCTGGTAGCTGGCAGATGCCCAGCTGGGAGTGGAGCTGAGAAGACTTTTCCTGGTGGGAGTTCAGCACTTCTGAGTTCCTCCTGGTCCATATTTAACTCTCTCCCTTTAGAATTCCAGGCCCCGAGATCCCATAATATTTTCTAGGCCCTCGTGGAATGTGCGAATACAGCTAGTTTTGTTACCTGATGATTCCCGGGCGCTAAACATACATAGGCAAGAATTAGTCTATAGCAGAATTTCCATCAAAGAGACCAAAGAGACTTCATCCAGCAACTTATGGAAACAGATGCAGAGTTCCGCAGCCAAACATTAGGTGGAGTTGGGGAAGTCCTGCAGAGGACAGGGAGAAAGGATCGGAGGAACTAGAGTGGTCGGGGACACCAGGAGAACATGGCTCACAGAATCAACTGACTGGGACCCATGGGGGCTCTGAGAGATCAAGAAGCTTGTAGGGGTCTAACTTAGATCCTCTACATATATGTTAGGGCTGAGTAGCTTGGTGTTCTTGTGGGATTCCTAACAGTAGGAGTAGAGGTGGTTTCTGACTCTTGCCTTCTTGTGGGACCCTTTTCCTTCTACTAGGTTGCCTCATCCAGTCTTGATGTGAAGGTGTGTGCTTGGCCTTAGTTTAGCATGTTATTCTGTGTTGATTGATATCCCTGGGAGGTCTGCTCTTCTCTGAGGGGAGATAGAGGGGGTAGATCTGGGGGAGAGAGATGGGGGAGACTAGGGGAAGGAGAGGGAGGGAAACTGGTCGGGATTTAATATATGAGAGAATACCAAAAAAAAAAAGAATTAGGCTGAATGGAGCAAGTGTTTTGTGTTTCCTATGATTCAGATCGCCTCAACCTCCCAAGTGTGCTCGTGTTGAATAGCTGTGGGATTACCTGTGCAGGAGATGAAAGAGAAATTGCTGCCTTCTGCGCTCACGTGTCCGAACTCGATCTTTCTGACAACAAACTGGAAGACTGGCACGAGGTAAGGCTTGTGCACCGCTGCATTTGGGGAAAGGCGTTGATAGCCGTCATGTTCTTGCCTACGTTCCTTTACATCCTGCTGACTCTGGTTCTCACCTGAGACTCACTTGCCCTCTGTATGTGTCAAGGTAAACAGCAAGTCACCCGCTACCTGGGGGGAGTTTTCAGTTAGTGCCCGTTGCTGCAACCCTGTTTTTATTAGCCTGGGCAGCACGGAGACACTGTATTCCAGGCATTGGAAGGTTAATGAGTGTGTGGAGGCTTCGACTGCTAACAGTGTTTTCTCTAGTGCTCAGTCCCACATCCTCTGCTTCCACGTCTGTATTTATCTCTACAGATTGACTTAGAATTGCTTCCACTGAAGCCAAGATGATAGTCATTTTCTTGTTACTGCAATCTGTGACAAATCCTTCAGAACTTTCCTTATATTAACCAAGTGCCAATAGGTTGATAAATCTGATGCCCTTTGACCTCAGAGTAACTGTAACTACACACTAACAATGTCATAACATTCCTTCTTGTTATTAGAGATATCATTACCTAGCTGATTAAAACATTTCCTGATGGAAACTCCCACAAAGAATAAGAGAAAACCAGTTCTTCCTACGTGGTTCATTCAGATCGTGCTCACACTGCTCTGACTCTTTGTAGAAGCTTGTTTAATGGGGTTTCCATGCCCGTGGCATCCTGCTTCTCCATCGTTGCACAGCGCACCACAGACTGCTGAAGGAAAGGAGTCATGCTGCACCCTGCTGCATGACACCCTTCCCTTGCTTTTCCTTGCTTAGCAACCAAGGTTTGAATCCCGAGGAGTGGCCCTCGTCACATAGCTTTCTGCTGTTTCCAGAACTCATGTCTGTCTTTAGCCCTGCACTGACATTTGCAGCAAATGGCATGGGAGCTTCCTCGCTTTCTTCATGCCAAACCCCCTGCTCTCCTTGTCTGTCCTCTGCTGGCCACTGTCCGGGTTGTCATCCCTGGGTCCGATTACCCAGAGCATCTGTGCCCGCTGCTGCTGCAGAAGGGTTTATTCCAGTGTGGTGTGGTCACTTGCTGACTCCACATTTTTCCTAGAGACTGTGAGCTTGTTTTCAGTGGTGATTTCTGTCTTTTTAAAATCACCACCCGGTGTACTAGAGCGTCAGATGTCTGTTGCCTATGTTAAGGAATGACTGACAGTGTATATGAATTGGGGAAGACCACTTGTTGTGGCTCTTACTGTGACTTCCCAGAATTCACCTGGTCCTTTAGCACTTCTCACTCATCAGTATAGCGCTGGTAACTAGCTATTGAAATACTCTGTAGCTATCAAGTGTTTCATAAATCCTAAAACAGCTTTCTTGTTTAAGAAAATTCCGTGAACACTGTTCAGCCTTTTTTATGTTTCTGTTCCACTGTTTTATTTAATTTGGTGTCTGTGTCTCAGTGATAGCTCCTGTTGTGATAGAATTTTTATCAAAATTCTTGAATGTTCATGTCACCTGATTATAAGTGAAGTATAGATTCCTCGGGCTGCTCGAGAAGTAGTTTCTATCCATACATTTGTCCATTCACCTATATAAACTATTTATCTCACGTTCACAAATCATAACTTGTACTTTCTTGGTCCTCTGAGACACCCAGTCACCGGATGTGCTCTGCCCACACTGCCCAGGTGCAGAAAGAGCCACCTTGCTGACCCTCCTCAGTCCTGCTGCAGAAGCTCTGACACCCCAGAGTTGGGTAGGTTTGTGGTCTCCTGCCCTGGGGGTTTGAAGGTGAGGGTTCAGACAGATCCTCCTCTGACTCCATCCTCTGCTGAATGCTCTAAATTTGTTGTTTGGGGGATATGAAATGTTACACAGGCTGGGTTTTGACCTGTACTTTAACTATGTACCCGAGCTTTTGCTCACTAGTGAGAGCAGTTTAATAAATGTGTAATTGCACTTCAGGAGGGAGCTGTCTGTAGGTTGGGCCAGCACGCGGAGTTTACACTAGCAACCAGGCTTTTTCTCTGCTTTAGCAAAGGTCTGCGTTATCTCCAGACTACACTGCGTACAGCCAGGGCCTCATACTTACTTAAAGTGCATCTGCACTTGGTGTGAGCATCCTCCTGTGTACTTGGTAGCCTGTTGGTGCTGTTGCTTTTAAGTTTCCCTTCCAGTTTATTCTGGTTTTTACCATTCCTTGTAATCCTCCTGTTCCCAACTGTAGCTGATCCTACTCTTTTAGAGTATACATCAGAGCATAAAGGGACTGGAGGAAACGGACAACAAAAGAATAGTGATTTTTTTTTTTTTTTTTTTTGCTTTGATTAAACTCTTTGCCAGGCAACAAATGCTTCATAGGTTACTGGTTTTAAGACATCACATTTCAATCCCCTTACAACCCATGTGTCTGATTATAAAGAAGATCATTTGTCCCTAGACATTAACAGAGTTGACTTCAGCCTGTATTAACATAAGAGTGTGGTACAAAGTAATGTAGAATGTTCTTTGAGTTTTCTGAGTGGTCGCTAACATTACAAGTTATGATCCGTTTCTTTTGTTTTCAGCTCTTGGCTGCTATATATCGAAAGGCTAAAACACATTGGGTGAGAAATGTAATGGTTTGGAGGGAGGTAAAAATGTGCCCGTTTTTCTTAAATGGGCACCTGTATATAAAGCAATTGCAGTTTTTAGCTACTGACTTAGATTTTTGGCTGGATAGAATTTTGTTCAACCTTTCCCAGCATATCTCTGTTTCCCCCTTTTTCTTATTGAAACCATTTTATAAAAGAAACTGAATCAAGTGTTTGAGAGGAGGGAGGAGTTAGCCAGTCCAGTGAGGTAGAGAAAAGCTTGGGCATAAATTACAGATTGTTATCGTCTATCCCTTCCCCATTTCCTTACAGCTCTGGTTTCCTCCTTTATAGTTGCCAGGGTAGAGGACCCCTATGAAACCCTGGTACTGGAGAGGCCTTAGAGGTGATGCAAGTTCACGTCCCTTCTTTTACACGTGAGCAAACTGAAGTCATTCCAGCCAGCGGAGTCTTTTTTATATTTACTCTAAAGACACCACGTGAAGAGCCGCCTTAGAAACTCAGTGGAGTGTGTCGCCTTTGCAGTTTGGAAATTTTCCTGTCATAAGTAAATTTTTATCAGTCTAACCAATACTATATTTTCCTTATCGTCCACGTGAGGTTACACAGGAAGCCTTTTTGATCTTCATACATTAAAAGAAAGTATTTGTTTCTAACACAAAATATTTCCTGCTGATTGCTTAGCTTGTGTCCAGTGTAGTATTTGGGAATATACACAGTGTCCTCATGGGACACTTGGCCAGAGTAGGTGGTGAAGAGAGGATCACACAGCCATTAGCCTTGAGATTCCCCAGAATTTGTTTCAGAACCTTTAAGTAGCTCATTTTTTTTAGTATTTTGCTCTTTGTTATAGAAATATAGAGGGAGGAGTGGGTGTTCAAGAAGGGTTTACATTTTGTTTCTATTTACTTGGAGTTGCCCTGCTGTTAGAAGTTATTAAGTAGAACACCGTCCTTAAAAGAGGTGATGGGTAGCTGGTCATCGTCTCCTGTGTGAAAGTTCTTCTCATTGGTATTTAGGTCACAGGATGTATACACTGTTGGTCCCTGTGTGAGCTATGGAGCTGTGTTGTAGTCACAGCCTAGATTCCAGATTCTAGCCATGGATTGCATTATGGTTTGGTAACATTCACTCACAGAAGTGACTGAGAGAGAATATTCTCATACACTACCTGGCCCTGTGATGCTTAGTCCATTTTTAGGTGTTGAGCATCACCCCATGCTTCCTTCACTTGGTCCTTACTGACCGTGCCAACTGCTCTTCAGTTGCTGTTCATTTTCCTCATGTTATACTTGTGATGTACTGTGGGACCGTAGTCAAATTATTTAATGTCTCTGAGCTTCAGTTTCCTAATTGTCGCAATGAGAAAGTCACATCTGGCAGGTTGTTCAGAGAATTAATGTGTCAAGAAAGCTAGAACTGTGCATAGCGCATAGTTAGACTCAGTCACATCTCCTGTCCCACTTTTTTGTGTAAGTTGCTAAGTAAGCCATAAATTGGTGATCATGCTTTCTCCTTCACCAGTATCTATTTATCTGTCTGTCTGTCTGTCTGTCTATCTGTTGATCTATTCTGGATGTCTTGGGCTTTTGAATAAATACATTTTAAAGTTTAGTTTTTCTTTTCTTTTCTTTTTTTTTTTTTTTTTTTTTTGCTTTGGAAACAAACTGAAGCATCCCTAAGTGGTGATATCTCTCTTGTCAGTTTTGGACAAACAGATCGTCACAGGAGGGCAGGGGTTGGGATTGAAGAAGCCCTTACTCAGACTTAATGTGGTTGAAGGAGAGGGAGAAGATAGTCAAAGAGAATTGCATGGCTTAATCTTAGCTCTTTAAAAATGTGTAGCCTAGAGGACCGTCTAAATTATCCTTTTATCTTACTTATGCAAGAGTGTATCATACTGGGCAAAATCAGGGCCTTGCTAATGGTCACACAGGGAACCTTCCCTGTGCCACTAACTCTCAGGTAAGCTACTCTTTCTTGGAAACAGACTGAATTGCTTGCCTCAATTTGTTGCATTCACTTCTGCTACTCTGTAGGTGCCTTTGCTAAGTGGAACTCCCTGAGGTAAAAGGCCCTTCATCTGGGGACCACTTACTCAGGCCCTCATGAACATCACTGCTCTTTAAAAGCTCCAATTACTGCCTGATTCACATCTCTCTCTTTTCTCCGCAGGTCAGTAAGATTGTGTCAAATGTTCCTCAGTTGGAGTTTCTAAACCTGAGTTCCAATCCTCTAAATCTGTCGGTTTTAGAGAGAACATGCGCTGGGTCCTTCTCGGGGGTTCGCAAACTTGTCCTCAACAACAGCAAAGCATCATGGGAAACAGTGCACACGATACTTCAGGAGTTACCAGAGTAAGCCCAGCGAGCACCGGGTAGTGGGGCCATGTTGGCATCTGTGTCTCTGCATAGAATTTCCGCTGCTCTCTCATCTCAGAAACTCTAAAGCTGTAGGTTGAATGGAGAAAGGTCAGAAAAACCAAGTCACTGGAGTGAGGGTGTGGGGTGACCTGCTCACCTTTCCAGGGGCATAGCTAGGAGTCATTCAATGGCATCTATCCCTAGAAAATACTCCTGAGAAGCACTTGTCATCCTGAACACCTCAGCCTATCTATATTTTAATCTTTGATTACCTGATTTAAGAATTGTGCTTCAACCCTTTGCTTGTAGTGTCTCTGAAATGTGTTAACGTTGAGATGACCAGGTGCTTCTGTGGGCTAATGTAAAGTGGACCTGACATTCCTTTCAGTGACTTAAGAAAGACATTATACTTTGGGTTGGCAGCTCAGGAATGTTTTGTTCTCTTCTGTTTGTGTCTGTTTATGCATATAACTGTGCAGAGGAGACCTCTGACAGAAGACATGAAGCTGGAATTTCTTTGATTTTTCTAAGTATAGAAATTATCCAAGCCCAGGATCTGGCCTCACACAGCTTACTGTGTCTGAGTTCCTCAATGTTAAGCTAATCAGCTTTCTTCACGATGTACAGCTTCCAGTATGGCATTGAATTAATTGTTTCTTTGAGACAGGGTCTCATGAAGCCCAGGCTGGCCTCATACTCACTCTGTAGCTGAGGCTAGCCTTGAACTCCTTATTCTCCTGGCTCTACCCCTTAGGTGCTAGAATGACTTGTGTGTCCCATTACATGTGGCAGTTGAATTAACTTTTAAACTCAGATGTCACTTGCTAACCCTGTGACCTTTGAAGTGACCTTTGCCAAGCCCTTAACCTCTTTGGGCTCAGTTTCCTTGTCTGTGAAGTAGACACCATTATATTAATATTTCTGGCACAAGGGCTGACACAGGGTGGGACTTGGTTGTTATTATTTCTTTTTATAAACACTTGTCCATGTTGTTTTCTAGAATTTCCTTCTATTGCTTCTTAGCTTGAGTAAGTCTATTCCTCCTTGATAGCCGGGCATCCTTTCTTGCCTTGTAAACTTCCACTTCCGTTTTGTTGCTACAGAAAACACTCAGAGTTGGTGCTGCACTTTGGCGTTCAGTTACACGCAGGATCAGTCTAGCAGCGGCTCCCGCCAGTCTCTGCTGCTTCACACTGGATTACCTTCCCAGCGATACACCACTTTGAGCTTCAGGAAAACTCCTTTATGTTTTGTCTGTAATACATGCCAGAGTCTCACATATAGTGAGCATTTATTATTTCCCGTTTTTAAGACAGGGTTTCACTGGGTAACCAGGCTAGCCTCGAACTGATGCTCTTCCTGCCCCAGCCTCCTGGGGTTCCTGGCACATGCATCTTTAGTTATTGAGTGCATGGCAGTGTGTGTGAAGGTCAAAGTCAACTGCTCTAAACCAGTTTCCTTTCTCTCTGCAGTTTGGAGGAGCTCTTCCTGTGCCTTAATGACTATGAAACAGTGTCTTGTCCTTCTGTCTGCTGTCATTCCCTTAAGCTCCTACACATCACAGACAATAACCTCCAAGACTGGACTGAAATCCGAAAGCTCGGGGTAATGTTTCCTTCCCTGGATACCCTGGTCCTGGCCAACAATCACGTGAATGCTATCGAGGAACCTGCTGACTCCCTGGCTAGGTTGTTCCCTAATCTGCGATCCATCAGCCTCCACAAGTCAGGTGAGGCACAGGCTTGCCCTCGTTCTCTGTCAGACTGCTCAAGTTCATGATGGACTATAATAACAATGTGTTTTAGTCATTACTGTACTTGTAAAGGGTAGGTTTCCAGGTACCTACGATCCACTGCATTAAGGACATAATTTTCTTCATAAGTACTCTAATAAGTACTAAGGAGCATAGAATTCTATTCATAATTTACATTTTATACATTAAAAAGGGTCATGTTATACACTGGGTGGTGGTGGCACACTCCTTTAATCCCAGCACTCGGGAGGCAGAGGCAGGCGGATTTCTGTGAGTTTGAGGCCAGCCTGGGCTACAGAGTGAGTTCCAGGAAAGGCACAAAGCTACAGAGAAACCCTGTCTCAAAAAACAGAAAAACAAAAAAGGGGGGGGTATGTTATAAAGGAGTAAAATGAAATTGATGATATAGTTATTAAAAGACAGAAAAAAGAATTATAAACTAGATCATTTTACCTAGATACAGGGTAAGGAGTCATAGTCTGGCAGCCTTTTTTAAATGCTCATCTATATGCTCTTGATTATCACCTTATTGCTGTTGTCTGCTATACATTACGAGGATGAATTTGTGTTAATGATTTTTATTTAAGACAAGTTTTAGGTTCACAGCACACTTAAGTAGAAAGTACAGATGTATGTACAACCTGCCTCCACTTTCTACCTCCACCCCCAACTGGTATGTTTGTAACGTGCCCATCAGTGAATTGGTTCTGACATGTCATGCATCTGAGAGTCAGTAGCTTCCCTTAGAGTGTACCCCATGGGCTTTGAGAAATGAGCAGAACAGCTCCTCCAGGTGGGGTGCGCAGACCAGCTCAGTGCTCTCCCTGTGCCCCCTGTCCACCTGTTTATCCCTCTAATGTGGACATGCTCCGATCCTCTGTTGTCTCTGCACCTTTGCCACAGGGTCATTTATTTAGAGTCACACCATGTGGAGCTTTTTAAAATCAGTTTCTTTCACTTAGTAATTCACATTTAAGCCTCTCATGCCTTTTCATGGCTTGAGAGGTCTTTTCTTTTCGGCCCAAATGATATTCCATTTTCTAGGGGGTACCATAGTTTATCCATCACCTGCTGAAAGGGCTTTGATTTTACTTTCAAGTTTGAACAGCTGTAAGTAAAATGTTGTAGAATATTATTTTTAGATGTGTTACATTTGTTTATGCTGTGGAACATTTGTTTAATAATGCAAAGATGTGTTGCATTCTTTTAAGTTTCATTTGTTTAACTCTGTGAAGCTGTATTACTATCTCTGTCTAAAACACCTGATTGGTCTAATAAAGAGCTGAATGGCCAGTAGCAAAGCAGGAAAAAAGATAGGCAGGGCTAGCAGGCAGAGAGAATAAATAGAAGGAGAAATCTGGGAGGAAGGAAAAAAGAAGGAGGAGGACTTCAGGGGCCAGCCACCCAGCTACACAGACAGACATGGAGTAAGAAGGAAAGAGAAGTATTCAGGAATAGAGAAAGATAAAAAGCTCCATGGCCAAAGATAGACAGGAAAATTTAAGAAAAGCTGGCGAGAAACAAGCCAAGCTAAGGCTGGGCATTTATAATTAAGAATAAGCCTCCATGTGTGATTTATTTGGGAGCTGGGCAGTGGGCCCCCAAAAGAGCAAAAACCAACAACAACAGTAAAGCTTTAACCATCTGTGCAGATTTTCAAGTAGACATAAGCTTTCAGTTTGTTTAGGTAAATAATAAGGGTGGGACAGCTGAATCATATAGTAAGATTTTAATTAGTTTTGTAAGAAATCCTGAACTCTCAAAGTAGTTGCACTGTTTTCCATTTCCACTAACAGTGAATGAGAGTTGTGTTGCCCCACATGCTGGACAGCATTGGGTGTTGGCAGTGGTGTATGCTCTGACTTCTATTAGGTGTCTTGAGTTTGCACTTCCCTAACTGCCCAACAGGAAAGAGTCTGTCTGTCTGCTTACTTGCCATCTGTTGTCATCTGTGAAAAGGCGTCTGTTCAGGGACTTTTGCACTTTCAGTTATAGTGAGGTTGTTAGTTGGGTTATAATTGGGGTGAGTTGTGAGGTTCTATTCTTGGGAAGATGAGAGCAAACACCCCAGCATACGGGACTGACAAAAAAACTGAAGTACAGATACCATCAAAGTGCATCTTGATGAACAAGTGAGTTTTATTGAGGTTATTTATAGAAGTATGGGTGAGGGATTACTTACATTACATCAGGAGCAGAACTGATGCAATCGCAGTTGCATCACCAAAGCCCACCCAGTATGAGTGACAGTTCACAAAAACTGGAAACCTGGAGCACACTGAACAACTTGTAGGCAGCTCAACAAGTTGGAGGGTGTCCTTGTCCAAGTGGATCTGTTGGTCTTTGTTTATTTGAGGCAGTTTGGCTAGTCTCTACTCTTTCTAGGCATTTGGGCTTGTCTGCCATGGATTCTCAGCAATCTTTACTATTTATATTTTTGGGGACGGAGGGACCTAGTGAATCTGGTCAATTTCAGGAACTTCCTGAAGCAATCTTAAGTTGTTTACTTCCAGTCTTAGGAGTTTTCCTATAGTATTTCACTTCCCCTTAGAATGGTCATGTTGTTTTACCTCCCTGTAAACATCCTGTTTTAAATATTTTCCTTCAAGATAGAAGATTTAAATTTGGAGGAAACTGCTAAACAGCAGAGTGAGCTATTAGTTGGGTTGTAAGTTGGATTTTTGTTGAGCTGTTAATTGCATGGTTGTTAGTTTGATATCTGAGTTGATAGTTGGCTGTTAGTTGGGTTGTTAGGTTGTAGTTGAGTTGTTTTCCATGCTGTAGATTGAGCCTAAGGTCTTGTTTGTGCTAATCTATCAGAACTAAGCGTCTTCACCTGACTAGTGCTCGACTTGCTTCAGGGTTTGGGGTTACTGTGCTCAGGGGTCGGGTGTGTTTTCGCAGTGATTTTGGACCCATTTCCCTGCCATTAGCATGAGGGTAGCATGAAGTAATAAGTTTTAGTTTCTGGTTCTCCTGCTCTCGTCACATGTTAGAACATGTTAGAGGAAAGTTTGGTATGCCACCATCACCTCAGACAGTCGCAGTCCACGAGTCTGCATTTAAGTAAAGAAGCCGGTCAAGTCCCTTCTTAGAAAAATCCCAGCATGCACCCTGTTTGCTGCAACTGTGATGACCCAGTTAGAAGTCGTTGTTGTGGAATGGGAGATGGGAGGCTGTTGGAGGACCAGGCCCTCGCTCTCTGTCCTTCACCATTGAGCTCAAAGACAGGAGAGGTTCTGCAAGTGGGTTGGTTGGCTGTTTTTGTTGCTTTGAGCAGCGTCTCACTATCCTGCCCCAGCTGGCCTTGAACTCCACATCCTCATACCTTAGTTTTTGAGCAGATGAGAATCTAGACATGCAGGACTGAGCCTGTTTCCCTGGGGGAGCCACTTTGGAGTTTAACCATATCCTTGTATCCCTGGAAAGGGACCAGCATCTGACTGGCTGTTTGCACCTCAGCATTTCTTGGCTTGGCCATCTTTATCTTCTTCCTTTTGCTCTTTCCTGGGTTTACTTAAATAATATTTTTTTCCCAATTAGGTTTGCAGTCATGGGAAGACATTGACAAACTAAATTCCTTCCCCAAGCTTGAAGAAGTGAGATTGCTCGGAATTCCTCTTCTGCAGCCATATACCACCGAGGAGCGCAGGAAACTGGTGGTGGCCAGGTGTGTGGTCCTGCCCCCTCTACTTCTTTCTGAAGGGGCCTTCAAGGGCGGTGTAGTCTTCGGGGTGCTGTGGATTGTCCCATCTCCTGAGCAGACGGTGCTTGTGCAGTTTCTGTAGTGTAGATGTAATTCTGAACTGTCTTACTAAATAAAAAACACAGCCAAATGCAGAGTTAAAAGCCCAGAGATTGACAGCAGCCAAGAGTTACGACCGCCTTCTTACCCCTCCGCTGTCACTGCTGTCCTTCCCCTGAGAAAGAGACCTACTTCCTGTGTGTCTGTCTTTTTATTGACTTTCTGTTCTGCCTTCTCATTGGTTGTAAACCCAACCACATGACCTCCTTGTCACTGCCTGTCTATACAGACCTCCAGGTCTCTATCGTTGGTATTGAGATTAAAGGCGTGTGTCTCCATGCTGGCTGTGTCCTTGAACACACAGAGATTCTGCCTGTCATGTGATCAGGATTAAGGGCATATGCTACCACTGCCAGACTTCTGCTAAATGGCTTGCTATTAGCTCTGACCCCCAGGTAACATTATTTATTAACATACAAATAAAATCACATTTCAGCACAAATAAAATATCACCATATTTCCCCCTTCTATTAATTATTATTATTTTTTGCTATTAGCTCTGACCCCCAGGTAACTTTATTTATTAACATACAAATAAACTCACATTTCAGCACAAATAAATTATCACCATACTGTAGAGCTCAGGCCTAGATAAGAACAGATGTGATATTGTGAGCAGGACTTATGGCTGTCCTGCCGAGGCCGCTGGGGGAACATTCTCTTGTAAATGTATGCTTTGTTTGTTTATTTTTAAATGCTTAGAGTATTTGAAAGCCCGTTTTAGGTGGTGAGGTGAGAACCCACTGATGGAGAGTCGTCTGATGCGGGTGTCCCTATTTCCTCTAACATAGTGGTCTTGTAAAGTGCAGCTGTACCGGGCAGTGGAGCCCTCTCCGCAGTGGCTGTTTTCTTCTTGAGGACTCGTTGGTCGACTTGAGAAGGCAGCTGTTTCTGTCCTCTGTGCTCCCTGCCTTCCCTGTCTCTGATGCTGCCTCTGCACACCGCTGCAGCTTCCCACCACTGTGTGTGCCTGGGTGAACCTTTCACAGAAGAAGATTTGGGCTGAACTGAAAAGAGCCCCAGGGCTTGGCTTTGCTCTGTGTGTGCCCCACATGGAGCTTTTGAAGGACGGGCAGTAGGCTTTGGGGTTTCTTCAGAAGAGTGCCTCCTTAAGTACAGTATTGATCTTTCTGCCCAGCTAATGCCCAGCTAATGCCCAGCTAAGGCTGCCATGCCGGTACTTCTTACCACAGTCAGAGGGCTCACTGTGTTCTTGTGGGAAAGCCCGAGTCTCATGGTGGGTAGGCTTTAGGCTTTAGTTCTTCACACAGTTCTTTCACAAGCAGAAGATGATTTGTGAGTTACATATTCCTGTTTTACGAACTACACTGTGAACTTGTGCTATTTAACATGGCAGCCACCAGCCTGGGTGGCTATGAGCCCTTGAAATAATGTCTTGGCTAATTTGAAATATAAAACAGATACTGGATTTCCCCTAGTTTATATGAGTAAGAGACTATAAAAGAGCTCATGATTTACTTTTTAAAATATTGATTACATGTGGAAATGTTCATATGCTGGCTATATTGGATTAAATAAAATATATTGTTACAGTTTTACCTCTTTTTGCTTTTTAAAATGGCTGGAGAGATGGCTCAGTGGTGAAGAGTACTTGCTGCTCTTCCAAGGGCTTGAGTTCAGTTCTTAGTACCCATGTCAGGCGGTGTACCCCCACCTGTAACCCCAGCTCTAGGGAGTCTGTTACCCTCTTTGGGCCTCTGCACGCACCTGCACATGTGAGTACATGTACAGACACAGACACATAGACATGAAAAGAGAGTAAAAACCAATTTTAAAGTGGAGCTACTAGAGACTTCAGATACATAACTGGACTGCATTCTACCCACCTGAGTTGGCCAGTATGACCTAGAGTTGTGCTCTGAAGTATTAGGTTTAAAGCAGAAGATCACCATCACATCCAAAATGCAGCATGCCGCGCTCTTTATTTTGTCCTTTGGATGACTTCACTGTGTGCCAGTCTTCACACAGGGACAAGGTCCAGCCAGCCGTGTCTTTTCAAAAACGACGACCAATTGCTTCGTTTCCAGCGCCTTACACTGTGTTTATTTGGCTTTAACTTATAGACTGCCCTCTGTTTCCAAACTCAATGGCAGCGTTGTGACTGATGGAGAGCGAGAAGATTCTGAGAGGTTTTTCATCCGGTACTATGTGGACGTCCCACAGGAGGAAGTGCCATTCAGGTAAAATGCTCTCAGCAGGCACCGTAGAGCGCTGGGCCAGGGTCTCATCCTAGAGGACTTTGGCAATAGAGTTAAAGGAAAAATAAAACATAAAGGCAGATATATTTTATTTTCCTCTCCATAGTGCAGTGGCTCTCAGCCTGTGGGTTGTGACCATTTAGGGGATCAAATGACCCTTTCACAGGAATCGCATATCAGACATTCACATTACGATTCATAACAGTAGTAAAGCTGCAGTTACTAAGTAGCAGTGAAATAATTTTATGGTTAAGGGTCACCACAACACGAGGAACTAACTGTATTAAAGGGTCACGGTATTAGGAAGGATGAGGACCACTGCCATCGTACATTTTCTCTAGTCTTCTGTAGACAATGGACTGGTGTCTGGCTAACACCTGTTTTCCCACGCCATGCTTTGTGTCGTCAATTTCTCTTCTCAGAGCACGTTTTCATCTACCCTCAAACTGGTTCCTTCTGCCTGGTGTGTTTGCTTTGGGCCTAGTAGATCTGCAGATGAGCAGGCTTGGCAAGTGAGGAAAGGTCTGGAAAGGGGACTCTTGAGGGGATGAGTTAGCGTTGTCTGAATTTTGAGAGGAGGTACTGGCTAGTGTGAAAAAGCACCTTTAATACTCCACAGATGAAAGGAAGGATGGAGGGGCATGTCCCCAAATACAAAAGAAAAGGTAACCCTAAAAACAGGTTTCCAGGTGTTGACAAACAGAATTGCTTGCCAGAAAAGTGCCATGCCTCCTTTATTTAAGAAAATCCAGGGGGCTGGAGAGATGGCTTGATGCTTTAGACTTGTTCTTGCAAGGGACCTGGGTTCATTTTTCAGTACTCACGTGGCTCACAGCCACCCATAATTCCAGTTCCATGGAATCCAACTCCCTCTCTGACTTCCTAAGGCACCAGGAATGCATGTGGCACACAATCATACATGTAAGCAAAATACTCATACATACATGTTACAGGATATTTGATAGCACTGTGAAACTCCAAGACTGTGTTAATAAAATTAACTTTGGATCAGGGAGCGAAGCTAGCAACTAGTTGACAAGAATTAATCATACAGAGTATGGAGGACTCAGGAATATGGATAGAGAGGCACGTAGGAAGGAGTAGGAAGACTTAGAGATTCGGAGGTTTTTTCAGAGGAGTGGCAAGTTTTTTTTGTTGTTGTTGTTGTTGTTTTTTTTTTTTGGCTTGGTCTTCTGCTGAAAAGAAAGACCAGTCAGCTGGTTGCTTTTCAGCATCTCTGATCTAGCAGGTTTTGACTCCAGCATCTGACTCCCAAGTCTATTGATAAACAGAACAATAGAGACTTAGTTAAAACCTACATTTGGTGGCCATGGCTAAGCCAGTACCCATGCCAGCAGGACCGGAAATCCCGCCAGGCCTCAACCTTAGTGGTAGGGTGCTGACTGGGGCCACAGGGCGCAGACGGTAGTTAAAACATCAGTAGATTCAGGTGCAGCCATTAAGCCAGCAGAAAAACAACACATATAGAATAAATATTAGAAAGAAAGAAAGAAAGAAAGAAAGAAAGAAGAAAGGAAAGAAGAAAGAAAGGAAGAAAGAAAGAAAGAAAGAAGAAAGAAGAAAGAAAAAGAAAGAAAGGAAGAAAGAAAGAAAGAAAGAAAGAAAGAAAGAAAGAAAGAAAGAAAAAAAAAAGAAAGAGAAAGAAAAAAGGAAAGGCCAGGCTGGCTAGGGAGAAGGCTCATTGGTTGAAAATTCTTGCTAAGAAAGCAGGAACAGTCAAAGTCGGATGCATAGTGCTGACAGACATCAGCCTCTGGGGAAATGGG
Source organism: Peromyscus eremicus (assembly GCF_949786415.1). NCBI lineage: Eukaryota > Metazoa > Chordata > Mammalia > Rodentia > Cricetidae > Peromyscus > Peromyscus eremicus. The sequence continues at coordinate 36,758,981 of NC_081422.1, read as the reverse complement.
AGGGCAAGACAGAGAATCTGAAGCTCTTGGGCCAGCTAGCTTGATATGCACAGTGGGAAAACAACAGTGAGAGCCTGTCTCAGACAAGGTGGCAGGTGAGGCTGACCTCTGACCTCTGACCTCCACATGCACACTGAGGCACATGTGCACCCGCACTTGCACCCACACCCACATCCACAAGTGCAAACACGTGCAAGAAAGGAAAGAAGAAAGAAACTATGCTTGAAACATTAAAAAGAAAAGAAAAAAGAAGTAGCTGGGCATGGTGGCATATACCTGTAATCCCAGACCTCAGGAAATGGAAGAGAAAATAGGACCAGGAGTTCAGTGGTAGCTATGGCTATGTAGAGAACCGTGTTCTTGGACAAAAAAAAAAGAGAGAGAGGGAGAGAGAGAAGGAGGAGGAGGAAGGAGAAGAAGAAACTTTGGTGGCTTACATCTGTAATCCTAGCATTAGAGCATCCAGTAGCAGAATTGGGGTTCAAGGCTATCCTTGGCTACAGAGTTTGAGGTTAGCAAGGGCTAAATGTGTTAAAACAAACAAAAACTGCACTATGAAACCAAAATGGCAGAAACAGCAACAAGAAATCTTCAAGACTAACATGAGCCCTTACTGGATCCAGGGGTCAGCCGAGCAAAGTGGACACAGGGAGGGAGGGAGGCAGTTTAATTGAACCTTGTGTCTACAGATACTCAGGATTCTGAGTCATTCTTGCTGGAGGGACGTGTTTTCTCCTCAAATGTATTAATGTTTACAGACTAAGATCTGTGACTTAAAGCAGTACATTTTGTAGGGCTATGAGTTTGCACAAAGATCTCTCTGTGGTTACTTAGAAATATTTAAACTCCTGAGTATTTAAAATGTTAGAGAAATTAAAGATTCTTAAGAGTCTTTAAATTAACTCAGAACAGCCAGGTGAGGGATTTTATTATACCTTTTAATAAACACTATACATACGAAATTTGAACTAAATGAAAAAAAAAAAAAAAGGTTTAAAAAGTGGTCCATGGCTGCAAGATGGCTAGTCAGGTAAAGGGTGATGGTGCTCACCACTAAGCCTGATGATGGGAGTCTGACCCTCAGTGTGGAAGGACACAACCCAGTCCTGCAAGCTGTCTTGTGACCTCTGCACATAGGTCACGGCATGAACAGCGGTTGCTGCACCCAGGTGTGCTGGCTGCTCTCACGCTCTCACATGCACGTGTGTGTGTGTGCACACACACAGGAGCACACGCAGAAAATAAATAGATCTTAAACTTAAAATATGGTCCAGTATCTGTTTTCATTTGGCTAACTTACTAAGACCTGTAGATACAGCTGTGTGGGCACAGACTGACAAAAAGGAACAGAGGAAATTGTTTTCTGTCCTAATGGTGTAATTATCTTGACGTGCACTTACTCTTCTGTAAGAGTGTTCTAGAGTGAAAGCCAGAGAAATCAACCTTGGTTAGCTTTAATCAGCAGAGAAATGCATTAGGAGGATCTTGGGAAGACCTGTGAGGCAGGAACCAAGGGAGGCTGCGACAGCCCCGCTTCAGCTCCTCTTGATGTGGCACTGTTGTCTGGGACACCACAGCGCTGTGGATTTCTGTCATTTAGAGTTTCCACTGAGTTCCTGCCGTGTGACCAGTGGCATTGTAGAGCTGGCCGATGAGGATGGCCACGCCCCTCCTTGTGCGGCTCCTGTTCTAATCAGCTTTCACTGCGACCCCAGGCTGACCTTGAACTTAGGCCCTCTTGTCTCTTCCTCCTAAGTACGGGGACTACAGATGTCACCACCGTTCTTATTTTAACCACCAGGGTTTTTGTTTTGTTTTGTTTGTTTGTTTTCTAGAACTTCTTTTGAGAAATACTGAAACGTCAGATTTTTGGTTGTTCATTTTGCTTTTCTATGGGACAGTGCTGAGGATGGAACCCCGGTAGCTAGGTGAACTCTCTCTCTCTGAGTTACATCCCCAGCATCTTGATCTTCACACTTTCCCCAGATAGAAGCCATTCACCAGAAGTAACAGCTTACGTCTTAATCTTTCTAATATCTGTGTATTCCTTTTCTCAATTGTAAGAAAGACAGTGTTCTTGCATATCCTTAATGTGGTCCTTGTGCAAATGGAAATGTGTTTCTGGACAGCTGGGTCTTATGGACTGCTGTGTTTAGTGCTAAGTGTTGGACCTTTAGGGGGCATCTATATTACTTTTATATCATGATACCTGTTGACTCAGTAGTGAAGTTGACCATTCTAGTATACCTTTTACAGAATGATGGAAAATGAGGAAAAAAAAGAAAATTAAATTAAAATTTGTAAATATGTACATGCACATAACAATGAACCCAGTGTAAGTGTGGATTGATACTGTTATTTTAACACTGATCCCAGGGCCACAGTTGGCCTTCACTTCCTGCTTCCATTGCCTCCACACACACACACTCCAATCCCTGTTTGCTTATGGCTCTCTCTGACTTCCGGCAGTGCAGTCAGAGCCAGCTGTTCTGTTGGAGTCTGCACCCTTACTAGTTTTACATATCTGTGCTTTCTTGTCTTGGAATTTCTCCCTCTAGAGCTGGCAGTGCAGGGAAATGCTAAAGACAGCCTCTGGATTCCATCCACGTCCAAATGTGACTCCTTTATTTCCCCTGACACTTAATCACCTACCTTGGCTGCCATGTCTACAAACTTGTTTGGGCGATACATTCGGCCTGGCGTTGTGGAGAAATAGAACGGGTAGCTGTGAGGTGCAGTTTCCAGGAGGATGTTATTCTGAGGGCTAAGCTCTGAAACCTTGTAAAGCTTGTGAGTGTAAAAGCTGTTTTGCAAGCTGTTTGCTGGATGAACTCAGGGTCTGTCCTGCACTCCGCTCGCAGCCTTTGGGGCTGCAGACCTACTCCGACTCAGGAAGAGCTGGCGTTATTTTTGACCCAAGTGAAGCGGTCGGTGGAGATGTAAGGAGAGTCACCATCAGCAGGCCTCTGTGGTGACACTGTCTGTGCCTCTCTCAGGAGAAGGAAGCACTCTTGCTTCATTTTAATGCTGCAGTCGAACAAGGTCCACGGACTCCTTAAAGTGACCCTACAGACTCCACGATCCGTTCATTGCTGCAAAGGATTCACACAGACTGTTTAATTAACGCATTCGTTTGTTTTGGTGTAGGTACGTGTGTGTGTGTGTGTGTGTGTGTGTGTGTGTGTGTGTGTGTGTGTGTGTGCGCGTGCGCGCGTGTGAGTATGGAGGCCCACGATTGATATCTCTGTCTTCCTCAGTTGCTCAGTTGCTCTCCATATTATTTTCTGAGACAAGGTCTCTCACTGAAGCTGGGGCTCAATGATTTAGTTAGCTTGCCAGCAGGTTCCAGGAATCCTCCTATCTCGGAGATTATAGGTGTGTGGTGTCCCTGACTTTTTCCAGTGCTGTTGTGGATCCGAACTCAGGTGGCAAGCACTGTACTGAGCGCACTCTCCAGCCCCGACACAGACTATAATGACCATTCCTTCCTTCCTTCCGACATCTATCTCAGTATGCCTACCTTCCCATCCACTAGTGCTTAAATGCCACCACTTGGCTACTTCTGTCCTTCCAGTGGAAACAGGTAGACTGATTTCAGTCCTCTGCCCACGTCTCTGACCTTTGGAGGCTTTTTCAGAGATGTGGGTACTCCTCTTACAGTTTCAAGGCTTAGGGTAAGAAGTGTCTTCTGGGTCCTTCTAAGGTTTCATGAATAGAAGGTGGGTAGAAGGGAAGTGAGGGTGACATGATCACTTGTGTTATTCTTGTGTCCCTCAGGTTTTGAATTCTTGCACACTTATATTTGGCATCTCAGCTTTTAGCATAGACCACGACTAAATCCACTTTCTGGTCAGTCAACTGGACACACACTGTAACTGCTCTCTGCTGCTAATGGGGCCCCATCAGATTTGAGACATTTTGGCAAGTTCTATGCCTACAGAGCCAGCAGGAGCTAAAAGTGCCTTTCCTTCCTTGGTCTGCGCCGCCCTCAGGCTCTATTTCTATACTGACTTCCAATATGTCTATCTTCTCAGTGACCAGAGTTGTGTTTTATGATTACCATCTCTGAGTGTGCCCTGATCTGATGCTAACTGGCCAGGATATATATATGGAAGGGATTAATGTATACTTATAGGGTGATTTTTGAGAATCAGACTCATTCATAAGTGCGGAAGGGCTACCCAATTAGCAGAGGTGTTCAACACCTCCATACACCTTCATTCCAATACTCTCTCCCCTTTTTTCTAAAGATATTTTACTTTTTAGATTTTTTAAAATTACGTATAGGTGTGTGTGTGGATCTGTATGTGGGTCTGTGAATGTGAGTGTGGGTGCTAGTGGAGGCCAGAGGTGTTAGATACCCTGGAGCTGGAGTTAGGGGTAGCTTTGGGCCACCCAGTGGGAGTGCTAGGAACTGCACTCTGGTCCTCTGCAAGAGCGGCGTGTGCTCTTAACTTCTGAACCATCTCTCCGGCCCTCCTCCTCCTTCCTCCAGTCACTGCCCCAGCTTTTCCGTGGCCATTTGACTCTTACAGACTTGACTCACTTGCAGTTAAGAAGCAAGGGTATAAACTCTTGTATATTTTTTATGGCTGCCTTAGCTGTTTTGTTAGAAAAATAAAGGCACTTTTTTGGGGGAGGACAAGAATGGGATCTTACTATGTAGCTCAGGCTAGCCTCAAACTCATGTTATTTATTTAAATTAATTTTTATTTATGTGTGTCAGAGGGTGAGCTGTGTGCGTGCCTATGGAGGCCAGAAGACCTCCTCGATTCCCTGGAGCTGGAGTTAACGAGTGGTTTGTGAGTTGCCCAACAAGGGTTCTGGGAACCAAACTATGGACCTCTGGAAAAGCAGGGAACATTCTTAACCCCAGAACCACCTCTCCAGCCTCTAGCCGTGAACTCTTGATGCTCCTTTGCCAGCACTGTGTGTGCTGGGATAATAGGCACACGCGGCCATGCCCGGCTAGATTGTATTTTTAATAGTACCTGCATTTCAGCCTCCTCCCTGGGTGTAGTTATGGGGATCTCACCCTAACCTAGCAGGTGCTGTGCCGTGTGGCCTTGAATGCATAAGCTCCTCATTATGGCAGCGCTGTCAGGTACCCCGAGCGTTGCACATGACCATGGGTGATAATTAGTTCTTTCAGTTCTCCACATTGAGGATTTAAGAATGTCTCTGTGAGCACTGATGTGATACCCACTGGCCTCTGCTAGGCAGAAACCAAGTGCAGATTGCCCTTCATTACCTGAGAGTCGATTGCTTGTAATTCATCTACTCTCTGCTACTAATTTCTTAGTGCAAACAATGGACTCAACTCTGGACAAGTTAAGTCGGGTAGGAATTTAGTCAGAGAATAATGGATGCTGTGTGGCTCACACAACTGACAAGAAGATTAGCGAATTATACTTGGGCAGGATCAGTGCAATGCAAAGCCCAGGCAGGATTTCTGTATCCGTACATGAGCAACATGCTTCGGATAGTGAAGGTTGGATAGCCCTCGGCAGTCAGCAGGCCACCATCGCCATCAGACCTTTGTCGCCATGCCTGTGAGTCCTCAGATCTCTGTCTGCTGCCGGCAACCTCTGAAGGAACTAGAGAGAGAGCTCAGCACTTAAGAGTGCCTTCTGTTCTTACAGAAGACTCAACTTTGGTTCCCAGCACCCATGTGACAGCTCACAACTGTCTGGAATTCCAGTTCCAGGGGATCTGATGCCCTCTTGTGAGCTCTGTGAGCTCCTGCACACATGTGATGGACACAGAGGTATACATACACATAAAATAAGCACACACAAGCTGTCATGCCTGCATCTTTGCTTAGTACTTAAGACTTAAAAGGACAGCCTTCTGTCATATCCTCCTCTTCTAGTTTCCGGGGAACACGGAAAGAATATCTTCTCTTTGGTGTTTGCACTTCTTTTAGCTGCTTGCATCTCATGTGTTTTGAAACACGCCACCCCCCCGCCCCAAGGGCCCTAATCAGAAGCACATTCAGGTATTGATGGCCAAAGCTGACTTCCATCATCCACTACAATGCCTATTCCCTAGTAGTTTTCATATAAATCTCCTGGTGGACCTATTCAGCAAATGTTTGAGTCCTTGTGATATGCCAGAACCATGTTATGCCTTTAAAAAGGAACTGTGGGGGCTCGTGTGTGCGCAGCAGGGAAAGGTGGTTGCCACCAAGCCCGACACCACGAGTTCCGTCTGTGGTGCCCACGTGGTGAGAAGAGAGAGCTGCCTCCTGAAATTGCCTTTTGTGCCTCTGCATGTGCCATGGCGCCCATATCCACAAACTAAATGAATGTAGTGCAACCTTCCAAGAAGCTGTAGTGGCATTTACGCTTCATAGCCAGAGGAAGTGACAGATGAGAAAACAGTGTTTATAAAGTGCATAGTGTGTATAGTACGTGTTCCCTAGGAGTAAGAATGGTGATACATGAGCAGGATACTGTACTCACCCTCTTCTCTTCCAAACTGCATCCATCACCTCTTCCTAAGATACTGATGAAGCGCACATAACCCCAGCCATCTTAGTACACGGTGGGATTGTGACTCCTTAGGTAAGCCAGTGTTGGCACCGAGTCAGAGGGGCTTAGACTCCTGGAAAGCGTGGCCATTTGCTTTGGAGAGAACATTTCTCTTCCTTTGACTGAATCTGCCGGTGCTGGTGGTGGTGGTACTTTTAAATCAGTGTCCAATTCAGTTTCCTGTCCTGACTTCCTCTACAGTCTCCTCTAGTAACTCGGTTTCCTGTCCTGACTTCCTCTACAGTCTCCTCTAGTAACTCGGTTTCCTGTCCTGACTTCCTCTACAGTCTCCTCTAGTAACTCGGTTTCCTGTACTGACTTCCTCTACAGTCTCCTCTAGTAACTCGGTTTCCTGTCCTGACTTCCTCTACAGTCTCCTCTAGTAACTCGGTTTCCTGTACTGACTTCCTCTACAGTCTCCTCTAGTAACTCGGTTTCCTGTACTGACTTCCTCTACAGTCTCCCCGAATTTCAGTTTCCTGACAACCTCTCTCTGGTTTTCCTGCCTCATGTTAATTAGACGTAAATCACTCTATTTAACGTAGGCGTCAGTGAGGAAAGAGACCCAGGTTGTCTCTGAGTGGCACATGAAGGGCCGTGATGGCGAGCTGAGGGTCCCTTAGTAGCAGAGTTACCTGGTGACTCAGTAGCTTTCTTCACATCTGTTTGGTTGTGATCAATCATCTTACCAGTGGAACTCACTATGGACAATCCAGAGATTTACTGGGTCTGTTTTCCTACCCCAGAATAAAATGTTTGGGGCACTGAAGGGAGCCGTACATCAGTGTTGTGAGAGTGTCTTAAAAGTGTAAGAGTTCAGTAATTGCCTACAGGTGCTCAGTTACCTTCTTCATTGCCCTCTCCTGCTGGGTGGGATCTCCTTGCTATGGCTGCTTAGGGTGAGTAACTGGCTAACACGAAACTGAGCCACCAGATATAGGCTGCATGTTTATTTACTTCGTGAAACAACCCAAGAAGAAAAGCCTCTGTTCTCAGATTCTTGGCCCTCAAGCATCCCGGTGTGTGCTGGTCAATAGGCTCGTTCTTTGAGAGCCTTCCTCTGTGCCTCGTCCCCAGAGGCTCGTGGGGCAGTGGTGTACTGTTTCACAGTAATCAAGTGTGTGCTGCAGGGGGCTGGAAAGATGTCCTCTCCTGGCTGGTCATGTTTCAGTGCCTGGATTCTTCTGCCTCACCAGGAGAACTTCTAGGAATTGACTCTAGATCCTAGCCAGGGTTCAGGGGACAGTTTAATTTACTTACTGAATACTTGCTATAAACCAAGTGGCACTGTACCAGAAACTGGGGTACATGGACAAACCACAATGTCTGGAGAGGCTTGCTTTAGGGCCACACTGGAGATACCTTTCCCTGGCTGGGTCCTGACCTCTAGAGGCTGAATTTTCCCAGACCTTTCCTCCTTAGAGTTTTCTTTTCTGATCTCATCTACTTCATACCATGAGCCAGTCCTATGGCTCTGAATACCACCTGTGATGTGCTAACTGCCACATTGACCTGCCCCTCAATTACAGATCAGTGTTTCCAGTTGTCTGCTTGACGTATCACCTGGATGATGAAATAGTGTGTCAAACTTTGGATGTGTTCTCTCCCACACCCGATCCTCCTCACCACATCTGCCCTTCTGCCCACACCCGATCCTCCTCACCACATCTGCCCTCTGCCCATTCCTTTGTTCCTGCCCTAAGCTCTTGCGAGAGCTATGGAGTCACCTATGATTTGACCCCTTTAACACACTTCCTCATGCTGTGGTGACCTGCTCCCCAAACCATACAATTATTCTCACTGCTACTTCATAATTATAATTTTGCTACTCTTATGAATCGTAATGTAAATATTTTTGGAGATAGAGGTTTGCCAAAGGGGTTTCGACCCACAGGTTGAGAACCATCTGGGTTCTTTTCTTTTTAAGGATAGTTTTTCACAAAATATCCTTAGATGGCTTGTAATTTCTGTCTGCTGTGTTCTTGAGTCCAAACTTGTATTGTTAAATTACAGCAGCCAGTCACTAGTCTGTGAACCCGCTGGTTGACAGAAACTCAAGCGTCTGTGTTCAAACAACACATCTCGTGGGCTCTCACCTCAGGCTCTGGCACTCTCTCTCAGTTTGAACTGCAGGTTACCTGTGTGGCTTCTTCTCTTGCTTGATTTGAGAGTCTTCCTTGGCACACCCTAGCTAAAATAGCTCGCCTCTGTCTCCTGCAGTTCCCTTAACTTACTTTGATTTGATCACCAACACCTGATTTACATTATACTGTCCGTCCACTCGTATGTTAGTCTCTCCATTCCCCCACCACCACACTGAACTGTCAGCCGAGCAGAAGTAGCAACATTTTTTGTTCAGGGCCGTTCTTTCTTCCCAGGATCCAGAACATTGCCTGGCAGTGTGGCACTGTAGTGACATTTCTGCACTCAGAGTGCATGGGGAAGAAGATTAGACCAGAGAAAAGACTACCCTTTCCTAGGAAATGTTTGTGTTAACCTGGAGGTGAGGGGATGTTCTGGCTGGTGTTCTCACATAACTAGTGAGGCAGAACTTGGGAAGTGCTGACAGAAGCGGAGTGAGGGAGGAGCCGGGCGGGCTGCTGAGTTCTTAGCTGCTCTTTTCCTTACGGCTACTAGGAAATTGCTGGAAGTTTGATGTGTGTATGGGTCAGTTCAAAGGGTGGGCTTGGGTTCTGGTTACAAGGAGGGGCTGAAAGGGACCTGGAGACTGAATTAGTAATGGAGACTGTAGTAAAAGAGGCGGTGTGCTGGACACCACAGGTCTTTATAGAGGATGCCCATGTTTGGCTGAATTATAGAACTCAGTCCTCAGAAAACACATTGCACAGTTGTACTTGATTTCAGATATTTATAGTGGAGCTTCCTCTGGGGGTATGTAAACATCATTCAGGGAGACAGGCGCCTCCCCGCTGACGGCTCCAGCACATGTGTATTATTTTTATTCTGCCCTTTATCAGATGCTGTCACACTGCTTCTGTTTACCGTTTTCCCTCCATCTTGTATTTGCTCGCTCTCTCCATCTCCTCTGAGAGATTGGATTTAAATTGCTTCTTTAGTACTGAACTATTACGTAGCTCTCAGTTTCATTTTAAAGAGAGAAAAAAAAGGACAAAAGGAGGAACTTCCTTTTGGATGCCAGCATCCAAAGCATCATGTATCTTTGGGGTACAGTGGGCTTCTTGTTCTGAGCATAGTAGGGGGAAGTAAGTGAGCTGATTTGGGGTGTCTTTTGTTAGACTTTAAAATTTCATACTTCATTCAAAGAGTTGTAAGAGCCGAGTTAACAGTTAGCTGCTAACAGAGGAATACTGCTAATGGAGCCTGCAACAGAGCCAGAAGGAGCGGCTTCTTAGCTTTGCTCTGCCTCACTGCCCTAAAGCTGGCCCCTCGCTTTGTATCCTGGGAAGGCTCCTTTATGATGTCAAGGATTAGGCGGCCAGTTCCTCGAGTGCTTACTTAGTTGTCGCCAGTGGTATGCTTTGTGATGTATGGAGGGTATTTTTTCCTGCCAGAGACTAATGGCTTTTCTTAGCCGAGCTGATTGTATCTGCCTGTGATGGTGAGACAGGGCAGCGGGCTGTATTTGGACACCACCCCGATGAAGGCCCGTTTTGTCTCCCTTGCTGGAGGAATCCTAGCACACTGAGTCCGTTACCTCATATTCCTTCCACACAGAGGGCCTGCTGTTGTGAAGAACATTCCTCCCCTGGACACGGGTCTCCTGGGGTTCTCTGCATTGCCAAGCTCCATCATCCTCTGTCAGGCTGGTGACACAGCACTGCTCAGTTAGGCTGGGAGTCTGAGGAGAGACAAAGGGGGCTTTCTCCTCCCAGCTCCTTGGAGACCCTCGGAAATGTTAGCTTCCCCTGTGGCTCGAAGCCTTTGTCATCCCAGTCACCCAGGTCTTGGTTTCGACTTCTTGCCTCTTTCCCAGCCCGGTAGGAGGTGGCTGCCTTCCTGTCTTGATGGCAGTTACAGATGAGTATTCCAGTATACCTGCAGAAGGGAGGGAGAATGCCCTGATCTTGTGGACACTGTCTTTGTTCTCTGAACGTTAGCTTTGACCAGAACAAGTAGCCAGCTTTATCTTTTTGGTGTTTTTTTTTTTAAATGAAAAATAATATTGGAAAATACTAAGAATAATAAAACACCCACTTTCCACCATTCAGAACTAATGAGGTTAATATTTCATACTATTTTTACTTTATTTTTAATTAAAAAGAAATAATATTACCAGAAAGAAATAGGGTTCTTTGCCTCTCCTCCCATCCTATTCCTTACTCCAGGAAGCAACCAGAGCAAGAATTTTTTCTTAAAGATTTATTTTTTGAGTGCGTGCGTGCGTGCGTGCGTGTGTGCAGGTGCCCACAGAGGCCAGAAGAGTGTCAGATCCCCTTGGAGCTAGAGTTCTGAGTGGTTGTGAGCTGTCTGATGTAGGCACTGGGAACTGAACTCAAGTTCTATGCAAAACCAGTAAGTGCACCTACTGTTGAGCCGGTCCTCCGGCCCCTCCCTCCTGTCAGTAATTTGATGTGTATCTTTGATATCTCCTTTTAGAACCACCATCAAAATATAAAGTAAGGTTTATATTTCTGTGCCAAGGAAGCATCTTCCCGTGGTTCTGTAGCCTTTCTATCTGGTCTTTTTGGTTTGTATTTTGTTGGAAACAGGATCCCCCTCCCCATTACTCCCCTCCAACTCTTGCCCCACCGAATCTCCTTCCCAACTTCATGTACTCTTTGTTTGTTTGTTTGTTTGTTTGTTTGTTTGTTTGTTTGTTTGTTTTAACGTTAAGGCCAGCTGGTGCTGACAGTATGCATGGGTGTAGGGCATGCACTGGAGCATGGAAACCTAATGGAGGGGTGGAGAGCTGCATGCCTGAAGAACACCGATGCTCTCTTCTCCAGTGGCCCAGCTCCAGGAGCTCCTCGGCTAGGGTGTCGTTTTGTGAGACCCTCTTCCATCCCTGATGCAGTTTGACTAGCTTGAGCCTGTGCTGGTCTTGTGCATACAGCCGCAGCTGCTGCTGCTTGGTCACACCACGTCTGAAGGGAGTCTTTTTCCATCTGAAGACCACTTAAGATATGGTTTTGTATGTGCATTATGGCTTTCACTTATATGGTATTGATTATTGTGTCATTTCACACAGAACATGCGGGCTCCCACTCCCTGCCATACTGACATGAATTCTGTGACCTGCATGCTGTCTCTGTCCTGTGTCTTGCTTATTCATGGTTCTATTTCAGGACCCTGATGTGGCCCATTGGTACATTTCTCCATTCCTACAGTAATACAACATCACCGAGTCCAACTCTCTTAGTTCCCAGTAGAGGGAACCCCCTCCCCCACCATTGTTTTTCAGATTATTTTAGTTATTGTAGGGCTGTTTGCATCCCATGTTGGCTTTAATACCTTTCACCAAAGCCCTGCTGTATCTGGATTCCAAGCACAGTGAGTGTGTTGACATATGGGGAGAGTTAGCATCCTGCCTCTGCTGGCTGCTCTCTGTTAGCCGAGAAGCTCTCTGTGTCCTTCACAAGTGTTTTCTGTTTCTCTCACAGCGTTGTGAAGTTCCTTCCTAGGTACTTTATTAATTTCCGTTGCTCTTTCAAATGAGATGCCTTTCTCTGTTTCTAGTTGGGTGTTCCTGGTAAATAGGAAGGCCACTGAAGGTCCTGCGTGCTGGTCATCTGTCAGTCCTGACAGCATACGGAGTAGTTCGCATTTCCTTCCTTGGGGATTTCTCTGCACAGTTATTTCCTCAAGTAATTTCTGTGCCGCTCATTTCATTTGCTGGTGTGATATTTAAAAAGACAGACAGGCTGGGGATGTAGCTCACATGGTAGAACACTTGGGTCACGTGTGTGATGGAGGCTCTGAGTTCAATCCTTAAAACCACCCAAATCGAAAGGCAGTAAGAGAAGCCATCCGCTGATCGATCTTCCTCCTCGATTGAGAGAATGTATCCAAGGCTTCAGTGTGATGCATCCTGAGGTGCAACTGGACTTTTACTGAGTTGAGATAGTTTTACCCTTGGTTTTCTAGGGTTTCTTTGGTCATTGGATAGCACCAGGTTTTATAGAAGGTTCTTTTTGCATTCTGATTAGCATGTCTTCCTTCAGTCTGGACTTGAACAGTGTGGTTGCTTTGCGGAAGCATTTTTGCATTCCAGTGTTCAACTAGTTATGGAATAAGAAATAACCTTGATAAGCAGGTAGGGTTCAATTTTATGCTGTTTGGAATATTCCCACTTATTTTCAAATGTAAAATTGGCTTCTAATAATTTTCTGCTCTTCTGGGTTTTTTAAGTGTTGTACTAGCTTTGTAAAATGAGCTGGGCTGGTCTTTTTTTATTTTTCTAGTGAGTATTTCATTTTGCTTTAAGATTGTTATGCTCATTATAGTACTCTTACGATCTGTGGGGTATGTGTCTCAGCTTCTGCATTACTTATTTTCAGCTCAGTGGTCACTACTTCCACATGAAATCTGGTTTAAAATTTTTTAACTTGCAGCAAAAAGGACATCTTTCTACTCACATGCTTAGCAGCCAGGAAGTACGCAGTTCCCCAGGCAACCACGGGTAGGGGTTTCCTGACAAAGTCCACTGCAGTTCTGTGCTAAATTTGGTCTGGAGATGGTCACAAAGCAGTGGGTTCGGTGCTGTTGTGCCTTTCCAACCCTGGTGAGATCCTTACCACGTGAAGAGCAGGCAGGCTGTGTCCTTGTTCCTCACCTTTTACATTCCTAGTAATGGTCACTTCTGCTTTCCTCCTTATCTTGGTAATGGTCACTTCTGCTTTCCTCCTTATCTTGGTGGATCCTAATAAATGGTTATCTCATATCTGGATCCATTTTAAATTTTAAGAAATTTGGCTTGTGTGTATGTGTATGATTGTGATGTGTGCACATGTACAGGCCAAAGGACCCTGGGTGTCCTACACTGTCACTTTCTGCCCTCTCTCTTTTGAGATAGACTCCAGCTTAGCCTGGAACTGGTGCTCAGCTGACCCCAGCAGTTCCCAGGCCTCACCCTCCATGTGCTGAGGTTAGGCTGGCGTTTTTGCACGGTACTGCTCTCTGAATTCAGGCTGTCATGCTCGCCTAGCAAGCACTCTCAGCCACTGAGGATTTTTCTAGCCCTATGTTGTTATTTTTTAAAATCAGATTTATTGCAATATAACTGACATGGAGTGCATTTTTACCCTTTTTAGTTTATAGTTCTGAATCTTGACAGTCCCATTATATAACCTCCAACACAACCAGAATCTAAATTCTCATCCTCTCCAAAGTATTTCGTCCTCAGCCTTTTCCCCTGACTCCTACCCTCTGTCAGCTACAGATTGTTTGCTGTGCCTGTTGTTTGGGCTTCTCTACAACAGTGTACCACTGGATCTATACAGTCTATAGCCACCACCCTTTTAATTGACGCGTTTGTGAGGATTAATTGTAGTATCACATGCAGTTGCAAAAACAGTATGTGACAAGTAATAGTGCCCCATTCTCTGTCCCCTGTAGTGCCAGTGTCTTGGAGCACTGTAGTACAGCACCACAGCCATGATCAAAGCATTCACCAGGCCACTGGTCTTGCCTGGATTTTCCAGCTCATGCTTATGTGTGTGTATGAGTGTGTGAGTGTGTGTGTGTGTGTGTGTGTGTGTGTGTGTGTGTGTGTGTGTTAGTTCCATGTATTCTCTTATATATGTACATTCATTTAATCACAGTTTACCTAACCATCTGGATTTGCTCCAAATGTGTGTGTGTTTGTGTGTGTGTGCGCGCACCGCATACATTTTGCAGGCAGGAAGATCTATGTGAGACTGCCGAATGTGGTAGTGCACACTGGTACTCCTAGGTCTAGAGAGGCTGAACTGAGATTAGGGGGTTGCTGTGGCTTGGTGTCCAGCCAATATTGCCTAATTGGAGAGCTTCAGGTCAATTAGAGACCCTGTCATTCAGGATTGTTCACTGGGCTCTATAATTACACATACACATGCATGAGAACCTGCACACACATACATGGGGCAGGGAACTCTTGAGGTAAGGCTTTAGAGAGCTTTGGTTTGGCATGTGGTCGATCTTGTTTTCATATACACTAGAAAGAGATGTATGTTCTGAGTTACTGCATGATATTTTTGATGTCAGTTAGGTCAAGCTGTAAGTACTACTTGAAACCATTACTGGCTTTTTCTATACTGGTTTGTCATTACTGACGGGAGTATTGGTGTCTCCACCCCATCTCTGCCCTCTGCCTCCTGCATGCTTGGATCACAGCACACTCAGCTTCACTAGCTCTTAAATCCAAGTTTGTCAGAGTTACCAGTGAATGGTAAAATGCCTGTTTTCACTTCTGTTCTATCAGGTACTGTTTCATTTGTGAGACACACACACACACACACAGTTGTGGCTTGCTTTGAGCTCTGGCCTATGGAGATAGCATTTCTAGTCTGGACTGTTTGCCCTTGACTTTAACCTTGTCTGTTTTACCCATTGCTGCTTTGAATTTGGAGAGGAATGCACTACAAGGTGAACGGAAGCCATTTTGATTACAGTCCTGATGGTGTTGGTAAATGTATGCAGATTAAAATAATTTAACTACTGTCTGGTAGTTGTGTGAATTCCATCATCATATGAATCACACTATCCATTCACTGGTAATTTTGGCCACCTTGAGTTAAAGAAATTGTGAATTGGCTGGGTGTGGTGTCACCTTTAATCCCAGCACTAGGGAGGCAGAAGCAAGAAAGTGGTGAGTCTAAGGCCAGTCTAGGGCCCTTAAATGCCTTGTTTTTTCAATGGTACAGAAAAAGCAAAGGGAGGAGATTAGATGCTATGCTGTATGTGAAAGGGGAGAATAAGTAGTTAATGGAAGTGTGCTAAATTGAAGCCCTTGAGGATGTCAGATGGGGAAGGTCTATAGCTTAAGCTAATAAAGAACATAAGCCTTGCAATGGGAGGCAATTGGACAGAGGGAAATCAAGTGTTAGGACCATACAAGTGAGAAATGAGGCACACTTCTGTGACTCCAGGATGTGGAGGCTGAGATGGGAGGTTCCGAAGTTCAAGACCACATGGCCTACATGATGAGACACTTCCAAAAATGGGAGAATAAAGGCGCCATTGAAGAAAAATTGAAAGGGGCCATGTAGGAGTGAGAATTGAGTTTCTAGAATAGCGCTCATTATTACAGCAAGTCACCAGGGTGCTTAGAACTAAGGGATGATGGCCTAGAACGGAGCTGGAGGTCTTAGCTCTCCTTTTGTTCTGAAGCTTCAGATCAGTGAACAAGCTCTAATTACATCACATCTATAAAGTATGGGATGGATGGTCTGTAAGGTTCCTTCTGTCTCCAACATGTGATGTTCATGTGTTTGAGTAAGAGTATCAATGGCCTTAACACTGTCAGTAGAGTGTAAAATCTGTCATGGACTGATAAGATTTCTTCTTCTCTGCTGTGCTGTGGATGTGGTATGGTCTCAGTGAGAGAAGGTATATTGAAGCGGAGGCTAGATGGGATGGTCAGAGGATTCTTGGGATATAGTTTTCAATCTTCATAATGCCTCAGGAGCAGAGTAAAGTTAACGAATCCTCTTTTCTCATTTCTTCATGGATTATATATAACCAAATGGGCCACTGGGAATTTTTCATGTTTTATGTGTTACATTTTTAAGGAGAGATCTTTACAGGGAACTTCTGAACACAAATACACAGTGCATGGAATTTTGCTCACTCACTAAGCAAGGCTTATAAATATTAAATACATGTTAATAGCCAGATGAAGATACTTGTCTATAGGAGATAAGTTGAGAAGTTGGTTTTGAAGAATACTTAGGCATCAGGAACCAGTCCTGTTGTCTAAGACATTGAGGGGATGATTTGCAAAGCCCAGGTGCCCTAATGCAGACATTGTTCAGCTTGGGTGGACTTTGAGGAACAGATGAAATACCCAGACTAAAAGACTAGGAAGAAATCTGTTTCTAAAATGTACCAGGCTTTTGTAAAATGAAGACAGTCTGTCCTGGAGCTACCCTAAATTCATGGGAAGTCATAAGCTGCTTAAGAAGGGGTTCCTTGCAGTGTCTAATGTCCATACCAAATCTTTAGAAGAACTGGAAGAGTAGACTTCAGCCGCCTCCCTAGGCTTGCCTCTAGAATAATACCACAAGAATGCCCTCCAGGGACACTGTTTGCTCTGTAGTCAACCTGGCTGGAGGTGGGGTGCCTATCTCACGCACTGTCCTTGGTGCTTATCAGGTCACCTTAGTTCGACCTTCAGACCAGCAGGATGCTGCCAGGCTGTTGACTCCAGGAACGAACCTTGCTCGAACTTTAGTCTGGTGATTAAGAAGCGCTTACCAGACTGTCCCCATTTGTTACTGCTAGATCCATTTAGGGCTGACTGATACTGGTGGAAGCTAAATCTGGTCTGCAGGGGAATGTGGGAAATGTAGTTTTTCAGCTTTGTAAACTCTGCAGTATAGGAAGGCCAATCAGGAAGAGATTCAATAAATATAGACATCTATATTGAAAGAAAATGTGTCCGTTAAGACCATTAATAAGAGTGACTCTAATTTATAAGGCACATGGACAAGAGAGCAATAGATAGATTAATAAGACATTCAGGAGAAAGAGGAATGAAAATATGTTCGTTGATTGAATGAAGGCAATGGAGGAAAGAGACGCAACAGGAAGAAACCAGACTGGCTCTTCAGTTTGGGGCTAGAATAATTGGATAGTGTTTAGTACTGTTTACTAAATCATGAAAGAGTTGAAGAACACTTGTTCAGTTTGGGGCTAGAATGATTGGATAGTGTTTAGTACTGTTTACTAAGACACAAAAGAGTTGAAGAACGCTAACTGAGGGTAGTAATGCTATTTCTGTACATGGTTGATCTTGAGAAATGTATAGGACATTGCAGTGTCCCGGCATAGGGCATCTGATTTCTAACCACACTTGCTCATTTGCAGCAGTGAGGCCGGTTGCTGTGTGAGGGTAGAGCTTAGGTTATGTTAGGTATAGTTAGGTAATGTTTATGGTTGAGATCAGTTCATTTGTCTACAGTCTCAAGTGAGTCGAGTAATGCAGAAGTTATCATTGTTAGGTTTTAGTTTCATATTTAAGGAAGCTCAGGGTTTATTGTTAATTCTCTAATCCAGCTGTTGAATTTTTTCCCTGGAAGGACTCATGGGGACTCTGTTCCCTCTGTCCTTTCTTGTTTCAGAATGTCTCTCAGCTAAAAGTATTGCTGAACAGAATTGGGCTAGGGACAGTGCCCTTGGCCTTCCTATTCTGCTTGTCTGCTTGGTACTGGCGGCACCCACCCCTTCTTTCCACCCTTCCCTGCAATAGCAGTTCACCATCTCTCTTAGGATTTTGTGTTTCCACACTTACTTCTTCCTGTGTGTGGTGTCCTTGCTTCTCTCCTCTCAGTGTGCTTGCTTTTAGATTACATTTTGCCTCTGCTTTTTAACTTCTTTTGCAGGGTGGGGGAGGGAGGGGGATGTTTCGAGACAGGGTTTCTTTGTGCAACAATCCTGGCTGTCCTGAAACTCACTCTGTAGACCAGGCTGGCCTTGAGCTCACTGAGCTCCACCTGCCTCTGCCTCCTGAGTGCTGGGATTGAAGGCGTGCATCACCATGGCCTGGCTTAACTTATTCTTGTTCCGTCCCCCATTCCTTTTCCTGTGGTATGTGCTTCCATTTCTGAGGCTTATGTTGTTTATGTGTGAAAGTGGACCCTTCTCAGGGTGCTGAAATGTGGCGTGTGTGAGCTCTCTGTGACCCCTTTGTTGCTGCCTCTTTTGTCCCTTCTAGGCAGTTTGAGGATGGTGCTCTTGTTTCTACGTCTCGGTAGTCTGGAGGGGAAACATTTCTTTAAATTGAGTCAGGTCATTGGACCACATATGGGTTCCACTGCCATTTGTGGGCTTCTCTTGCATGATCACGGTTGTCTGTGCTTGTGGGAAGGCATGTGACAGGAGGGCATGGGGAAGATTTCATGGAGCCGTCTGCAATCTCGTGGCCTGGTGGTTGTGTTCCTTTGGTTTTATATGCGTGTGCGTCCTACGGTGTTGTGATTGGCTTACCCTTGGCTAAAATCCTGACATCCTGACGGTGGATAGACAGGCAGGCTTCTGATCCCTGGGACTTTTCTCCATCCTGGTTCCTCCACGCCCTGGCTGACCTTCATCCCTGGCTCCATGTCTTTCACTGAGGAAGACTTTCTCTCTTCACCTCCTTTCTCCACAGTAGTTTCCACAGTCTGAAGATGTGACTTGATCTGCTATCCCCCACACTGCTGAGCTCTGGGCTCCATTTGAAAGGTTTTGGTCATGAGGTGATGCCTCTATTCTTGTGTTGCTGCTGATGGTGTGTGGTTTTGGTTTTGGTTTCCTTGTTTGTTTTAATCTGTGCTCAAGCACTGGGAGACAGTTCTACAGGCTGCCCCTCCCCTCCCGAGAAGACCAGTTGTAGGTTCTAAGGTGTGTGTATGTTTTACTATTGTTAGCTCCAGAGCAGTAGGGATAGAATGCTGATTTTTTCGTCTATGAACTTAGAAGGTGCAGGCACTTACTCACCAATTGTTTTATTTATGGCTGTCCTTCAGGTAGGAAGGGCAGGACTTAGCATCCTACATTTGCTAATGAGGAAGCAGATCCAGAGGACTCTGTGAGCTGCAAAGTCATCCTGTTAATTGTAAGGCAGGTTTGAAAGTCAGGGCCTGGGCTATTTTTACTACACCCTGTTTCTCCCTCCATCTCTCCACACAATGTCTTACTGTGTCGTTAGCGTTCTACTAACCTTATTATGACACTGATTGTACTGAATCGAAGCCAGAAGTAGAGTGCGAGAGCTGGAGCAGAATGCTACGTGACTGTCAAGTTCTGATCTTTAATTAACCTAGTGAGTCTTAGTTATGACAAAACTAATGGTGACTCTTTCCCCCTCCCTGGTATGTAGGAGACTGCCCAACTTCTTCCATCAAATCAGACTTCATTCCTCCAAGGCTGGCAGTGGATACAAGAATTTCCATGTAGGAACTTAATCCTGGGGACCCTGTTCTCACCTCTGTAACTCACTTTCCTCTTAGTGTGCATCGCTGTTTTATTTCTGCTCTGATGACAGAACATCTTTATTTATGGTCTTCTTTTTCCAAGAATGAGTCCTTGATCCTTTCATAACTCTTGTATTTCGCCAGGGTCAGGCTGGAACATTCGAACAAGGCTTCATTGAAAGAGCTCGATAAATTGCTGAAATACATATTGTTATTATTGTTGTTGTTCTATAAATTATGGCTTCTTGCTACTCCCCTATCTTCCCCTATATTACCAAGAAATGTGCTTAGTTAGGTGTTTTCCCTTCTCAGAGGTAACACCAAGAAAACACACTCTGAGGAGGGATGGGACTCTCCCCTGCTGCCTTTGGAGCATCCACTTCTCTACTTGCTTTCTTTCTCAGACTTTTTCCATCCCCAGTTGCTTGAGACAGGGTTTCATATAGCCAAGGCTGACCTTGAACTTCTAATCCTCCTGCCTTTAGCTCCTGAGTGCTAGGTTACAGGTGTGCACCACTCCATCTTTTTATGCGGTCCAGGTCTTCGTGTGTGTCTGGCAGTCACCCTGCTAACTGAGAGACATCCTCAGCCCCACTAGGCCTATTTGTGAGGAGCAGAGGCCTGGGGACCATCTTCAGGAGAGATGCTTCTGTCCCCAAGTATGTGGTCTTACTGTGGCCTCAGCAGAGCAGCTGTATCCATACACAGAGGTCAGCAGTCAGTCAGTACCGAGATCTACATGTAGGAAGAAAGGGACAGTCAGAGGACAAGAAAAGATACTGACAGCAGCAGTGTGGATTGCTGGTGTGTTGTGAGTGAGTAGTTCAAGGTGACGTTGTTCTTTTTATACTTCTAGGTATCATGAACTCATTACAAAATACGGGAAGTTGGAGCCTTTGGCCGAAGTGGACCTGAGACCCCAGAGCAGCGCAAAGGTAGAAGTCCACTTTAATGACCAAGTGGAAGAAATGAGCATCCGCCTGGACCAAACAGTAGCAGAACTGAAGAAACAACTAAAAACTCTAGTGCAGTTGCCCACGAGCAGCATGCTTCTCTACTACTTTGACCACGAGGCCCCCTTCGGCCCGGAAGAGATGAAGTACAGCTCCCGAGCCCTGCACTCTTTCGGCATTAGGGATGGAGATAAAATTTTTGTGGAATCAAAAACAAAATAACCTCTACCAGCCTTGTAAAAACTCACATAAGGACTTCCTGCAGGGTGTTTGTTTCCAGCGTGCTTTTCTTTAGGAGGAAGGGCATTTTCGTTTCGTTTTGGGTTTTGTTTAGCTTTTGGAGGGGTTTTGTATATTTTCTTCCCCTAGAATGGGTAGGGGATTGTTTTTGGTATTTTCTATCACAGATTACTTCAGCTCAGTCAGCAGACCTGGCTGCATCTCCAGTCTTTATGCTCTTTCTCTCTCTCTCTCTCTCTCTCTCTCTCTCTCTCTCTCTCTCTCTCTCCAGTCTTTATGCTCTCTCTCTCTCTCTCTCTCTCTCTCTCTCTCTCTCTCTCTCTCTCATGAAAGATGACAGAGAAATCACCGACTTCTTACTGTGTTGCTGGGGTTTGTCAGCCTCTGGGCTCTTTCCTGCTAGGCTCGAGGACAGAGTGGTCCCTCAGAGGAGTGGTGCAGTGTTCAGATCCAGAGATGGGGAATCTTCCCTGGAAGGGCCAGCACCTTCCATCTCCGGTTCTTCTTCCCCTCCTCCTCTTTTCCTTCCTGGGGTCCATTTTTCACTCTGACTTGCACACACTTACCTGGTAGTTTTATTCTGTTTATAATTTACTTGGTGGTTTTTTTTCCCCCTCAAATTTGACACCCCCCCCCTCATTCTCCGTTTTAAATGCTTTTGAATATTTTAAGCATTTTCTTAGCTGGATTCTGATCTCAGGAACTCCGTTAGGCTTTTAAAGAGAAGTAGATGAAGAGTTAAACCCAAGGAAACTTGCTGTTGCCCTGGCAGCGTGGGCGGAGCTCTGGAACCCTCTGCTCCTGAAGCCCCTCTGCATTCAATCAGCCATCACTCCTGTTACATCTCTTCTTTCTGCTTAGGGATTGCATTTCCTGACAGCTTTATCACATAAGCTACTGGAAATAAAGGGAGAGCCTGGACAGTTCTGGGGATGCACTCCACAGCAGAGGCAGCTGATAGGCTGGCCAGGGTGTGGGGCGGAGGTGGAGGGATCAGGAGAGAGTGAGCTTGCTCACGCTCATGCCTGTACCGTCCATCCGAAGCCCTGTCCTAGCAATGTCATTAAAAGAGAGATTTTCATCAAAGGGAACTGTGGTTCCCACCTTTCTTGGGACTTTGTGATGTCATAATTGAACAGCTGTTTTGTTTTGTATTTCATTTGACGTCCCCCGTGGAATGATTTTTGCCTAATCTATGAGTGAAGTTTCAGTGTCACAACTGCCCAGGTTTCTTTTGCAGAAGTGTGTCTAAACCACTTGTCCTTTATTTAACACCAGTTCCCTGCATACTCTGGAACCTTCTTCTTTGGCCTTCCATTCTTTGTTAATTAGCTTAGGTCCTTTCTTTAGTATACAGATTTTTTTCTTTTCACCTTTTTTATGGGGTTCCACTTCTCCTACAGACTTCTTTCTTGTCAGCTCTTTAGATGGCCCTTATGGCTTCTTCACTGATGGGGAGCTGTGGTTTTTCGTTTCCTCCTCCACGTGGCAGGCGTTTGTTCTCTTGATGCACTTCAGGTTCAGTATCTCTAAAGCTGTTGACTCAGGCCTACTGAAGCAGGCCTGCGTTCACCGCAGCGCTAAAGATGAAGGAAACCAAAGGGTTTAGAAAGATGAGCGAGGCCGTTCTCCTGCTGCAGACTTTATCTCAGAATTCTAAAAGTGGGCAGCAGGGATCAGGCCAGTAGAGACAAGGACAATTATTTTGCAGTTGCATTTTCTGGACAGATTTTTGGAAATAAGAAAAAAAAAACGTGTGGCCGCAGTGTCACAAAGATGAAGACTGTGGGTGCTTTGTGTCTGTGCGCGTGAGTGCTGAGGAGGGTGCGAGCGAGCGAAACTGTAATGGAGACTTTGCTTTTGTCGGCCTGGGAAACAGATGCACTCTTATTTTTGAACTTTGGAGCCACTCCTGTCCCACGGCAGAAGGCAGAGTGAGCACTTACACTTTGGGCATAAGTGGAATGGTCACAATAAGATATTTTATATATGACAAAGTTTTACGAGACGCTTTTTTACTCTTAGAGACCCGTTTCTTCTGTTGTTACAGAACACAGTGTTTATCTACTGCAGACCTAATCCTTTAGTACACTTGCATGGAAAGGGAACTGCTCATCCAATTGAACTGGTGGAGGTATTTCTGGGGCATTGTAATTGGTGGTTTGAATAATTGCCGAATCATTTCCAATTAAGAAAATCTCACAGACAGTCCTTGGGCTTCTAGAATTACAGAAGTAACTGAGAAAGCTGTTTGAGCATGCGTATTTACAGATTTATTTGGGTGGCTGAGTAAAGAGGCTGCTTTTGAAATAAAATCGGTGCTGTGTAGACATTTATAATTATTTATAATTTTATAATACTCTGTTATAAAATTATTTTTATAACAGACGCAGAAGGAGGAAAGAAGAGACTGTGGACCTTTGAGTCTGCATGTTACACATCGTGCTTGTCTGTAGCTTGTCTGTATTTTAATATTGACTCCATCAGATCGAGTGGGAGCATATTGTTGACAGTTAGGAGGCAAAATGCTGTCCTCACCGGTATTACAGAGATGTGCCTTCAGGCACAGCAGAGAGAACATGCCTTTCTAAAGTAGAAATTCTTTTCAGTTGTGGGAAAGGAAAGGAATAACACAAGAAAGCCAAACCCAAACCAAGAGTCCTACCTGTGGGTGGAGCTGCTAAAGCTGTGATCCAAATCGATTTATGAGTTTGATTGTTGAGATCTAGATTTCTTTACAAGAAGGAAAGGCCCACAGTTGCCTATTTCTGCAGCCTGTTGTCATAAATGCATAAGAAAGCAGCAGTGATGAACACTCCTTTTAAAGACCTTTTGGTGAAAATCAAGCCGAAGGGCTGAGGGCTGTGATGCTACACCCACAAAGAGCTGCTTAACTAAGGGGAAGAGCAAATGCAATTGCAACTGGGTTTTTTAGCCATGTCGCCCCACCAGCCATGCTGGGAGCAGAGGACACTTGGTTATGCAGTTTTGATCACCATGGGAGCCATGCTACCAATAGCTTTCCTAACCCACAGAGTGTGGCTCTCTGCACTGCAGCTTAGGCCCAAGGGCTGGGAGAGCATGCCTTCAGAATGCTCCAGAGTTCCTACGTACTGTCATTTCTGTTTATGAATTCGACTCTCCCTTCATTTCATGTAAGACTGAAATGCAAACAAACTGCTTTCAAGAATGCCCAGAAGCTCTGTGTTCCCAAATGTTGTTGTGAACTCTACTGTTTTTCATAGGTGCTTCCTTCAAATGTATGTTTCTTGTAGTGACAGAGAGGGGCTGGACTCTCAGGCCCTTTACAGTTGTCTCCTGCAGTTAATGGAAATATAAATATATATATATTTTATTTTAGAATATAATTTAAACATGAAGGTCTATTCTTTGCACTTTTTATTAATATATATAGAGAGATAATCTTTAAAAAATTAAAAATCCAAGTCCATTTAATCCTTGTGTTCTGAGTGTTTATTCTGGAGTGTTGGGACAAAGATGTGTGGTCATTTTTGTACACCTAAAGATGGACATTGGTTCTGGAGTGCCTTCTTGGGGGGATTGGCCTAAGCTAGTAGGTACCTGGCCATCTTGCCAAATGTAATGGGAATTTTGCTGAGGTTGAAAAAAATCTCAATTAAAAAGTTTGTTTTTTAAAAAAAAGCTTTTACTTTTTTGTTAGCAAAAGTTTAGGTTTCCAACACACTTTCTACACTTTTTTTCCCTTTGGGGACAAAGCTTCCTAACTATTCAGTATCCTCTTTATTGAATAAGATTGAAAACTTCACTTTGGTGAAATACAAATTTGCCAGTTTTTATTCAAGGTCCATTTTTCTTGAAAATATTTTCTACAAGTTGGGCATTTTACCTTTATCTGTTTATCAATAATTTCTTGGTAAGCTGTTAGGAATTAACATACTTTTGAGAATTAAGGCCCAAAGAGTGTGCTTCTGTACTTAAAAGATAACCCATGACATTCTGTTGGTGCTTCCTCTGTCTAAACTCAAGGTGAAGTCTGCTTCCTGTGCAGATTTTAAAGAATAGATACCCTCAACTTTTGGGTTAAAGTCTGTTTAGTTACTGTCTTGGGGTTTTAGTGCTGTGAAAAGACACCATAAAGGAAAACATTTCATTGGGATGGTTCGCATACAGTTTCAGAGGTTCAGTCCGTTATCATCATCATGGGGAGCACGGCAGCAGGCAGGCAGACATGGTTCTGGAGCTGAGAGTCCTACATCTTGCAGGCAACAGAAGTCGACTGAGAAACTGGGCCATATCCTGAGCACAGGAAACCTCAAAGCCCGCCCCCACAGTGACACACTTCCTCAACAAGGCCACACCCACTCCAACAAAGCTGCACCTCCTAATAGTGCCTCTCCCTATGAGATTTAGGGGGCCAGTTACATTTCAGACTACCACAGTTACCATTTATTTTTAGCTTCCTCAAGTACTTAGAAGATGGATATACATCTAGGCATCCAACTGTTGATCTGAAGCTGCTGTGGCTTCCTCCAGGTACTGGTATCACAGATTGATCCCTGAGGTCATATGTCCCTTTCCAGCCCCTCTGGAAAAGAAACTCCCATTGGTCTTCCTGATGAGGAAATGGATGCACAGGTAAGTTATTTAACTTGCCCCAGACAACACAGTTGGTAGATGACCCTTGGCTCCAGCGAATTGACAGCTGTGGGTGGTGCCTGGTGCTGAAACCCCACCCTCCAACCCACACCTTTATTGTTAATCCTCCTATCACACTAGAACAAAATTACTGGGATGCTGACAGTCCTCAGTCCAGCCTCATAGAGCCCTGTGGCAACTCGAGAATTGTCAAGTTGTGGTTGATAGCTGTCTACTGAGATCCTTGCTTCTCTGAAACGCCATATTGGGTGCTTGTGATTGATGCTGTTGATAAAACAAAGTGAACCCATAATATGATGTAAGGAGACTGGTAATTTTTTTTTTTTAACCTCAGGTCATTCTTGATTTCAGTATGGAGCCAAGGATGAGAGAGGCACTCAGTTCCAACTGAGATTAGTGTCGGGAACACCCACGTTTCAAGTGAACCCCAATCGGCATTGATTAAGGAAAGGGAAATAGGTTTATAGCCTGATGGAGCCCTTTTGTGGTTGCTGCGGCTATTGTTTCTCCTCGCATTCAAGAGGGAGCTGTGTGAAGCATATAAATACTGCCTACAAAATAGAGGAGACGAGTTATCTATTCTGGCCTGCAGGATCTAGGTCTGCCAAGCTAGTTCCAATGCAGTTTGAATTTGTGGAGTCCTTCAAAGCCGCCTCATTCCTTGAGTGCTGTTTAGTCACTTCGAGTAATGTAATTAGTGCGTTTAGTAAGAACAGCCATGGGAGAGTCAGACATGAAGGAATTACAGAGAAAAATGCCAGGGGCACATTTGAGGGCAGGTGTCTGCTTTATCCAGGAAATACAGCAGGGGTGATGTGAACTGTCTCGGTTGTGTTAAAATGCCATTTGTTCTCCTTTTCATATTTTACATTATAAAGAGACAGCATTAAGATGTTTAAACTTCATTTCCAAACAGGTGACCTCCACAGGGTTCAAAACTCCAGCAATGTAAGGAAGGTAGACATTGAAAGACCCCCATTGTAATATGCCTACTGCGTCTTTGTTCATTTCTTGTGTCCTCAGAGTTTACACAAATAAAGCAAATCCCAATACACATTCTAGTCGCTTTGGTCTTAGACAGTGAAGGGTGCACATCGCATACTGTCACTCCCCTTGCTTTCTCTGTCCGTAAAGACTGTCTTGGGGCTGTCTCTGTAGTAGGACACAGGGAATCACCTTAGCCTCTTTCTACACTCCAAGGATTCATTGTATGCACTGATGTACCCGATGGGTAACTTACTCCTTGACATTTGAATTTCTCTTCTCTGTCTCTCTCTGCTGCTTTTAGTGTGCTACCAGAAGCAGCACATGTTCTTTTGGTTTGTACCTTTCATCCCAGCACTTGAGAGGCAGAAGCAGGTGGGTCTCTGTGAGTTCAAGGCCAGCCTAATCTACAGAGTGACTTCTAAGCTAACCAGGACTACACAATGAGACCCTGTCTCAACAAAACAAAAACAAAACAACATAAAGCTGCCATGGTTTATCATTTGGGACAGCCCTGCAGAGTCTGACTTCACTGTGGTTGAGATTGATGCCGTGGGTTCTTGGCAAAGAGTTCACCTTCCCAGCCAGGCTTTGCAGGCCCAGGTGCTTGGATTCAACACACATCCCATGTCAGGTGGTATATCAGTCAGGTACAAGGGAAAGAGGATTCATTCTAGTTTAGACTTTCCAGAGACTTCAGTCCTAACAGCTCTGTTGGTTCTGGGCTCATGGTGAGATAGAACATCATAGTGCAGGGTGAAAGGGACGGAGAAGAAGCAGGAAAGGGTAGGGTCCAGGTAGACCCATGGGAGGCACATCGCCCACATCACACTTCTTCAACCAGGCCCCACCCGCCATGGTCTCCACAGTCTCTCAATTGTCTATCAGATTCTGAGTCTGTCAATCAGTGAGTTAGACGATTACGTCAGAGCTCTTCAGAGCTAGTTGTTTCCAGAAATGCTCCCAGGGACATGCCCAAAGCTGTGTTTCACTGAAGTGGATGTTTCTCCACCACTGCAAGTTGACATATAATCATACAGGGAACTGCACACTTCACCTGTCTTATGAACCATTGTTCTCTAAAGCCTGGCCTTGGAGGTTTCATCTGCCACAGAAGGCATAAGTGTTAGTCATGTTTAACAATGTGTGAGCACTTTTCAGCTGAGGGACCCTGGAAGGTGGATCACTTGCCCTGAAATCCTGTGCTTCTTGTCTGTAATAAGCTTTAGTCAGAGCTGACTTTTACCTGCCATTGAAGTGTCTTGTAGATCCACATGCTGTTCCTTGGGGGGGGGGGGGAGATAGAGAATACAGTGAGCCTGTGCCCCTCTGATCTCAACGTGCTAGCAAGGGTATTTGAAGAAAGCCAGTCCTGAGTTTTTAGTTACGTGAGTCTACGTAGAACTTACTATTTTAACTGCTTAGCTGCTGCTGGGAAGGGTAACTCTGTAAAGGACTTACCTAGCCTGTGTGAGGCCCTGGCTCCTTCCCAACACCACAAACTAATAATGAATTCTTTGGTTAGACACACTTAAGTTGATTTTAGAAAGTGGCTAAAACTTCAGATATGAACATCTTTTGTTATTGAACCTTTAGGGAGTATTCTGATTTGTAAATAAATATTGACAAGCATCACTCTGTGATTTTCAAAGATCCAACATCATATTTTTCATATGAATATTAGCCCAGAATATAGAACACAAATGTGGCCAGAACATAAAGAAATAGAACTTAGGGAAATAATAATTTTTAAAACATAGAGTCCTAAAGCATTTGTTTTATCATCTAAACTCAATATTTGCAGTGTGCAATCAAATATCACTTTGATCTGCCAATACATATGAAAAGTTTTGGAAATATTACCTCGGGTTTTAAACATTTGTTTTTAAGGATGAAAACCCGAGCCTGCAAGATGGCTCAGCAGGTAAAGGCATTTGCTGTGTAAGCATGGCAACTTGTACCCAGAACCTATATATAAAGGTGGAAGGAGAGAGTGACTTCTGAAAGTTGTCCTGTGACCTCCATGCACACATTATGCCCACCCACATATAACTGTAAAGAAATTAAAATTAACTGGCTGTGGTGGAGCTCACCTTTAATCCTAGCACCTAGGAGGCAGAGGCAGGTGGATCCCTGTGAGTTTGAGGCCAGCCTGGTCTACATAGCACATGCCAAGTTAACCAGATTTAGATAGACTCTATTTTAAACAAACAAAAAAGATGAGAAGCCTATTGTTTATATGAGTATATCATCTTCTAGGAGTCAATCTAGAGGATCAGGAGTGAAGATCTTGGAGTTTTTTTTTGTGTGTGTGTGTGTGTGTGTGTGTGTGTGTGTGTGTTAGTCTGTTGTGTAGAAACCACCAAGAACACACATTTTCCTCCATCATGCCATCTAATTTGAGGATCTGCTATTACTCCTTTCTAGGAAAAAATGTGTATATATAGCCTTAGATAATAGTTGCCTTGGTTAGCTGGATCTGGGAGTGTTGGGGATGGACCTCACTAGTCACTAGGTAAGTAGTAGAAATAAGTACATTCAGAAAACAGAGTTTGTATGGGGTTCAAGGCACCCACATCCCAGATTCAGTTTCTTGGGAAGCAAAAATTGAGATACAGTGGGAGAGCAGCAGGTCTGTGGGAAATAACACCTGGGAAGGAAGAGAGAAGCTTCAGGATGAGGCAGGAAACGCCTTCAGACTGAGCTGCAGATCCATCAAAGGTAGCCTCATCCACAGGAATATTCTGGAACCAAGAAGTCTTGCTAGGTGAGTCCTGCATGAACAGAAACGGCTCTGGCCGTCTACCAATGATTTCCTCAGTCATTGGGGCAGAAGCACAAGAACATACCCCCATTCTGAACAGCGTGGACACTGAAGGGATGATTGTTGGCAGCTGTCTGCACCCAACCCATTTTCTCTGCAGTCTCCTGGAAATCACCGAAGGGGGATCTGACAGGTGTGTCATGTGGAGACACAGTCCACCCGAGGCAAGAAGAGTTCCAGTTCATCCACTGCTGAGAGAAACTCCTCTAGGTGCTGGGTAGCCTCAGTTTCTGAGGGGAGCTGGGGAGAGGGAGGTCAGGGGAGTGACCTACAGCTGGCCTGTCACTGCAGTTGATTGCAGGGCCGTATCTGGTTCCTGTACACTCCTGTCTTCCTCAGCGCTTGTCTTATGCTGGTCTTAGAGGGTTACCTGATAGCTTCATCCAAACCTTGATTTGTGAATATCCGAGACCCTGGTGACCATATGCTGCTCAGTCTGTGACTGTCACATGTGTCCCTCAGTCACAAGTAAGCAAAGTCATACCAAGAGGCACCAGAATGAGTCACCCAAGCTCTGCTTTATTACCTTTCCTCAAACCCATTTTGTAAACGGAGCCCTGTGCCCTCCTGTTCATCTTGTCAGCTAGTCCTGACACAAGGGACCCAGGATGTCCTAGATTGTGGTTCCATGGGTGCTTGCCATGTCTCCGCTAAGGTAACCCCCATAGCTGCTACATCTGCTTCTTAAGCAATTTACTTCACTACTCACCTTGTGGTATCTTCTCAGCCATGCTAATTATGCTGTAACCTGCATATGCACTACCAGGGTCCGCACTCACAGCTCCCTCATTGTGAAATGCTTTTCCTAGTGAGGTGCTCTGGGTGTTGCATCCTTCAAGCCTTCCTCCCATTGATAGTGCTGGCTCAAGCCTCCGGGCAAGAAAAGCATGTTCACATGCATTAGGCGGACTTTTCATCACTGTGGCAAATACCTGAGAGAAAGAAGCAGTGTCATGTTTCAGTTCATGGATTGCCTGGACCGAGGGATTAGAGCCATTGCTTGGGTCCGTAAGGCAGAATATCATGGTGGCAGGAGAATGCTGCAGAGGCTCTTTGCCTCCAGAAAGCCAGGAAGCAAAGAGAGTGTAAGAAAAGCCCAGGACCAGATGTGTCCTTTAGTGACATGCCCCCAGTGACGTACTTCCTCTAGCTAGGCCCTCCTCCACAGCTCTGTCACATCCCAACAGTCTGTAAAACATGATAACCTGTGGAGCATTAGTCAATAATTAGTCAATGCCAGAGCCCTTAGGATCTCACTGTCTCCCCGAAGAATTACTTCTGAACACTGCTAGCATCAAGACTGAGCCTTGAATACACGAGTCATTGGGAGGACACTTTGTGTCCAAACCGTAAGTATTTAAGCTAGGCTTCATCTCTGCTCACTCTCCCAGGATAAAAGTGGTTCCATTCAATCATTTTGCTGCCGAGAGGTCAGTCACCGTCCCTGAGAAATAGTGGCATCCTCGGGGCTCCGCTGTGCTCTGTCATCCATAGATTGAGCCCTTGAAGATCGGAGGCACTAGAAGAGCCTTGCTAAATGGGAGTTTGTACTCTAGGCCCCCTCTGCCTCCATCCCTGTGGCTGTGGCCATCTTCTAAATGTACCCATTGTAGCAACACCGACGGAGCCCTGTTTCACATCAGCGGTCGAGTGTCTCTGTCTAGTGAGTCCTCTTCTGTAGCAGATGCTCTCGTGGGTGTTTATATGTGACACAAAGATCTTCACACTTTGCATTCACTCCCTTCTGTCTAGTCACATGTCTCCACTCCAGACCTCCCTGTCACTGGTTTTCCAATGTTTCAAGCCATTGTCCAGCTGGCAATGTGGCTCAGCACTGCCTTTGAGTTTGCACATACTGTCTCCTCAAAACACTTCTCCTTTGGTACCAAGTACATGACACAATGGATTACCCAAAGCTCCACACACAGGGAAGATGCTTCCTTCTCCTTGTTAAAAATCACCAACATTCTCGTAAGAATTCCCAATAGAATCACACAAGACATGCATGTGAGGCTGTCATATAGCTAACATCTATCTGCTACACACACACACACACACACACACACACACACACACACACACTACACATCACCTATACAAACTTTACCTCAGACTGTCATACATACCTTCATCTACATGGCCAGATATGAAGTGTAGGATCTGGGATCTGAGTGACAGGTGACAGAGCCTGAACTACCTAGTTAGGCATCATGTTCGTGACTATTCTCTGTGTATCATTTCCACCCTATGATAGATTGCTGGGGTCTACCTGCCTTTGGATCTTGGATCTAATAGGGCTCAGATCATAAAAGAAAATAACGCATGGCCATTTGTCTCTTGGGCAAATGTCCCATCGGAAGCCCCAGCCACATGCCAGCAGCTTATTCTGAACAGGCGTATCTCTTTGCTGGCAGAGGCATGACCTTATTGCAGAACACCAGGGGCCTGCATTGTAGTTTAACCACCAGGCTTTGCTATGGACTACCCATTTCATCTCTGTCCACCACTAACATCTTATCAACATCAAATGGTCAACAGAACTCACGGCCTGAGTGGCAGAGCTATTTGTTTGCATTGTAGCCTCGAGCTACTACAGAATTCATTCACACTGTCAGCCCAGTTCCATGTGGGCTGACCTCCAGGGCCGGAGCAATTTTCCTAGGTCTGTTAGGTGTGGCCTTCAGAACCTAAAGACATAGATAAAGAAAGGAGAGTCTTTTAGGGCTACAAAATAAGTATGTTGCCTTTCACTTTGGAGGAGGTGTTCTTGGCCACCAGGTTTTGAAAGTTTTATTGAAATAGTAACCTCGAGTCTGGAGGATTTATCTTCCACTTTGTAGAACAGATGGCACCAGGACATCAAATCTTCTGCCATCCCTGGCTCATCATGCCCAGGATGCTGAGGTTTGTTACTATGTAGTGAATCAGCATAATATACTGGGAGACCCAGATGGTACAGAACACTTTGCATTATATTATAAAAGAAGGTGTCTTAGTCCATTGTCTGATGTTATAAGAGAATACCAGAGATCAGGTAAATTATAAAGAAAAGAGGTTCTTTTGGCCTCATGATTCTGCAAGTCTAAGAGTATGATGCCAGTACTGCTCAGCTTGGCAGCCTTCTGCTGTTCTGGGCAAGGCGAAAAGCAGAAAGGTCAGCATGGAAGAGAGAAGAGAACAGAGAAGGCCAAGACAGCAGCCTGCTCTCATGGTGGCCTACCAGAGTTATGACTTGCTCTCACAGGACAGTATCGGTTGATCCGGGAGGCTCCACCCCTGACACTTGTCCACCCAAACACTTCTCCTGAGGTCCAACTCTCAACACCGCTGCGTTGAGACACTCAAACTATAGTGATAACTGCCCATAGCCCCTGGATAAAGCTATGAAAGTGTGTTGCCGTTTGTTCCAAGTGACAGAAACCATTGCTGCCCTTCATTCCCAATGTTTCATTCATGAACCTGAAGCCATGCTAGTTGGCTCTGCAAAAGAGAGCATATTGGCAAGGCAGCTACTATGTTGATGGGTCTGCATCCATCCTGACCAGTAGAGAGATGATAGAATCCACCACCTCCTCAGCTTTTAAGAGTGTCAGTAATCTTGATCCCTAGCCCCAGCCCAGAATGCATCCTCTTTTTTATTCACCGCCTTGGCTGACATGGAGAGGGACTATTTCAGACGCTTCCACTCACCTTCAAGCTTCAGACCAAGAGCCCAGTGTGCCAAGCACATTGATCATACTTACATATGAGACTGCGAAAATGTCACCTAGATGGGTCTGCAGATTCCTGTAAACTGGGCTTAGCCAGGACCTCCTTTCTCCCCTGGGCTTTGTGTATTACATCCTTTCTTTGGCTATTGGTGTTGACTTGAACCCCTTGTCTACCAGTCCTTAACCTGTCCAGGAGACCCCTTTCCCAAGTCGATAGTTTCTTTGTGATGATGAGCTGGGGATAAGGGGGGAAATCATCCAAGTATATATTTGCCAGGTTGTTGCATGGTCCTTTCTTTTGGGGACTGCTTACTTTTTCAGCACATAGATTCTAGATCTGAAACTTGACCCAGGTCTGGAAATGGAGCAGAGACTGTGGTTATTTCATTTCATTGAGACTGGGGATTGGACTTTGAGTCTTAACACTCTAGCACCTTGCCACTGAGCTGCTCCCCCAGCCCTACTTTCCATTTTTACTTTGAGAAGGTATCTCACTAGGTTGCCCAGGCTAGCCCAGAAAGGCCTTGAAGTTGAGATTCTCCTATTGCAGTCTCCCAAGTAACTGGGATTCCAGGCCTGTGTCATCAAGATCAGTTAGGCATCACAACTGGTTAGGGAAGCCGCCCTCAGCCTTTGTGTATCATTCTTCTGCTTTTCAGAATGTACATAGTACCTATGCCCTTGGTGACTCTCTGGCCTACCTCTTTGGTTGCCATGCTGTTAACCCTCTCCGGAGCTCTTTATGGATCTGATCCCCTTGACTCTCATGCTGATATCTCCTCTCTCATTGTGAAAATTCTAAACCTCTGCTTCCCTCAGACATTTCAGGTAGGAGGGTGCTGTCCCCTGGTCACTGTTGCTTCAGAGACCTGTCATCTCCATGGCTACCAAAGAGCCAGATCCTGTGATCAGTGCCTATAGAGGGGAGCCACACTTAGTGTCTCCGTGCCTAAGGGCTTCCTGACTGAGAGGTAGGTCTCTGTGATAGTCAGAGGTCTCTGTCCCAGCATGCTCACTTCTCTGAGCCTTTCAGTGCCCTTTCCTGCCATCTGCCACAGTAATTTTGGCTCTTCAATCTTGCTGGATATGGTTCACCACTTGCCCCAGACTTCTAGTAAATACCAGAGGACTGACTATGTTTGAACCTTCTTTGGGGTCCTTGACCCAGTATTAAAGCCATTGTCTCTAGAGGCAATGAATCTCCCTGGTTCTGTGCCAAGACTCAGCTTTCTTGGCTGAGCACCCTCAGAATTCATTCCCTTACATTCTCCCCACTCATCCCAAGCCAATGTGCTAGCTACATCTTTCAGTTCCTTTGGGAGTATGGTCCCTTCCTCTCTTGCCAGACCGGCACATGTCTGGCTGAGTTATACAACTGGAGCCTGAGTCTAGGCCTTGCAATCAGGAGGGGAGATAGGAGCAGCTTTTGAGCCAGGTAATTTGCTGTCTTGTGGGGGAAATTCCTTTATTATGTTTGTACTCAGGGAGAAATTTTATCTGCTAGTGAGGTAGAGGGGGATGTAACTGAGGGCCCAGACATTTTGAGAAATCAAAGGGAGTCAACATCTTTGGGGACATCTCTCCTTTACACATGTATCTCCCAACTTAAAGATGGTGGTGCTCTCTGAGAAATATATTGCTGGCAATTTCGTCACTATGCAGATGTCATAGAGTTCTTACACCAACTGAGATGGCGATATAACTTGGTGATGTAATCTTCTGCAGCCACTGCTGTACATATGGTTTGTTGTGGACAGAAACATTATCAAGTGGCACACGACTGTGTATATAAAGATATTTACATTTAATTTTCTGTACACACGTAGAATGTACATAAATATGTGTGTATAGTGAATCATACAATATACATATGTATATACATATGTAATTTATATATATTTATATGTATGTGTGTGGGTTTTTTTTTTTTCCACATAGGCCCTGATGCGAGCACCTAACAGAATCTTGTCACTCAACAGGAGTCTCTGGAGCAAAAACCTTCCCAACAGGATATCTTGTACCATTTCACAGTCGCTCCAATCAACCATCTCTTTCATGGAAAGGGCATAAGAAACCTGGAGCACAAAGCAGAAACATTCAGTGCATAGCGACTGTTGTCTTTGCTTTCAGGGAAATTCATTTTTGCTTATTTCTTTCCTGTCACTTAAGAAGCAGCGTCAATCTATGCCATGTCTATAAAGCATGGAAATCTTGGGTAGCTGGCATCAACCCACCCCAACTTCATCCATCCCCAGATGAAATCCTGGCAGGAATCTCTATGCACCTCACACCTTCACCCAAATGCATCTTGCCATGAATAGAAGCTTTTGTTATTCATCCATCTGTGGCCACTGAGTGTGCAACCAGAGCACGCCCCCACCGACCCTGCTTCCAGCCCAGCCAGTGATCGGCCAGATCAACCTCTTCCCAGGCACCTGGTTCTCACTGGTTGCTGGAGTCCTGAAGTCATTCTTATTCATTTATGCTGCCATCTTGTGAATCTGGTTCTGCCCAGATGGCCTCCCTCCCAGCCGCAGTCCCGCCTCAAGAAGGATAAAGAATTTAATATGGGTCAAAAGGCTGAGATAGAAATATCCCTGAGTGCATGAAGAAAGGGAGCTGAAGCAATTAGTATATGCCACCGGCAGGGTTTTTAAGATCCTCTCTTGCCTCTGGACATTCAAGTCTGATGAGACTGGACTAAACGCTTAATCAGGACCAGGCAAAGGGCTATGCTGCTCTAGGTGAGTCTTGGACTTGAATTCTGTTTTACATAGGCATCAAACAACTATGTCTTCTGTTACATAAACATGTGCCTTTTGGAAGAAAGGAGTCATTCGGCATCTGTACGTGGGTCTATGGGGAGAATTCACATTACCAGGGAAAGAATAAATGCATTGTGCAATGCCTACACAATTATCACAGGTTTTTGGCAAAAGATGGAGGAAACTTATGGTAAAAACCTGGTTCTCCTAACACCCTTGTCCTTTTAGCACAACATATGCAAAGCTGGGATTGTTTTGATTCATTTTATTTCTGGTACAGGCAACATCTCAGTGTCTAGCCAGAGAAAGATTTGGACAAATTTAAAATTCCTATTGATTTGATTTACAAGAGGACCTTTCCTGCTGCATCCAAATTACTTCTTCCTTTTTTTTAAAAAAAAAAATGAATTCCACTTTGAGTATTTTAATTTTGGTGGTAGCAACAGCTATTTTGCAGTCTCCACATGTTTAAATTTTTCTTTGAGATTTTTTGTACATGAAGATTATACCTATATCACTCTTACCCCTCCCTCCTTCCCTCAAACTCCCCCTCCCAAATTTATAGTCTCTTAGTTATTATTGTTACGTAGACATGCATACATACATGCATACATATGCACACATATATATGTATAAATGTGTACACAATCTACTGAGTCCATTTAGTGTTGCTTGTATGTGTGTTTGTCCGGAGTTAATCACCTTGGATTAGACTCAGTTTACGTTCACTGGTGTTGTGCAAGTATCAAGCTGAACAGTTTTCCTTTGTTTGAACTGCCTTCCAAAGTCCTTCCTGGACTCTTTCATCAGGAGAAGCCTGTACCCCACTACCTGTGAAGACCCTCAGGAAGTGTCTCGGGCATAGTTTCCCTTTCCTCATTTGCCTGGGAAATGCCACTGTGCATCTATGTGTGAATGAGAGCGAGAACAAGGAATAAAAACCTAGACACATTCGGGAAGTTTCTTTAAATGCTTTACAGATCCCTGTGGGGGCGGGGAACAGAGTAGAGCCTGTATGTGAACAGATAAGAAAGGAAGAAAGAAAGAAGAAACCGAGAGAAGAAAGAAAGGAAGGAAGAGGGAGGGAGGAAGGAAGAGAGAAGGAAAGAAAGAGAGAGAAGGTAGGAAAGAGAGAAAGAAGGAAGGAAAGGAAGGAAGAAAAAGAAAGAAAGAAAGAAAAGAAAGAAAGAAAAAAAGGAAGGAAGGAAGGAACGAAGAAAGAAAGAAAGAAAGAAAGAAAGAAAGAAAGAAAGAAAGAAAGAAAGAAAGAAAGAAAGGAAGGAAGGAAGGAAGAGAAAGGAAAGAAAGAAAGAAAACCAGTAGAAAACCAACTTCATTTAAATGTTGGAGGGAGCGCTCTGTTGGGCTTTCTCCCATGCTGGTGGATGCTAATTCTGTAATGCTAGACAGTTGCCTTCTTTTGGGTACAAAGAGAGAAAGGGAGGGTTCCTTTGTGTTTTTCAGTGCAAAGTGATTCTGATCAGAGAGAACCAAGGTTTCAGCTCCAAGTAACTGACATTTCCATCTGAATCCACTTTTTTTTCTTTTTAAAGGAGGGGGAGGTCTAGTTTTTCAGGAAAAGAGCCTCTCTACGCAATCCTGAAACTGATCTTCAGATTTACTTTTCCTTAATCAATAGAAAGCAACTTGATTGCAACTCAACCTCCCCGACTCTAGTGCAGGACTAACTGAATTTTTGGTTTTAAGAGTTCAGGATTCGGACATCATTTCAGGAATCAGAAATAATTGGCAGAGAGGTGAGGCGAACTGACGGGAATTCTTGTACCTAATTTTCCGGGCTCACCAAGATTTGGCTTAATATTTTTCACTCAGTCCCTCCATCCTCGACAGAACAGGTTAGTGGCACCTTTCATAAATACAAATTTCTAAATGAATCCTCCTCACTGCTGCTGTCTGTACTGTCCCCGCCAAGGCCTCCAGCTTGAAGCTTGCATGGCCTCTACTAGAGCTGTGTGTGATGTCTGCTGAAGTCTTCTACCTTTTGTAGTGAAACTGGCTAGAGTTTACTATGTGCTTGAGACTTCAGTGTGCACGACTAATGACTGCAGATTGCCTTAAGACTCTCACAGTATCAAGTCATTGCTTTTTCCTACAAGTTTGGCTTTAAAAAATCTGATAGCCCCAAATGGTAAGAGCAGAGTATTTATCTATAAGACTGTCGGGAGCAGGTTTCCTGGGCTGCGCTTTGGTTCTCAAGCTGGTGCATGGTGAACTTGGAGCTTGCTTGCGTGCATGCCTGCATCTCAGCTTTTTTGGAGCAGCGCAGACCATCCATGTTCCTAACAGAGGGTAAAGCCACCCGCTCAGCTGATTGTAAATTAACATGCAAATGAGTTCAGTTTTTGTGATCTTCCTTCTTTTAATTAACTTCCTGGAACTAACGAGTTGCTCACATGCCGGGTTCTATTTCTGTTGTATTTCCAAGGAGCCACTCTGGTGTGCTGCTTCTTAAGCACCAAGGTAGCCATCCATCACTCATTTCACTGTGGAATATCAGTGGACAATCTGAGACCACCTGTGAGTCTGGTCCGTAAAATAATGGATTGGCTCCATGTCATTGAGAAGAGGATGACATACTCTAAATCCTCCTACCTGGAGAAACACGTGTTATTTTAACCAACATTTCTTTGACCCTGATGGAGAATACTCTGGGAAAATGAGGGCAATGAGGTCTTACAGAGGCTAGAGTTCCAGACACCCAGTCTGGGATCTGTGTTTTTGGAGTTGGATGTTATTTTTGTTTTTCAGTCAGATACAGAGTAGACACCTTCCCCTTGCTCCTTATAGCTTGCATCACCCCCATCTAACTCCCTGACCATTTAATACACTTCTAGGCAGCCTTCTTCTGGGGGTTTACTTTGTTCCCCAAGTGTTGAACGCAGGAGGACCCTCTAGCCTTCTGAGAATTCCAACCGACTCTGAAGGATTGATGTTGTGATGTGAATTTGTTCGGTGATGGTTGTGGTGTGTCTCGGGATCTGCCACCAAACACACCTGGTATTCTATTTACTCTGGCAAGCAGGGGATTTTTTTTCCTTTTTCTTTTTAAAATTCCAGGATGAATTATTCATCATTACTTAGAATTTGGGTCTCTTTCATCTTCGCACTTGTACAGCACCAAGGTGAGTACGACAGAATCTCATAAAGCTCTTGATCAGCATGCTCTTGAATTTATAAAGAGACACTTTTGTTGGCACCATAATTGCAAGGGCAGGTGTACATGTGTCTGCAGATACAACAAGAAAAAAAAAAGTAAATTAAATTCTGTTGTCAAGGGTAAAATGCATTAACTTTGAACGATGCTCACTTTTTCTTATTTAACTTTGAACACAATTTGTATATACCAATTAAGGTTTATAAAATAATACAGACAAATTCTAGTGCAAGTACATGCAGGGGTTGAGGCTGTCCACCCCCTCCCTCATCATCCATTCCATTTAGCCATTTAGCTTATTGTTGGAGACTTTACACAGTGTTCTTATTTTAACTCCAAGTTAGAAAGTTACAGCAATAGCCTTGGTATTAATGACCAGTTTCTCAGGGACTTATGACATTGGCCAACAATGTAAAACTATGAAATAAGCTAATGAATTCCCTCAATGCTCAGGATCCCTTCTTTTCTCTCTGTATCTCTGTCTTAAGTTAGCGAAGGACCATGTGTATGTCTTCCTCCTACTGCTGTTCATGGGTTTTTAGATTAGAAAGATAGGACAATCCATGTACATCTTGTTCTTTTAGGGCTTATATTCCAAAGCCCTTTTATTTTGCATGTTCATGTGTTAAGTTCAGTTGCTGCATGGTCCCGTGTCTTAGATGGACCTTCCCTTTAAGATCATGTCCACTGTCTTAGAATTGGGTGAGTTAATAGTTGTAGGATGTAACCCAAAATAACAATAGAATGATTTCCCTACAATAATCCCAGTGACTCCATCTTCCACCTCTACTCCAAGGAAGTGTATTTTTCTTTGGTGAAAAAGAGAAATCCTGGAAACACAACTATACTTGTTGTGTAATTCCCAATTTAGAGCGAGAATGGGTAAGGATAGTGTTTCTGTTGCTAACTCTGACACTATCGGTGGGCTATGCTGCCAAATGTTCTGTTTTCAATAGTAATAGGCTCTGAGATGGAAATCACTGTTGTTTACGGCTGTTCCCTTTTGTTGAGTGCCTTATTTTATTCAACAGATCTTTATTGAGGGTGCACAGTAATAGATGTACTTATCTGTAATGTTCTTAAGATGGAAAACATTTAACTGCCTGTTATTTCTGTTCAAAATCACAAACTAAGTGAAGAATCTTGGAACAGACAGAGAAGTTAGGGTGGTCTCCGTCCATCATCAATGTTTTATATTTCCTTAAAAGGGAGTTTTGATTGTCCCTTCTCCAGATAAGATTGGCCACTGCTGTACAAAATACCAATTAAACCTTTGCATGGAAATGGTTATTATGCCATGTTAACTGGAGCCCTTTTCCATACTGGGCATGACTCCCAAAAAGCTTCCCATGAAGGACAAACCTTGGTTTGGTTCTATATGTGCTAGTAATTCAAAGCAGTCTATTACCTTCAAATTTAATAAGTACCTGTGTTTAATGCCATAGTAAGAATTGCAAATAAATTTTTGAAGTGTTTA
Organism: Peromyscus eremicus; assembly: GCF_949786415.1. NCBI lineage: Eukaryota > Metazoa > Chordata > Mammalia > Rodentia > Cricetidae > Peromyscus > Peromyscus eremicus. The sequence continues at coordinate 36,718,609 of NC_081422.1, read as the reverse complement.
TCTTCTAGAAACTTGTACTTTGTTACCATGTCAATAAGAATGCTCCAAGGGCCTTTCTAAATGTTGATTGTGACATCAAACACAGGTCACTGGCTGAATACTCCTGAGCATCAAACAGCCACAGCATCTCCTCCAGGTTAGGAATTGGTCAGTTTCCCAGAAACTTCTGAGATGTGCGGCACAGTGTGTGAATACTAATGACTAGTTGCCTGCTTTCCTGATGCTGTCCCCCAGAAAGAGAGTGAACCTTTGTCAGGGTGGACCCGCACCAACTCCGCACTCCAGAACTAAGGAGCTGGCACTTGGCCTGGCCCTCCAGGCTGCTGTCTGTCCACTCTGCAAGCTCTTTTCAGGAGCTGCTGTCTGCTTGCTAAAAGACTCCCCAAGGGGCAGAACTGGCCATGACCAGCTGTCCTCCATCCTATCGGCTCCATCAGTGCAAAGCAGGGACTTTCCCGGAGGGAGGGGTGACATGAGACTGGGTGTCAGCTTCTGGACGGGCTTGAGAGCTGTGGCTACAGCCTAGCGTGGATCAGCTGCCCCACCCCCACCCCCAGAAAACTGCAGATAAACTTTCAAAGGAAGAAAAATGTCCTGTTGTCCAACTTTCATTCAAAAGAAAAAAGAACAGCGGCAGAGAAAAGTGATACCAGGCATGACATGTTGATTATTTCAGAGGTGCAGTTGTGCCTCAGGTCCTAAGTAGCATAGGACCTAGGGACATTATCTTATTTTTCCCACAAGTCTGGGCCACACCTTGCAAGAGTTTGCATGGGAAACTCAAGAGTTTGCACGCCAAGCATCCTGGAAAGAAGTGCTGCTGTCACAGAAGGGGTCTGTGTAACACGTCATTGACTAAGAGGACCAGGAAGAACATTGTGTCTGCCCTATAGAGCACTTCAGCACTCCACACCCCCAACCCCACCACACACACACATGCACAAGCACTCGCACACGTGCACATGCATGCACGCACGCATGCACACATGCATGTGCACACACACACACACACACACACACACACACACACACACACCCCTCCCTCTGTTGGAGGATTCCATGTCTGCTTTTTGTGGCTAGAGCTGGGCAGACAGCCTTGGGCCAGTCTCAGTCAAGGTCACTCACAGGCCGTTACTACCAACCCTTTCCTCCCCACTTTGTGCTGGTTCCAATATTATTTCTCTTGGGCTCTGATGCCCGCTGCTGTGTGGCAGAAAGGATGCAAGTCTTAGGAGAAGCTGATTCAACCATCCTAGTAAATAGAATTCTTAGCTTAGGAGAGGGTGCTCTGTGGTTACATCTACCTTCTCGCCATCTGGTTGTCTATTCAAGAGGCAAGTCCTCCTCAGCCATGCCAGATCTAAAGGCCACCTCCATACACTGAGAGCTCCAGGAACCCATGGTGGTACGACCTACCCACTCACTGTCACCACCGGTCTCTCTGATGCATGGACACAGAGGGATAAAGCACATAGGTCTTTGCTTTAAGTAGCGACTGTGTTCCTTTTGTTCCCTCCTTGTCCAGAGACAGAAGATCCTTGATTAGGTACAGCATGGGTGGAAAGGCTGTCTGCCTTGCCTTTGGCTTATAAACCGTACTCAGACAAGCTGGCTTTAGTGGGTCGGAGGGGAGTAGCTTGCCAAAGGGAAGAGGCAGCTGCCATCTAATCTATGTCAACACCGTCTCTCTTGACAGCCCAGCCCAGGGAGCTCATGTATCCATTTTGGCAGAATGACACCAAAACCCCTAAAGTAGACGATGGAAGCTCATCTGAGATTAAGTTGGCCATCCCTGTTTTCTTCTTTGGTGTTCCTTACCGCACCGTCTATGTAAGTGCAGAAACAGCTCTGGAGCTGCGCTCCCTTTTGTTGGTCATTAAGCATTTTAAATACCTTTTTCCAGGGCTCTGAGGATGGAGGATTTATTGGCAGCCAAAACGACAAGTTCTGAGATTTCATGAGCTGATGGGTTTTATGATTAAGAAAGTCAAAGGTATATTTAATGGCTAATGTTCATAGTGGAGGAGTATACAGGGCAATAAATTGCCTTTGTGGGTGATTAAACACAGAAGTGAAGCAGAGGCCCCAATGCCGTGCACATTATTTCTGCTACTCAACATGATAAAAAAAAAAAAAAGATACAATGAACCACAATAGGAGCAATATCATTTTTTGCTCCCTTCTGGGGGTGTGAAAAGTTTAGGCATCTGCTCTTCTTGGGCTTCCGACCAATTTGAAGCTGAGCTGGAGCGCGAGAAATGGGTAATCAAAGATTGCATAAAAGTTGTTTGCAGAATTGGCCACCCTCCTTCGGGCTGTAGCTGTGCCAGAGGGGTGCCATTGTCGAGCCCGCGCCTTGGTCGAGCCTGCACTGGGAAGCACTTCCGTGGTTGTCAGAGCTCTCCCAGGCACCTCCGTTCTCAGGATGTGTCATTTGGATGGTTGAAGCAGCTGCTGGGGAGACTGTGGTTTGGAGCAGCTGAGCCCTGTCTTTATTTCTGCCCTCACGGACCAACGGAGACATAGGCAGAGTCCGCCGCATCTCACCCTAGGTCTGTGCCCTACCCTGGAGGAACACACAAAGGAAATTTGGAGCATTTCCTTGTCTGCCCTAAGACTGCTGCCTTGGCAGTTTCTGGCATACAGCTGGAAGACCCCTCTCCCACTGCTCTAACTAAGGGCTCCTGAACATCCCAAGTATCACCTGCCATGTCTCCTTCCACCCCAGCTGACTGAGAACCTGGGGCGGGGGGTGGGGGGAGAGAGCCTACTAATCTACCTTAATGAGCTCTCCAGGTAATCCTGGTGCCCACAAAAGTCTGAGAGTCACTGCTCTCAACCCTAGAACACAATCAAAACACATGTGAGCACTGCCAACCTCCTCCGCAGGTGCGCCTGTGTGTTTTAATTGCACCTGTTTTTCCCTAGCAAATACATGACTCTGGCATCCTAACTGCATTTATGCCCTCCTCACAGCGGGGGGGGGGGGGGGGCCTCCCTGGTCTGTGTCTGAGGGAGCTGACTGTGAGTTTTGAGTGTGCTGACCTGCTTTTGGAGATGAGAGGCCTTCCATTCTGGGGGTCTTGGCCTCCCAGGCCCCTAGAGCATGTATTTCATCCAGTTCCTCTTTCTCTTCCACCACACAGTGTGACACGGAGATTAAAAATCCATGGCCTTGCAGAAGGACAAACCATAGTTCAGGGCAGGATCATTGGAGGGTAAACTTACCGTGAGTTTCCAGTGCTCTGAGTAGTACAGTCTTTCAACCATTCAAAGGCCTCTGGGTGGCTCTTTGTTCCTCAAAGACAACAGGTTTCCAACACCCCCCTACGCTGGCCATCTCACACCCTAAACCTCACAGAATTTCTTCTGATGCATTCTGAGGTACCTAGGTCCAGCTGCAAAGCCCTTTCCTAAGGGACTAGGGTCACTGTTAAGGTCTACTCTGCTGCTGATTGATAGGAATATAACGAACAATTTGACCTAGAGGGCAATCATCCCTAGATTTTCTCTGCCCGGGAACGGCAAGTATTCCCACCACAGGTGTTCCTGCCACTGAAGTCATACAAGCCACCAGATTAAGTCCATTTCTCTCAGACACAGGATTGATTTCAGGTCCCTAGTGAACCGAGAGAAAACACTGCAGCAAGGTTTTGTCATTTCCTGCATTTACTAAGCCATTTACAGATCACGAAACAGTCACCAGAAGGAAGTCATTTACACATACAATGTAAAGTATTCGTGTCTCAGTTTTTATGCAGAGGTGGTGCAAAGGCACTTTCCCATGACAAGAGCCAGGCAGAAACTGAACAAGGTCTTCCCCTTGTCCTTTTTCTGAGTGAGGAAGTACTTATAACATCAAGAGAAGTTTTGTTTGTATGTGTGTTTGTTTGTTTGTTTGATGGCTCACCCAGAGCGTAACATGGCTCACCCTGAGATCTGAGTTCAGCAAAGGAGCGTCTGATTCATCTTTCTCTGACTCATTATAGAGTAAGGCACAGGGGACACCATGAAGCGCTTTAGTTATTAAATTGAACAGTACTTTCATGTCGGTCCGCTTCCCCCTGTCTATTTTGCATCTGTGACTCTCAACACATTTGTCTCTTTTTGTCTCCATTACCCCTAGGTTGGCTTAACACACACACACACACACACACACACACACACACACACACACACGCCCCACACCCCAGTAGCGTTCAATAAATGCACGTAGGAATAGAACAGAGAACATGAAAGCGAGACTGATTATTAATCAGGAATGATGTGGCTACAAACTGAACATGAGAGAAAACCCACGAGACTGTGTGGGAGGAAGCAAACCTCCTCATATGAACAATGGAGCTGGTGTCTCGGGGTTCAAAGTCAGCAATTTAAAAGCCCTTCTCATTGATGGGATTGGCGGTGTGTCTGCTCTGGTGGGTAACCCTGAAGTTGCCCTGTTTTCGGGTCCACTGTGCAAAACCTCTTTTATTTTTGTAGGTCAATAACAATGGTGTTGTTTCCTTCAACGTGCTAGTGAGCCAGTTTACGCCGGAGTCCTTTCCCCTGACGGATGGGAGGGCCTTCATTGCTCCATTCTGGGCAGATGTGCACAATGGAATTCGGGGGGAGATCTATTACAGAGAGACCATGGACCCTGCCATCTTGAGAAGAGCCACCAAGGACATCAGGAAGTACTTCAAAGACATGACAACCTTCTCTGCCACTTGGGTTTTCATCGTCACCTGGGAGGAAGTCACGTTTTATGGAGGCAGCAGTACCACACCTGTAATCATTCAACTTTTCCACTTTCCACTGGTCTCTGACATCTAATTCTTGTCCATCCCCGCTACTGAGCAGGAGTCTAATTGGTAGAGCTGAGGAATGTCAGTTTGCTTGAGTTAAACTAATGGGTCTTGCCACCTACTTTCCAGGAAACAGAGGGAAATATCAGCGTGAACCAGTCCAGTCAGCTGAAATATTTCAGATGTGTCTCCCCAATCACAATTCATTACCAATGTCTAAAAGGAGTCCCTTGACAACATTCTTGCAGTAGATAGTGTTCTATTTTAGGGGAGTGACCAAGACACAGAGACTTGTCCAAGGCCATGTGATTAGGGATCTTTTGAGGGACACAAAGGTCTTTTTCTCTTGCCAGGGGCACAAAAGTTTCTTACCGTCAATAATTTCCCTTTTCTCCCCCCTCCATAAAATCTGATAGCAAGAGAAAAGCAGCATGCTGGATTTGGAACAAACGGCCTGGTTCATTTTATTATGTTATGACATTTTTTTTTATTGTGACCAGGGCTGAAATGATTCATATTTGATGTTAATTAGAGTGGGCAGTTAAAGCAATTCCTGAATAAAGTTTCAGCATCTGCTCTGAGATCCCAAATGAGCAGTCAAATAAAAGTCAAATAAAAAAGATTATCTCTGGTAATATCATAGAGACAATCAACTTTCTGCCTTCAGGGGCAAAACCCCAGTTTCCATGAATGTGTACAGCTTGTTTGGGTGACCATGATAGTGGAGATTTCTGAAGTTGCCAACATATGCATCTTCAACTGCAGTTCCCTAGTAAGCAAAGACACTAAAAAAAAAACCAAAAACAAAAAAAAAAAAAAACAAAAAAACAACCAACAACTATCCTCTTCTTTCTTAGGGTTATTTCTAATTCCATCTGTTTTCCTGGCAATGATTTGACTATTTAGGGTTGGAACAGAAATCCCTGCGTAGCAGAGTGAGGTTAAAAAGTGCTGGTCTTGCAATCCATAGCTAGGATGCAATGAGCATGTGTTTTAGCATTGTCTGACGAGAGCCGCTCAAAGCACTTTATTGCTAAGAGGTCCTGCAGAACAGAAAGACACACGTTTAAACAGCAGATGCATTGGCTAGGAATAACCTCTAAAGAAGCATGCATCTCCCTCTGTCACGTTATGGATCACTAACGACTCCTCGGGTGATATTTTATGTCCTTTAAGCCTCATATCTTACAGCACTGGGATGCAGGGTGCCAGCAATCGATACATTTTAGTGTCAGTGAAGGGGCAGAGGAGAGAAGAAACACCTGTCAAGTGCTGACCACCATTTTCCCCACTACCAAAACCTCTGCTGGCCATAAAAATGGCAAGATAATGTGGGTACTTTCTGCTTTCTAGTTGGGAGTGAATCTCTAAAGCCAGTGAGATCTCTTTCTGTGAGGGTGAATGATGAAACCTTGGAGAGCTTTGCGCTCTGTGAGAGGAAAAAAAAGATGACGAAGAACAACAAAGTGCCCATCCATCCCCTTTGAAATGGACCCACCTGTCCCACCCAAGACTGCCGATCACCGGGTCCACTAAACACAGGGTTAGAGAGATCTTAGAGAAGGGAGTGTCAGGGAAGCACAGCAGGGGAGGAAATAGGTGTGCTTAAGGAGAACTAGTGTTCACCGAAGTTTTAACTGTGTACCAGCCCTGTTGGTCCCAGGGGTCAACCACAGCTAATCCCCATAAAAATTCCCCAAGTGCTATATTCCAAGGAGACAATGATAGGGATTGAAGCCTCCTAAGAGATAGAGCAAAGGCTTCACACCTGAACTCTGTAGGCTGGGTCCTGGACTCATTCTTCCCTTGCCTCCTCCAGGTAGTATCCCGAGAAGTTCTCTGAATTCTTGAAAAACAAGGTTGTGCAAAAACAGATCCAGAAGGGTCTTAAATGAGTATTGGAAAAATATGTGCGTAGCGGTGTGTGTGTGTGTGTGTGTGTGTGTGTGTGTGTGTGTGTGTGTGTGTGTAAGAGCAGGTGAGGGGTGAGTGTGCCTGTGCATGTGTGATATAGTCAGCCTTGGGGTGGCTGGTTGGTTTAGGAGTAAGAAGGGATGGTGGGATTTGGAGAGGTACTCTCAAAACTTGCTTGAGCCAAAGATATTTCCAACATAGACACTGATAGAAATTCAGTTCTGAGGGGGAATGCTGGTGTGAAAAGGGTCCGCTTCAGTCCTTGCACGACCCTAACTTTGCACCTACCCTTTGCCTCTGGCCCCACTAGTGATCTTGTAGAAACCTTGAGTTTATTGATCATTCACTCCTGTGTCCCACTTTCCTCTTTTGTTGAACGGGCCCAAAGAAGGAAGGCATATACCCAGCCAGCTCTATCATAAACGCCATCTGCTGGGGCAGGCCCGGGGCCGGAGGAGAAGGCTCTCGTTTACAAAAAGGGCTTTTCTTTACTAGCAAGGTGTTCCTCCCTGGGATAGTCTAGAATGGGCTTCCAAGATCCTCCACCCCAGTCTGATTACACAGGATAGGAATTTGGGCCTTCCTCTGCTCTCTCCCTGAATGTTAACTGGGATACTATCAGGCAGATGGGAAAAGGGCTAGGCTTGAACAGAGAAAGGTCATAACTGCTACTTTAATTCTATTTTGATTTGCATTTCCTGAAAACACAGGTCCAAGGGTGGGGGGTTGGGGAAGGGAAATAGGAAAGGGCGAAGCTTGATGCAGCTTGTATCTGAGGACCAACTGCAAGGTTGGTTTGGATTTATGTAACACCTCTGTCCTCTGGAAAGTTTAAGATTAGGAAAGCATGGAGTGACAGTGCTCTGAGAGTAGGCTGGGTGCTCTGGCTTCGATCCCATGTTCCATGGCTCTGTCACTGCCCAATTTCCAGCAACTCATTCCACTTAGTCCTTAGTTTCTTAGCTCTAAATGGAATGAACCCAAACCGTTGCCCATATTAGCTTTGGTCTGAGTTACGGATGAGCACTGAGGATTTTACAGATATAAAGTAATGCATAAATGCTCAATTAGAGGAACAATTTCTTTCCAGAAAGTGCTTCTTAAAAATCACTTCCCAACTTTCATTTTAAAATGGGGAGACATCTCATCCAGACTAGCGATGTTTTCCAGGAACAGGGAGAGCCCACACCAGAGGACCACTTAGATGGAGCTTTGGGTTCACTGTGTCCCTCCCCGCCCCACCCTGCCCACTCTCGCTGTGGGTGCAGGTATTTGTGCTGAGGTCCCTGGCTTGACTCTTTCCTATAGTTTATTCTCATACTGCCATCTATCGGTGCTCTCAAGTCATAGCATGCTCAGGCAGGTCCTTTGCATCTTCTGTTTTGGTCCAAGAGAGATCTCAGGGGGTGGGGGTGGGGTGGGGGTGGGGTGGGGGTGGGGGGATTGAGTCAGACTCCAGGTTTATCTCAGCCAATTTCTCATTTGGATGCACAGTCCTACACATCTTGCTTTTTTGCACTGGAGGCGAGAACAAATTTCGAGGGATGACAGAGCATGAGGGCTGGGCTGCGGTGCAGTTCGGAGCTGTTGGGGGGTAGGGTGGAGGGTGAGGGGGGGCACATAGCGGCTGTGGGGGGAGGGGAGCCACCACTGGGTGATGAGCTCCTGAGCTTGCTCTGCACATTCTGCAGGTGAACACCTTCCAGGCCGTGCTGGTGTCTGATGGCTCGTACACGTTCACACTCTTTAATTACTATGAAATCAACTGGACTACTGGGACAGCCAGTGGTGGTGACCCCCTGACAGGCCTTGGAGGTGTGATGGCACAGGTAGGAGGTTCCCGTATCGTCCTCTTGTAGGTTTAAACCACTACATCCCTTGCTTGCTTTTCTCAGCATCGTTGACAGAGTCCTGCCAATGCCTTTGTTCTAGAAACACACGCCTGATCTTGAAGTTGCACTGAGAGGCTAGCTCTGTCCATCTTTGATACCTTAATGTGGGTGTGGGGTGAATTAGACAGGCCTTCCACACCTTGAACCCTGGCGGAGTCCAGGAAAAGGAACTTCTTGTTTCCAAATGTGATGAATTCTTAAAATAAAGTAGTTTGCTCAGCTAAGTAACAGGGATGGTATACACTCAAAACTCTCTCTCTCTCTCTCTCTCTCTCTCTCTCTCTCTCTCTCTCTCTCTCTCTCTCTCTCTCTCCCCTCCAGGCGGGATTTAATGGTGGAAACCTCACGAATTTCTTCAGCCTTCCGGGGTCAAGAACTCCTGAGATTGTAAATATCCAAGAGACCACGAATGTCAATGTTCCAGGACGCTGGGCATTTAAAGTTGATGGGAAGGAAATTGACCCAGCCAATGGCTGCACCTCCAGGGGTAAAAACCTCTCCTCTTTTTCTCTGACAGAGCAGGGTTCCTTTCCCTTAGATTGACAGGCGAGCTTTCCAGCCACGGGGAGAGAACTCATTCCTGATGGCTTACTCTTTTGACACCTCTCAGCTGCGTGATGGAGATCAAGGTAATTTGAGCATGCACATTCATCGCCCCGGGAGCAGCCCTGCATGTGGTGCACTTCCGAGGCCTTGCCTGTGGTGTGCATGTAGCTACTAGCTTGGAATGTCTCCAAAGTGCGCCAAGATCTTAAGTGATTTCTCAGCCAGATGGACAGAAGGGAGCCCTCCTGTTTCACGTTATTTTTGTTGTTGTTGTCGTTGTTCCCCATTTAAGATTCCGTCCTCATCTTTACTCTTCTTCTGCCATCTGCCCTTTGTAGAGCCACAGGCGTGGGTGAACTTGGAGTGTCGCCAAGTCCCTGTAATGGTAAATCAGTAGCTCCTAGTACGGGGAGAAAGAAAAGGTAGCTGAGTTTTGGGGGGAGATCCTAAAATCCTCTCAGGGGTAGAAAGACATTTCAGGGATTGGGGAATCAAAGCTGCTTTAGGTCTGTGTGAACAGGCTCCACGGTGAGTTCTCTTTACATTGGCCTCTGTAGTGTGGCATCTTTTCTCAACTGCCAAGATCTCTTCAGATGTGCATAATAGCCCTGGAGTTCTCACAGGAGCATCCCTGTGTATTGATTCCTGCCTCCTACGTATTTAAAGTATCCAGGAAACAGGATTTCTGTTAATATCTCTGCGTGTAGAAGTAGAGGCTACAGCAATAAGAAGCAAGAAATTGTCTGTTTATCTAATGCCCACTTATTGGCTGATCCATCTCCACTACGCTCCCGTCATCTACCTCTCCATCCTCTTGCCAAGCTACTCACCCATCCAACATTCCCCTCTCCATCCACCCTGTCTCCATCTACCGTCCTATCCAATGATTTGCCTAGCCACCCATCCAACCATCCTCCCATCCATGCATTATTTTTCCAATCAATCTATCTATTCACATGCCTCCAACTGTCCACTGATTCACTGATCCATCTGTCTATCCATTTTATCTTTCTAAAGAACAATGTAAGAAACCTATTGAACCCCAGCTACTCTTTGGATAGCAGAGATGTCAGTATTAGTTGCCCATGATAATACTACAGTAAAAGAAATAGACATAGATGTAATGGTGACATGGTGTGGCACTTATAATAAACGTGGTACAGGGTATTGTGGAAACACAGAAGTGTTGGAACAAAGCGATTGAAGATCGGTAAGAACCTTTTGCATTGGGATAAGGAGATCTCTCCTCCTTGAGTAGGAAGCATAATCTGCATATTTTGCTGCCAGACATCTCTGTTGACTCAGCTTCAATTTTCAATCTATAGAAAAGCCAGTTTCATATGGTCTGAAGTTCCCATGCCTTCTGCAGTCATCCACTGATTTACCTAACCTCTGACTTTGCCCTAAGGCAAGGTTATGTGTGAGGATGGCTTGCCTGGGCATCTTAGCCTTGTGGACTCTGTGAAGTCCTTCATGCTGGAATAAGAAGCAAGCGCTAGGCAGCTAAAGGGGTATTAAACTGGATAGGGAAGCATCTAGGCCCAGAGTCCCTCATGGTTTCTGAGACTGTCCCTCTTCCCTTGTGGGAAGGTCAATACAACATTACTTAACATCTGTGTGAGATGCAGTCCCCTTGCCTCCTCATCTCGGTCCTGGACTCTCATGTCTTCCCTTTGCTCAAGCGCTGAAGAGTTCACTGACTGTGGACTGTACCATGCGTTCTCTGTGGTGACCTCTCACCTGAGTCCTGGGAATGAGCACTGTGGTGATGGACAGCCTTGGCTGGCAGAGCTGTGGGGATAGTCTGATGTCAGCTGTGTGCAATGTTCTCACTCTCACAGCTTTCTTTCCCTCTTGAGTTATGTGTTTGGGTTTCATATGCAGGGCAAATTCAATATCCACACAGGACTTGTGCATTTTTATGTGCCACTGGACGTATATCAATCTAATGAGATCAGGATTTGGCCTGGCTTATAGCAAGGGACTCAGTTCCATAGAGATGGCTTATTAAATCATCATTTCACAAACAAAATTATCACAGAGCGTCTACCTTTCAGTCCAAACCTGGTCTATTCAGAGATATTTTGCTCTCATTTATTGGAAGCCTGGAAATGCAGAGACTGGAAATGATACTGAGTGAAGGCTGTTAAAAGATATGCAACCTTGAGCTAGTGCCAAAGTGTTGGAGGATTTAGGGCCTGTTTTAAGGGCTGATGCATACAACCTACTGGGAATATGACTACATCTATTATCTCCTTTTAGGTGCAAATCTCAACAGGTAGGAGGCATAATTGCTTGTTGAGACATTTTCTTGTTGGACAGATATAGAAAGAGTTGTTCCTAAGTCCCCCTGTCTTCTTCTGGGGTTAAGCTGGTAGGCTTGTACAGCTTGCAAGATATTAGGGAGTCTTGGTGTGTGTGTGTGTGTGTGTGTGTGTGTGTGTGTTAGATAATTTATTCAGGGAAATGATTTTAAAGATTAAATGTCTGCCAAATAAATGGTAGTGAATATTTATTAAAAATTAGCACATGCCTTAAAGCCATTTCCCTGGTCCTCCCCCTGACCTAGACTTGGTCAGCAGGTTCTCTCCGGAAGATAAAGAGAAATACCAGACTTGGGCAGGGCCTGGAGCTGGAGGGAAAAGAACTTGCAAGGCTTGAAATTCAGCCTGAGCAGCAGCTCAGTAGTATTTATGAACCTTTGAAAGTAGCACAGAAGAGGCCAGTCTTCTCTAGAATATTCCCAGGAAGCTAGGATTTATGTCTGCCTCCTGATTTGTGCTGTTGACCTTTTGGGGTACATGCTGCCCGGTTGACCTTTTGGGGTACATGCTGCCCGGACTGTTGATTAAATGAACAAATTAGGAAATAAACAACTGATTGCCGAGTCCTGTGGCTATCCGCTGGGTCTGCTTTTGGAATGCCCTTGCTCGTATTCTTGAAAAGGAAATGGCTCCTGAGTGTCAGAGACTTTCCCACAGATGAAGGCAATGTGTCTTTGCTTGTCTGTGGGCTTGCTCACCAGCTGGGGAGTTAACAATGCCAGCAGCTCACAGTGGATTCAGACCCACTCAGCTTGGAATCTTGGCTGAGTTGCTGAGAGATGTTGAATGAATTATTCAACTGCTCTTAAGCCTCAGTTTCCCCGATTGGCAAATGAGGGTGACAGTCTGTAATCTCTACCTAAGTGGGTTCATGAGTGGCATGAGAAGGCACGATCAAAGCAAAGCCTTTGTCCCAGTGCCTGGCACGAAAGGGAAATAGTAAGCGTTGGCTCTGATGTCCTTATTCCCAGGACAGTTCCTTCGGCGAGGGGAGGTGTTTTGGGATGATCTGAACTGTACCATCAAGTGCCGCTGTCTGGATTTTAACAATGAGATCTACTGTCAGGAGGCCTCCTGCAGCCCCTACGAGGTGTGCGAACCCAAGGGCCGATTCTTCTACTGCAGCCCTGTGGAGACCAGCACCTGTGTGGTGTTTGGGGAGCCACACTACCACACCTTTGATGGCTTCCTCTTCCACTTCCAAGGCTCTTGTGCTTACCTATTGGCCCGACAGTGTCTACAAACCTCCAGCCTCCCCTTCTTCAGTGTGGAGGCCAAGAATGAGCACCGAGGGGGCTCTGCCGTCTCATGGGTGAAGGAGCTCTCTGTTGAGGTCAATGGCTACAAGATTCTCATCCCAAAAGGGAGCTATGGAAAAGTCAAGGTAAGACCCTCTGTACATCATGGAGAGATGGAGAATCCAAAGATGCTTCAGCCTGGGGAAAGCTTCCCTCTGTCTACCATTTTGTTGTTGGTCTTTCTATAGTGCCAAACAGATAGATGCCCTTCTTGCCTTGGAAGATGCTTTAATAGGCCAAAGTTTCTTTGTGCAAGAGCCTCATAGTGAGACCATACATTTTTAAAAAAGCCACATTCACATTCCTAGTTCCCTTACTGGTAGACACATGTTTCCACATGTACATGAATACACATACATACAGGTGTATGTCTCTCAGAAGTCACTGTAACAGAAAGACAAGCTTAGTTCCTCATAGACTTGGCTTGCAATAATTAAAAGTCATATGGTCATGCCCAGGCTACAAGGGAAGCACAGAGTGCTAACCCCTAATTCAGTATAGCCTTAGGGTCATCCTCAACCTACCTCAGGACCCCATCCTGTTTGCCCAAGAACTGTTATTTGATTCACAGAGAAACTTCTACACCGATTGATGTCGCCACAGGTATCACCCTAGAGTGGTCTTGGTGATACACTTAGTAAGTCCTGTATGAAAAGATCCCAGGAAAGTTTTACTCAAATGCCCCTCCACAGAAACCCCCACTTCTGCCCACACCCACAGGGAGGAACACAAATCTCTGCTGGCCTGTTTAGCATATGGAAATGACTCCTGTTATAGGGGCATCGAGGGAAAGCCTGAAGCTACTAGCAATTACTCAATTGGTGGAGGCCTTGATTTTCATAATGCTAATGAAGACCTTGTTGTAACCATGTATTTATTCAAGCAGTCATAACTTGGAGACCACAAGGGTGTAACACAGGCAATCCTTAATCCTGGTGCATGGTTGTTAAGTAGAGTACCAACCAGAACTAATAAAAAAAAATGTGTTGTAGTTTTCATTGCTGGAGCATAGTCAACAAAAGACAAAAGCCAGGGAACTAATTCCACTTTTTCTGGCTCTGCCATTCTCAAGTCTGCAGCTCATGAGCTTTATAATCAGGAAAGTGAGCTATGACCACAGTTGAAATGCCAATTTGCTTGTTATTTGGCTAGTCTCTCTAGGGACAGGATCCTATATCAGCGAAGGACTCTGGTACAGAAGTTTGGAATTTTTCCACTGCACATTTATATTGTGCCATTGAGTGCCATCTTTATCCTTGTGGTTAGATACATCTCTGGCTAATTTTTTTTTCACCAGCTTTCCCAGTTGGCCTGTGTTGTAAAACTGGTGTGTCTGATACCAGTAGTCGAAAAGAAAGTGTCATGCTTCGTCCCTACTTTCCATTTTGATTAAAATTCCTTTTTGCTCACGCTTGGACTTTTTACTTCATTTTTTCTTTTTTAATGAAAGAAAGGACACTGTCGTCTCTTTCAGGCCCCGCAGCTCTGCTAATTTCGCATGGCTCTGTTCCACCGTCCAGGCGTAGGGCATGGATTCCTCAATTTTCTGTAGCGACAGGGAGATGTGGATGTGAATATAAATGCTTTAGAAAGAAAAGGTTATGTGACTCCAACTGCAAGCTAACAACGGCGTCCTTTTCCTTTTGCCAAATGGTTTCCAGTGCCTCTGAATCCACCTGCCACACTGGGCAGAGTGGCTAGATGGATGCAGAGCCCTGACCCAGGGTGATGTGGGGACAGCCAGAGAGAGGCCCGGGAAACAGGAAGGAGCCCAAGACTACAGGGAAGCAGCTGACTTCCTAGCCATATTGTGCCAAGCCTGAAATGGCCCAAGTTGCATCCTTGCAAACCACAGGTCCCCTTTCTCCAACCCTGTCTCCATTTGCTGGATTAGAAGCAGCATTCTTTCAATGGGGTTTTCTCCACTGAGTCTATTCTCAAATGATAAAGTAAACAATTTGGGTTATACATGCTAATGAAGTTCAAAGAAAGCCAACATAAATGAGCATCCATACCTAGCAAATGTCTCCTAGTGATTACAGGTTTTCTGGTTTCTCCCCATCATGAACCTGAATGGTTTAGGTTCCATATTCCAGGAGATGTGCAGGCCATCTAGCCCTTAGGGGATGGAGAGCTCTGACTGTGGATTTCGACCTGCCCAATACCTGTGCTATCACTGCCAGCAGAGTGGCCTCTGGCTTCATTTTCCTTTTCTGTAAAGAGAGAGAAGTTGTGTCCCTGGATCGGGCACCTAGGCTACAACCTGTGCTTGGTTGTCTCCACTCAGAGCTGATACAGACAGTTTGAAGCAGTGGTGAAGCTTGGCTTTGGACCTCAGCACCTCAGCAGGTGTCTAGTTCTGTCACAAGCTCTATCCTCAATTAAAATAAAGAGAACATGATAAGAACCTTTCAGGTTTCATCAACATTAAATACAACAAGCACGTGCATCACCCAGCGCAGAGCCTGGCACACAGTAGGCACTCCGCACATGCTGGTTCCATATTACCATGTCCAAGCCCCACACTTGGTGATTTCTCTTCTCCCTCCCCACCCTGTCCCTGTGCACATCCTAGGAGAGACTTGTTGACAAGGAAAGTACCTAGAACACAAGGGGAAGGAAAAGCAAAGAGGTCTGTCTGTTGCTAGTAAATTAAAAGTAGGAATGAATCTTCTACCATTGCTACAGTCTGAAGGTTTATGCCCTCCCCATTCATATGTTGATGTTCTATGAATAAATTCTCATGAGGGTAGTGTTAGAAGATGGGGTGGGGGAGATAATTAGGTGATGAGGGTGGAACCCTCATGAATATGATTAGTGCCCTATAGAAGGCCACAGAAAGCTAATTTACCCTTTCTATCACATGAATGCATACCTATGAACCAGAAAACTGGCCTTTACAAACACTAATCTGTTGGCATTCCTATCTTGAGTTTCTTGGCTTCTTGAATATTCTATGGTTTATAAAAATTTTATTGCAACTCAAGCAGTCTAAGACAGAACATTGGTACCAGGAGTGGGGTGCTGCTATGACAAACACCTACAAATGTAGTAGTAACTTTGAAACTGGGCAATAAGCAGAAGGTGTCAGGATTTTGAGGTACAGACTAGTCAGAGCCTACATCACCATGAACAGACCATTAAAGGTAATTCTGTCGAGGGTCTGCTTCCAATCTCAGAGAATACATGTGATGTTTACTTTAGTAAACTTTGAGAGCAACATCTGAACAGTTTATCACCTCATTTCCAACTCAGAATGTAATGCCCCCATGGAAGATAGACTCCTGTCCATATGTTTCCACATGCCAGAGTCCAGTATGAGTCTAGGTCAGCCTGGAAAGTCCAAGTGTATTTAAAGTCAGGCCCACTGAGGACCCTGACAGGACTAATCATCCCACCCCAGCTCCTGAACACGAACATCTTCAGAAGCTCGGCACAGTAAGTGTGGCAATAAAGCTGGGCTCTCTGTTAGAGGCATTTCAGACCACCTGTTCATGTTCTCTAGCAAACTGAGATTCGCTCTTGAGTCTTCCCTCAGTTCTTATTCAGCCACAGGAGAGACTAAGGGGGACAACTAAGTAGGCTGCACAGCTTGTCCCTCCCACTTGGTGTCTGGTTTTGGTTTTTACCCTTGTCTTCTCTTGGGCTCTGGCAGCAGCTGCCTGGCTAGGCTCCTTGCTTCTCTTCTTGACTTAGTTCAGCAAGCACTTCCTGCCAGCCAGGATCAGCTTCCTGAAATGCAGAGCTCCTGTGTCCTTTCTTTGTTTACACCCCTTCAGGGGCTCTCTCCCTACTGAGTAGAAATTCTGCTCTGTGTTGTCTTGTTTTTAACGTGGTTGAAAGGCCCTTCAAGGTCTGTTCTCAACATGGGAGCCAGAGTGGTTCTGTCAAAGCAGAAGTTAGATCTCCTAACCGATCCTTTGCTTTAAATACCCTCTTGGTTCAACGTTTTGCCCAGAGCTAAAGCCGTAGCCCTGTCTTGTTCTGGCTGCTACTCTGCCTGATATCAGCTACCACTGCCCTCTCCTGCTTGCTCAGCTCAGTTGCATGGAGACCCTGCTGACTACAGTGCACAGAAACACCCCCACCTTAGGGCCCCCTGATCTCTCCCTCCAAAGCTTCTTCCTCTCTCAAATGCCACCTTCCCATGGAGCTGTGCCCTGGCCATTCACTTATAGTTATAAAGCTTCTTTCTGAACCCTGGGATCTGAACTCACACATCGTTAGATGTTATATACTTTTGCTTTGCTAGTGGTTAGTTTCCCTGATAAACACTAGGTTATACAAAGGAAGGGAATTTTGACCAATACACTTGTTGGTAATCTCAAACTCTTAGAACACTGCTTGTCTGCTTGACAAGCCCTAGGACTTGGCCTGTGTCTTAAGCTTCATCTCTGGCTACTAATTTCCTCAGCATTCCTGAATATCCCATGACTGTTCCCATCCCACACAGTTACCTCTATTCCCCTGCCTTTATTATCTTGTCCTGGAATTCTCTGCTCAACACCCACCCCAGGGTTTTTATCTGGCAACTTGAGTTTATCTTCAAAAACTCAAGTCAGATTTAACTGCCTCTAAAAACCTTGTATGAGTCCCCGAGGCTGGGTTAAGTGTTCACTCAGTTCTCCCATTACACCCATTGATTCATATTTAAAACTGACTACTATAAATATCTGTTTGTGTGCCTCTTCTTCACTAGGCTGGGAGCTCCTTGTGGAACAAGGGTGAATATTATTTCTTTAACCCCCTACTTCTTAGATCCCGGCATAGGGCTTGGTACTTAGGAAGGATTGAGATCTGTTGATGCTGGTGATGGAATGGTGTCGTTCAGATGTCAAGAAGCCACAGTGTGTCATGCTTAGAGTAAGGCCCTAGCGTGACCTCCAAGACCATCAGCATCACAAAGTTGGCACAACCACAAATCATCTGGCAGGAGGGCCAGGGGATACAGAGGGCAGTGAGGGGGTCGTGGAGCATATTCGATACCCCAGACTTAATGGATCCTTAGAGAAATAAAAAGGGAAATCAAAGTGATGTACCTCTCAGGCAAAAGTTTGAAGTCAGGCTAGCGCCGGGCAAGAAGGGTACCAGCCTGCCAGTCCCCAGAGACATGCACAATGGCGCGAGAACTGTCAGAGCTCTTGGGCTCAAATGCCCAGTGCCCTCTGGCCCACAGCTCACCATTCTCTAAGTATTTTCCCCCAGACATCAGCCACAGGAAGAGGTAAGACCATGGAAGCCTGGAAACTTGGGGTGACTGTTCTCTCCATGACAGCTGCTCTGCCATCCCTTGCCAACCTGCGCTGCGGCACACGCATGGCCACCTGTTCACCCACCTTTTACTGTTGCTGTTGGCAGGTGAATGACCTAGTGACTTCTTTGCCCGTCACCTTAGAGCTGGGGGCAGTGAAAATCTACCAGAGTGGCATGTCTACTGCCGTGGAAACAGATTTTGGGCTCTTAGTGACGTTTGATGGCCAGCACTATGCCTCCATTTCCATCCCGGGCTCTTATATAAACTCCACCTGTGGGCTCTGTGGGAACTACAATAAAAACCCACTGGATGACTTCCTCCGCCCAGACGGCAGGCCCGCCATGTCGGTGCTGGACCTGGGAGAGAGCTGGCGTGTCTACCACGCCGACTGGAAGTGTGGTTCTGGCTGTGTGGACAATTGCACTCAGTGTGATGCTGCCACCGAGGCCCTCTACTTTGGTTCCGACTACTGCGGCTTCCTCAACAAGACAGACGGCCCACTCTGGGAGTGTGGCACTGTCGTGGATGCCACGGCTTTTGTGCACAGCTGTGTGTACGACTTGTGCAGCGTGAGGGACAACGGCACGCTCCTCTGCCAAGCCATTCAGGCCTACGCCTTGGTGTGTCAAGCCCTGGGCATCCCAATCGGAGACTGGAGAATCCAAACTGGGTGTGGTAAGCTGGTGTGCCATCTTATGAAAGGTGTCCCCTGTACAGGGGCAGGGATAGGAGTTCAGGCCTCCTCCAGACCATGTTAAGAATGATGGTCCAAGAGTGAGGGTGGGATTGAAGTACCACAAGTTATATAGAATGAACTGTGCAGAGATCTTTACTTTACCCCTCCCACCGTCATAACTAAGAAATAAGGCACCGTCGATGAACGTAAGGCATCTAGAAACAGGAAATGAGTGACAGAAAGTACATGGCTAGGGGAAACCCCATAGTGGGGATAACAGCCTGGAGCTGAGCCAGCGGGGAGGGCTTCCACAGTTGGAGCAGTTGCTGAGGAGGTGCAGATGGTACTTAGGGGAAGAGCCCGCGTGGGGAATGGCTGGCTTCCCTCCTCGGCGGAGGCTTCTGTCATGGCTCTTTAGCGCCTTAGCTTTGGTCCCCAACTCCAAGGCCTTCACCGTTCATGACCTTTGTTCTGCAGCATCTGATCTGGTCCGAGAAAGGGCTGTGAACAGAGAATACAGCCCATCAGGAAGGAAGCCCTTTTCTTGCCTAGCCAGAAGTAGTCAGGGGGAGCCTGGACCTGTGGGTGTATCCAGGTCCTTTTACAATAGGCTTGTGGATGAAGTTTTCCCATACTGCTTAGCTTCTGACTGTTTCTCTCTACCCCACTATCCCATTTAAGCCTCCCCTTTCCTACTTATATAAAAGCACAATAATAACTTGTCTCTTTCCTGGTCCCTTGTTCCCTTTGTATGAGTAAATAATTTCTGTCCATGCCTTTGAGAGGTGATGGAGGTGAGATTTAAAAGTTTCTCTGAATTCCAAGGCTAGAGGGAGCTTCCCTCCACAAGTGTGGGTTGGATCCACATAAATCATCATGTGTCAGATTCAAATCTCACTATATTGGTCACACTACCAAGTGACAGTGTATCTTTCATGCTGTGTGAGTGACTGACCAGCCTCTATTATACCCAGAGCAGCCATATCATAATTCACATTCGAGTTGAATATGGCTTCTCTTTGAGCCTTATATAATCCAAGAGCTTCCAAATTGCCCAACTAAATTTTTATAAATAACGGTTGTATATCTCTCCTAGTTGGTCTGGTTCTTGTCTTATAGCCACCCCACCCCTCTTACTGGGATGAATTATATTTAATTCAGAGCTGGTTTACTAGACTTATGCCTGCTGAATTCAACTAGATTCAAACATTTATGTAGACTTGAATGCTTTTAAATAAGAGAAGCAAGCTTCTAAGGCACGGACAGCCTTCGGAAGGCAGCCAGCTCCCAGCAAGCCTCCCAGAGGAACGGGCACATGAACTCTGCAGACTGCTCAGCTTCTTTCTCATTTTTAATGTCCCAGGAATTCATTTCCACAGTCTGCCTCGGTCACACTCAAATATTTTAAGTGCCTTCTTGTTTGAAATTTCATGTCTCCAAGTTACTGCTCTAACGGGTACAATTTTCATTTCTCCTGAAAGTTTTATTTCCTCTAAGAATGGGCCATGCTCTTTAAAATCAAGGCATCTGCTATGTCCTTGGTGGAGGGATTTGAAAACATCTTCAGGACTGCAGATCCCTAAGTAATAACTCTCTATTCAGGAATGGGGGCTAAGCCAGTCAGGACAGACAACCTCAAGGTGAATTTCAGTGGGTTCAAGTTCAGGTACAATCTCACAGCTGCAGCATACGAAGAAAGCAATGGTGTCAATACTTATAGGTGGCCCCCTTCGGTCTCTTCTCCAGTAAGTGGCCACCTGACCCTCACTCTGGGGTCCTGAGTAATCTAGGGGGAGCATTTTTGTGTTCTCCCAGCCCCTGTACTTGCTGGCTTGGGGTCTGCTCACCTATGACCGAGCTGTCTTCCTTTCTCTGCACCAGTGTCTACCGTGAGGTGCCCAAGCTTCAGCCATTACTCCGTGTGCACCAGCAGCTGCCCTGACACCTGCTCAGATCTGACGGCCTCTCAGAACTGTGCCACACCGTGTACAGAAGGTTGTGAGTGCAACGAGGGCTTTGTCCTCAGCACCAGCCAGTGTGTCCCATTGCACAAATGCGGCTGTGACTTCGATGGTCACTACTATACCATGGGGGAGTTCTTCTGGGCCACGGCCAATTGCACGGTGCAGTGCTTATGTGAGGAGGGAGGGGATGTCTACTGCTTCAACAAGACCTGCCGGAGTGGGGAGGTGTGTGCTGTGGAGGATGGCTACCAGGGCTGCTTCCCCAAGCGGGAGACTGTGTGCCTGCTCAGCCAGAACCAGGTGCTACACACATTTGACGGTGCCGCCTACGCCTTCCCATCCGAATTCTCTTACACACTACTCAAGACCTGCCCCGAGCGTCCTGAGTACTTGGAAATTGACATCAACAAGAAGAAGCCTGATGCGGGGCCTGCTTGGCTCCGGGGTGTTCGGATCCTCGTGGCTGACCAAGAGGTCAAGATAGGAGGAGTCGGGGCTTTGGAAGTCAAGGTAAGATTCCTTGCTTCCTTCGAGGGTCTTCGGATGGAGTGATGGAACTTGCCCCTTTCATCTGGCTTGGCTTCCTTCCTCTGGCTGTGAGTGGATTGCAAAAAGAACATGCTCCCATATGGTGGCATTTTTTAAATGATTGACCCAAAATGAGACTCTAGCAGGTGGAGAAACAGAGCCAGGTTGGAATTTTCAGAAATAGATAGGGTAAAACTCACTCTTTATAAGAACAAGTCCCCACAAAAGGCTGTGTGGGTAAAACTCACTCTCTATAAGAACAAGTCCCCACAGAAGGCTGTGTGGGTAAAACTCACTCTCTATAAGAACAAGTCCCCACAGAAGGCTGTGTGCCAAGCACTATTCTAAGCCTTTTTCATGAAGTAGGTTGTAATAATTACCTTTATCATATAGATGTCAAAACCAAGGTACAGAGAGGTTAAGAAACTTCCTTCAAGGACAGACACACAGCTTCAAAATGGGATTTAAGAGCAAGTAGCCTGGGTGTTGTTGTTTATGTTCTTCATGATGTCATATCCCTTCTACATGTAGAAGGGAGTTCATGTTCACAATATGGAAGTCAAGGTAAGATTCCTTGGGGTGCCTTGCCATGCTGCCTCCTCTCCCTCTGACATGGGCTAATGCAGCCATCATCAGGTGTCCAGGCTCATTAGTTCTGGAAGGAATCTTGGGCATCACTTAGACCAATGTCTGAATCCAGAGAAGGCGCCAAGGGGCGAGGTGAGGGTCCCTTCGCTGACGTGGCTGAGATGAAGCGGTGCCAGGAAAGGATTCTCCCTCCTTCCAGTCTAACGTGAATTGAGTGGCATTCTGAAAACAAACATCCCCATCACGCAGCCTAGGGAGATTACGAGACACATGTCCGCAGAAGGAAGAGGCTGTGTGCTCAGCCCCATTAGCGAGTTGACAGAGATTAATCTGGTAAAGGAATAGCAGAGACAGGAGAATGGACATCTAGACAGTAGCTCTCCTCGATGTGCCCCAACGGTCTGGGGCACAGGCAAAAATTAAAATCTGATGGCAAAAGAAGGAGCCAGAGAGGTGTGGAGGAAGGGCGCTGTCAGGGAAACAGCGCCTGAAGGGAAATTGGCTGCAGGAGGAACACAGCCCCTCAAGACAGTCTCACTCAGTGTGTTTGTGTGGGGCTAGCTTGAGATCTGGGACACACTAAAATAATGAGAGAACGGGGGTTTCCAAAGAGAGAAGCAAGCCTGTGACTAAACAGTTGGTGGCTGTGTGCAGTTTACATACACCGTCAGCTCCTTGGTATTTTCAAGGAGTTGGTCCTGGCACAGAGCCAGCTCTTTCCCAGCCCCAGAAGTAGTGGGTCCTGCACGGGTCCCTGTCACTGAGGGCAGCACTTTGGATTTTTCAGCTTAATGGTCAAGATGTGGAATTACCCTTTTTCCATCCTTCGGGGAGGCTGGAGATTTACCGAAACAAAAACAGCACAACCGTCGAGTCCAAGGGCGTGGTGACGGTCCAGTACTCGGATGTGGGCCTGTTGTACATCCGGCTGTCCACCATGTACTTCAACTGTACTGGGGGCCTGTGTGGCTTCTTCAATGCCAACGCCAGCGACGAGTTCTGCCTTCCGAATGGCAAGTGCACGGACAACCTGGCCGTGTTCTTGGAGAGCTGGACGACATTTGAGGAAATCTGCAACGGCGAGTGTGGGGACCTGCTGAAGGCCTGTAACAATGACTCCGAGCTGCTCAAGTTCTACCGGGGCCGCTCCCGGTGCGGCATCATCAATGACCCTTCCAACAGCTCCTTCCTGGAGTGCCATGGGGTGGTCAACGTCACCGCCTACTACCGCACCTGCCTTTTTCGCCTGTGCCAGAGCGGAGGCAACGAGTCGGAGCTGTGTGATTCTGTGGCCCGTTATGCCAGTGCTTGCAAGAATGCAGACGTGGAGGTGGGGCCCTGGAGGACCTATGACTTCTGCCGTAAGTTAACGCTGCACCCTGGGGAGGCCAGGCCCGGGGAAGCGAGCTCTACCATGGTTTCAG